>NW_027469087.1:624180-936271 GCF_051020765.1 Lasioglossum baleicum | reverse complement strand
TTCTTCCAGCGTATGCCGCGCAGAGTCCTGGGCCTCCTCGCAGTGGTGGCACTGCGATCCTCCCAGTGCCAGTTATGAACACACAGTTTGAGGAAACGGCGGTATGCAGGTAATTTAACTTATGCGCATGCATTGCTGCAACTTGTGCTGTATCGTTTAGAATTTTTGTTCCCTCCATCCGATTTTTATACATGTGCAAATACTCGTACACGCTGCATTGTATTTTTTTCCGCACGCGACAAGGAGGGGATAGAGGCGAGTTCCGGCTCGCGTTTGTCACCTCCCCCGGTCCCACCCCCCTGGTCGACCCGCAAAAAACTTAAAAATATGATAAAATAAAATATAAAATCAATAAATGAAAACGTGTATAGATAAAATAGATAAAATAAAAGTCAATAAATAAATAAATAATAATAAGTAAATAAATACAATGGACAAAACACAACAAACATAAGAAGGGGGCAAAATAAAGGGGAATAAAAGATAAAGATAAAATTTATAATATAGAATATAAAATATATATAGAATAAAATGAAATATCATAAAATAAAAGGAGGGGGGTCGACCGGCAGGTCGCATCTTTGTAGAGGGGGGAGGGGATTATTGCTCCACCTCGCCCCCCGCGACCTGCCCACCCCGGGGGCGCCTTAACGGCCAGCCCCCCTTGGCGGCGGTGGAAGTACTAAGTAGTCCCACTGCCGCCATTACGTCTGCGGCCCCTTACAGGGGGCCGTCGGCCTCGTCGGGGTTGCCCCGCCGATGCTAGCCTCCTGGCGGAGAGGGGGTCGGCTTCCCTCTCCCTCTCCGCTGCCTCCTTCTGCGTTATCACAATCTCGCAGAAGAAGGCAAACGCTGCTCTTGACCTCTCGCTGCCGATCATGTGGTCGACCACGACCGGCAACGAGAGGTCCATCCCAATAACGCCCCTTACGACATTCTTCCAGCGTATGCCGCGCAGAGTCCTGGGCCTCCTCGCAGTGGTGGCACTGCGATCCTCCCAGTGCCAGTTATGAACACACAGTTTGAGGAAACGGCGGTATGCAGGTAATTTAACTTATGCGCATGCATTGCTGCAACGTGTGCTGTATAATTTAGAATTTTTGTTACCGCGCCATCCGATTTTTATACATGTGCAAATACTCGTACACGCTGCATTGTATTTTTTTCCGCACGCGACAAGGAGGGGACAGAGGCGAGTTCCGGCTCGCGTCTGTCCCCTCCCCCGGTCCCTCCCCCCTGGTCGACCCGCATAAAACTTAAAAATATGATAAAATAAAAGATAAAATCAATAAATGAAAACGTGTATAGATAAAATAGATAAAATAAAAGTCAATAAATAAATAAATAATAATAAGTAAATAAATACAATGGACAAAACACAACAAACATAAGAAGGGGGGGCAAAATAAAGGGGAATAAAAGATAAAGATAAAATTTATAATATAGAATATAAAATATATATAGAATAAAATGAAATATCATAAAATAAAAGGAGGGGGTCGACCGGCAGGTCGCATCTTTGTAGAGGGGGGGAGGGGATTATTGCTCCACCTCGCCCCCCGCGACCTGCCCACCCCGGGGGCGCCTTAAAGGCCAGCCCCCTTGGCGGCGGTGGAAGTACTAAGTAGTCCCACCGCCGCCATTACGTCTGCGGCCCCTTACAGGGGGCCGCCGGCCTCGTCGGGGTTGCCCCGCCGATGCTAACCTCCTGGCGGAGAGGGGGTCGGTTTCCCTCTCCCTCTCCGCTGCCTCTTTCTGCGTTATCACAATCTCGCAGAAGGAGGCAAACGCTGCTCTTGACCTCTCGCTGCCGATCATGTGGTCGACCACGACCGGCAACGAGTTGTCCATCCCAATAACGCCCCTTACGACATTCTTCCAGCGTATGCCGCGCAGAGTCCTGGGCCTCCTCGCAGTGGTGGCACTGCGATCCTCCCAGTGCCAGTTATGAACACACAGTATGAGGAAACGGCGGTATGCAGGCGATTTAACTTATGCGCATGCATTGCTGCAATTTGTGCTGTATCGTTTAGAATTTTTGTTACCGCCATCCGATTTTTATACATGTGCAAATACTCGTACACGCTGCATTGTATTTTTTTCCGCACGCGACAAGGAGGGGACAGAGGCGAGTTCCGGCTCGCGTCTGTCCCCTCCCCCGGTCCCTCCCCCCTGGTCGTCCCGCATAAAACTTAAAAATATGATAAAATAAAAGATAAAATCAATAAATGAAAACGTGTATAGATAAAATAGATAAAATAAAAGTCAATAAATAAATAAATAATAATAAGTAAATAAATACAATGGACAAAACACAACAAACATAAGAAGGGGGGCAAAATAAAGGGGAATAAAAGATAAAGATAAAATTTATAATATAGAATATAAAATATATATAGAATAAAATGAAATATCATAAAATAAAAGGAAGGGGGTCGACCGGCAGGTCGCATCTTTATAGAGGGGGGGAGGGGATTATTGCTCCACCTCGCCCCCCGCGACCTGCCCACCCGGGGGGCGCCTTAACGGCCAGCCCCCCTTGGTGGCGGTGGAAGTACTAAGTAGTCCCACCGCCGCCATTACGTCTGCGGCCCCTTACAGGGGGCCGTCGGCCTCGTCGGGGTTGCCCCGCCGATGCTAGCCTCCTGACGGAGAGGGGGTCGGCTTCCCTCTCCCTCTCCGCTGCCTCCTTCTGCGTTATCACAATCTCGCAGAAGGAGGCAAACGCTGCTCTTGACCTCTCGCTGCAGATCATGTGGTCGACCACGACCGGCAACGAGAGGTCCATCCCAATAACGCCCCTTAGGTCTCTGCGCGGCGCCGACCACGCTGGACATTCTTCCAGCGTATGCCGCGCAGAGTCCTGGGCCTCCTCGCAGAGGTGGCATTGCGATCCTCCCAGTGCCAGTTATGAACACACAGTTTGAGGAAACGGCGGTATGCAGGTAATTTAACTTATGCGCATGCATTGCTGCAACTTGTGCTGTATCGTTTAGAATTTTTGTTCCCTCCATCCGATTTTTATACATGTGCAAATACTCGTACACGCTGCATTGTATTTTTTTCCGCACGCGACAAGGAGGGGACAGAGGCGAGTTCCGGCTCGCGTTTGTCACCTCCCCCGGTCCCACCCCCCTGGTCGACCCGCAAAAAACTTAAAAATATGATAAAATAAAATATAAAATCAATAAATGAAAACGTGTATAGATAAAATAGATAAAATAAAAGTCAATAAATAAATAAATAATAATAAGTAAATAAATACAATGGACAAAACACAACAAACATAAGAAGGGGGCAAAATAAAGGGGAATAAAAGATAAAGATAAAATTTATAATATAGAATATAAAATATATATAGAATAAAATGAAATATCATAAAATAAAAGGAGGGGGGTCGACCGGCAGGTCGCATCTTTGTAGAGGGGGGAGGGGATTATTGCTCCACCTCGCCCCCCGCGACCTGCCCACCCCGGGGGCGCCTTAACGGCCAGCCCCCCTTGGCGGCGGTGGAAGTACTAAGTAGTCCCACTGCCGCCATTACGTCTGCGGCCCCTTACAGGGGGCCGTCGGCCTCGTCGGGGTTGCCCCGCCGATGCTAGCCTCCTGGCGGAGAGGGGGTCGGCTTCCCTCTCCCTCTCCGCTGCCTCCTTCTGCGTTATCACAATCTCGCAGAAGAAGGCAAACGCTGCTCTTGACCTCTCGCTGCCGATCATGTGGTCGACCACGACCGGCAACGAGAGGTCCATCCCAATAACGCCCCTTACGACATTCTTCCAGCGTATGCCGCGCAGAGTCCTGGGCCTCCTCGCAGTGGTGGCACTGCGATCCTCCCAGTGCCAGTTATGAACACACAGTTTGAGGAAACGGCGGTATGCAGGTAATTTAACTTATGCGCATGCATTGCTGCAACGTGTGCTGTATAATTTAGAATTTTTGTTACCGCGCCATCCGATTTTTATACATGTGCAAATACTCGTACATGCTGCATTGTATTTTTTTCCGCACGCGACAAGGAGGGGACAGAGGCGAGTTCCGGCTCGCGTCTGTCCCCTCCCCCCGTCCCACCCCCCTGGTCGACCCGCATAAAACTTAAAATATGATAAAATAAAAGATAAAATCAATAAATTAAAACGTGTATAGATAAAATAGATAAAATAAAAGTCAATAAATAAATAAATAATAATAAGTAAATAAATACAATGGACAAAACACAACAAACATAAGAAGGGGGGCAAAATAAAGGGGAATAAAAGATAAAGATAAAATTTATAATATAGAATATAAAATATATATAGAATAAAATGAAATATAATAAAATAAAAGGAGGGGGGTCGACCGGCAGGTCGCATCTTTGTAGAGGGGGGAGGGGATTATTGCTCCACCTCGCCCCCCGCGACCTGCCCACCCCGGGGGCGCCTTAACGGCCAGCCCCCCTTGGCGGCGGTGGAAGTACTAAGTAGTCCCACTGCCGCCATTACGTCTGCGGCCCCTTACAGGGGGCCGTCGGCCTCGTCGGGGTTGCCCCGCCGATGCTAGCCTCCTGGCGGAGAGGGGGTCGGCTTCCCTCTCCCTCTCCGCTGCCTCCTTCTGCGTTATCACAATCTCGCAGAAGAAGGCAAACGCTGCTCTTGACCTCTCGCTGCCGATCATGTGGTCGACCACGACCGGCAACGAGTTGTCCATCCCAATAACGCCCCTTACGACATTCTTCCAGCGTATGCCGCGCAGAGTCCTGGGCCTCCTCGCAGTGGTGGCACTGCGATCCTCCCAGTGCCAGTTATGAACACACAGTTTGAGGAAACGGCGGTATGCAGGTAATTTAACTTATGCGCATGCATTGCTGCAACTTGTGCTGTATCGTTTAGAATTTTTGTTACCGCCATCCGATTTTTATACATGTGCAAATACTCGTACACGCTGCAATGTATTTTTTTCCGCACGCGACAAGGAGGGGACAGAGGCGAGTTCCGGCTCGCGTCTGTCCCCTCCCCCGGTCCCTCCCCCCTGGTCGACCCGCATATAACTTAAAAATATGATAAAATAAAAGATAAAATCAATAAATGAAAACGTGTATAGATAAATTAGATAAAATAAAAGTCAATAAATAAATAAATAATAATAAGTAAATAAATACAATGGACAAAACACAACAAACATAAGAAGGGGGGCAAAATAAAGGGGAATAAAAGATAAAGATAAAATTTATAATATAGAATATAAAATATATATAGAATAAAATGAAATATCATAAAATAAAAGGAGGGGGGTCGACCGGCAGGTCGCATCTTTGTAGAGGGGGGAGGGGATTATTGCTCCACCTCGCCCCCCCGCGACCTGCCCACCCCGGGGGCGCCTTAACGGCCAGCCCCCCTTGGCGGCGGT
This sequence comes from Lasioglossum baleicum, assembly GCF_051020765.1. Classification (NCBI taxonomy): domain Eukaryota; kingdom Metazoa; phylum Arthropoda; class Insecta; order Hymenoptera; family Halictidae; genus Lasioglossum; species Lasioglossum baleicum. The sequence continues at coordinate 930,886 of NW_027469087.1, read as the reverse complement.
GGAAGTACTAAGTAGTCCCACTGCCGCCATTACGTCTGCGGCCCCTTACAGGGGGCCGTCGGCCTCGTCGGGGTTGCCCCGCCGATGCTAGCCTCCTGGCGGTGAGGGGGTCGGCTTCCCTCTCCCTCTCTGCTGCCTCCTTCTGCGTTATCACAATCTCGCAGAAGAAGGCAAACGCTGCTCTTGACCTCTCGCTGCCGATCATGTGGTCGACCACGACCGGCAACGAGAGGTCCATCCCAATAACGCCCCTTAGGTCTCTACGCGGCGCCGACCACGCTGGACATTCTTCCAGCGTATGCCGCGCAGAGTCCTGGGCCTCCTCGCAGTGGTGGCACTGCGATCCTCCCAGTGCCAGTTATGAACACACAGTTTGAGGAAACGGCGGTATGCAGGTAATTTAACTTATGCGCATGCATTGCTGCAACTTGTGCTGTATCGTTTAGAATTTTTGTTCCCTCCATCCGATTTTTATACATGTGCAAATACTCGTACACGCTGCATTGTATTTTTTTCCGCACGCGACAAGGAGGGGATAGAGGCGAGTTCCGGCTCGCGTTTGTCACCTCCCCCGGTCCCACCCCCCTGGTCGACCCGCAAAAAACTTAAAAATATGATAAAATAAAATATAAAATCAATAAATGAAAACGTGTATAGATAAAATAGATAAAATAAAAGTCAATAAATAAATAAATAATAATAAGTAAATAAATACAATGGACAAAACACAACAAACATAAGAAGGGGGCAAAATAAAGGGGAATAAAAGATAAAGATAAAATTTATAATATAGAATATAAAATATATATAGAATAAAATGAAATATCATAAAATAAAAGGAGGGGGGTCGACCGGCAGGTCGCATCTTTGTAGAGGGGGGAGGGGATTATTGCTCCACCTCGCCCCCCGCGACCTGCCCACCCCGGGGGCGCCTTAACGGCCAGCCCCCCTTGGCGGCGGTGGAAGTACTAAGTAGTCCCACTGCCGCCATTACGTCTGCGGCCCCTTACAGGGGGCCGTCGGCCTCGTCGGGGTTGCCCCGCCGATGCTAGCCTCCTGGCGGAGAGGGGGTCGGCTTCCCTCTCCCTCTCCGCTGCCTCCTTCTGCGTTATCACAATCTCGCAGAAGAAGGCAAACGCTGCTCTTGACCTCTCGCTGCCGATCATGTGGTCGACCACGACCGGCAACGAGAGGTCCATCCCAATAACGCCCCTTACGACATTCTTCCAGCGTATGCCGCGCAGAGTCCTGGGCCTCCTCGCAGTGGTGGCACTGCGATCCTCCCAGTGCCAGTTATGAACACACAGTTTGAGGAAACGGCGGTATGCAGGTAATTTAACTTATGCGCATGCATTGCTGCAACGTGTGCTGTATAATTTAGAATTTTTGTTACCGCGCCATCCGATTTTTATACATTTGCAAATACTCGTACACGCTGCATTGTATTTTTTTCCGCACGCGACAAGGAGGGGACAGAGGCGAGTTCCGGCTCGCGTCTGTCCCCTCCCCCGGTCCCTCCCCCCTGGTCGACCCGCATAAAACTTAAAAATATGATAAAATAAAAGATAAAATCAATAAATGAAAACGTGTATAGATAAAATAGATAAAATAAAAGTCAATAAATAAATAAATAATAATAAGTAAATAAATACAATGGACAAAACACAACAAACATAAGAAGGGGGGGCAAAATAAAGGGGAATAAAAGATAAAGATAAAATTTATAATATAGAATATAAAATATATATAGAATAAAATGAAATATCATAAAATAAAAGGAGGGGGTCGACCGGCAGGTCGCATCTTTGTAGAGGGGGGGAGGGGATTATTGCTCCACCTCGCCCCCCGCGACCTGCCCACCCCGGGGGCGCCTTAAAGGCCAGCCCCCTTGGCGGCGGTGGAAGTACTAAGTAGTCCCACCGCCGCCATTACGTCTGCGGCCCCTTACAGGGGGCCGCCGGCCTCGTCGGGGTTGCCCCGCCGATGCTAACCTCCTGGCGGAGAGGGGGTCGGTTTCCCTCTCCCTCTCCGCTGCCTCTTTCTGCGTTATCACAATCTCGCAGAAGGAGGCAAACGCTGCTCTTGACCTCTCGCTGCCGATCATGTGGTCGACCACGACCGGCAACGAGTTGTCCATCCCAATAACGCCCCTTACGACATTCTTCCAGCGTATGCCGCGCAGAGTCCTGGGCCTCCTCGCAGTGGTGGCACTGCGATCCTCCCAGTGCCAGTTATGAACACACAGTATGAGGAAACGGCGGTATGCAGGCGATTTAACTTATGCGCATGCATTGCTGCAATTTGTGCTGTATCGTTTAGAATTTTTGTTACCGCCATCCGATTTTTATACATGTGCAAATACTCGTACACGCTGCATTGTATTTTTTTCCGCACGCGACAAGGAGGGGACAGAGGCGAGTTCCGGCTCGCGTCTGTCCCCTCCCCCGGTCCCTCCCCCCTGGTCGTCCCGCATAAAACTTAAAAATATGATAAAATAAAAGATAAAATCAATAAATGAAAACGTGTATAGATAAAATAGATAAAATAAAAGTCAATAAATAAATAAATAATAATAAGTAAATAAATACAATGGACAAAACACAACAAACATAAGAAGGGGGGCAAAATAAAGGGGAATAAAAGATAAAGATAAAATTTATAATATAGAATATAAAATATATATAGAATAAAATGAAATATCATAAAATAAAAGGAAGGGGGTCGACCGGCAGGTCGCATCTTTATAGAGGGGGGGAGGGGATTATTGCTCCACCTCGCCCCCCGCGACCTGCCCACCCGGGGGGCGCCTTAACGGCCAGCCCCCCTTGGTGGCGGTGGAAGTACTAAGTAGTCCCACCGCCGCCATTACGTCTGCGGCCCCTTACAGGGGGCCGTCGGCCTCGTCGGGGTTGCCCCGCCGATGCTAGCCTCCTGACGGAGAGGGGGTCGGCTTCCCTCTCCCTCTCCGCTGCCTCCTTCTGCGTTATCACAATCTCGCAGAAGGAGGCAAACGCTGCTCTTGACCTCTCGCTGCAGATCATGTGGTCGACCACGACCGGCAACGAGAGGTCCATCCCAATAACGCCCCTTAGGTCTCTGCGCGGCGCCGACCACGCTGGACATTCTTCCAGCGTATGCCGCGCAGAGTCCTGGGCCTCCTCGCAGAGGTGGCATTGCGATCCTCCCAGTGCCAGTTATGAACACACAGTTTGAGGAAACGGCGGTATGCAGGTAATTTAACTTATGCGCATGCATTGCTGCAACTTGTGCTGTATCGTTTAGAATTTTTGTTCCCTCCATCCGATTTTTATACATGTGCAAATACTCGTACACGCTGCATTGTATTTTTTTCCGCACGCGACAAGGTGGGGACAGAGGCGAGTTCCGGCTCGCGTCTGTCCCCTCCCCCGGTCCCACCCCCCTGGTCGACCCGCATAAAACTTAAAAATATGATAAAATAAAAGATAAAATCAATAAATGAAAACGTGTATAGATAAAATAGATAAAATAAAAGTCAATAAATAAATAAATAATAATAAGTAAATAAATACAATGGACAAAACACAACAAACATAAGAAGGGGGGGGCAAAATAAAGGGGAATACAAGATAAAGATAAAATTTATAATATAGAATATAAAATATATATAGAATAAAATGAAATATCATAAAATAAAAGGAGGGGGGTCGACCGGCAGGTCGCATCTTTGTAGAGGGGGGAGGGGATTATTGCTCCACCTCGCCCCCCGCGACCTGCCCACCCCGGGGTCGCCTTAACGGCCAGCCCCCCTTGGCGGCGGTGGAAGTACTAAGTAGTCCCACTGCCGCCATTACGTCTGCGGCCCCTTACAGGGGGCCGTCGGCCTCGTCGGGGTTGCCCCGCCGATGCTAGCCTCCTGGCGGAGAGGGGGTCGGCTTCCCTCTCCCTCTCCGCTGCCTCCTTCTGCGTTATCACAATCTCGCAGAAGAAGGCAAACGCTGCTCTTGACCTCTCGCTGCCGATCATGTGGTCGACCACGACCGGCAACGAGTTGTCCATCCCAATAACGCCCCTTACGACATTCTTGCAGCGTATGCCGCGCAGAGTCCTGGGCCTCCTCGCAGTGGTGGCACTGCGATCCTCCCAGTGCCAGTTATGAACACACAGTTTGAGGAAACGGCGGTATGCAGTGTGACGTTGCAAGCGTGCGACGTCACTTCGCCGTTTGAACTCGGTCAAACAGCCGAATTACGTGTGGACCGGACCGACCTTTTTCGGTTACGTAAGCCACCCGCAGGCCATAAGAGCACTCCGAGAGGAAAATCTTCCGATTTCGTGCACCGTACTAATGCCATCTGTTGTGCGTACGGAGTACGACGTTTCAGGCAATTATCGATCATAAAGAAAGCGTACGAGTCCGAAAAGGTGCCGAAGGATCAAATACCGAATAAAAGGATGGCCAACGAACAAATCCGGCGCCGGAAGCAGCAAAATAAGTCATCACACACGGGCGAACAAACCCGGAGGCGCCGTCGTGGGACGAAGAGATCCTATAGCGAACAACAGCATGCCCGAGTCCCGCCGCCGTCTCATCCCGCTCAACTAGGATCTCAGCGTGGGTGGTGTGTCGAATTGGCTGCCGAGGATTATGCGAACCGCTCGCCGAGGGCGAGCGGGAATTCAAAGGTCGCGGTAAATTAAGTGGTCGCGTAAAGTCTGGGGCCCTAGGACTTTTTCGTAGTTGCGATCCTGCGACAACCTAGTCGCGTTGCGTACGGCACCTATCGGAAAATTCGGCAATACGCTCAGAGTGGGGGGAACCAGGATCGATGCGTTCCGTCGATGCGGATCGAGGAACCACTGTCGCACCGAGACTCCTTGAGTACAGTCGTATTTACGCTCCATCAATACCGTTCTTTCCGACTACCGAATCCCGCAAATACCGTAGTTGTATCGCGTCGCGGGTGGCTTTATTCCGGGTTCCTTTCAACGCGGAAATTGTAACGAGAAACGACCTACTACGAGGGTCCAGAAGTCTGGTGAACGGCTCGAACAAATATCGTCAACGGTAAGTCGATTTTGTGATTCCTCGATTCGTTAATCGTGGTGGCTCGTGTTATTCGCGCGAGGACGACACGTGTTCGTCTCGTCCTCGGAGATTTCGTAAGAGCCGAAGCGCAGGGCGCCTCGAGCCTTCGCTCGCGTCCTCCTCAAGGACGCTGTGAGCCTTCGCGACAAGAATTCCCTTAATTTCGTAAATCGGAAGTCTTCCTCGGGAGTTGTGTCGGTATCGAATAAGTCTCGAATAGTCTTCGGTTCGGATAGTCGGCGACGGTAGAAGCGTAGGCGGAATTACGCGTGAACCGCGGCGGTCTACGCGCCTCGAATCCCGCGTACGGCCGTGGATTATCTATCGCACGTCGGCAATTTCGCTTCGTCTCGGACTCTCGCGACAGTCGTAGGAATTGCGCCGTTCATCCGCGCCTCGCGGAATCTTGTATCGACGAACAAATCGAATATTGTACCGTAGCATCGTACGTCCGCGATAGAATCACGTTAGACTAACGCGCTCAGCGAACGATCATCTTCCGCTAAAGTGTACAAGGAGCGCGGGCTCCCGGTTCGCGGCCTCGTGGCCGCTCGTCTGTATCTTTTACTTTCGTGACCATTAAAGATTAAGAGCCAATTCCGTTTGTTGATTCTTCACCTGCGAGATCCGTCCTGCCGTGAGGACTGTCCCCGTTATCTCCTGCGCTCGAATCATCTGGCCGTTCGCGTCATTATTTCAGACCGCGTTTCGTGGAGGCTTGACTCTCGGACTCGGCTCCCCCGAGTTCGAGGTCACCATCGTGTTTCGCGTGGTATTTTCTCAATACCTGGCGCCCGAACTATCGTCGCGTTGTTCGTTCAAGCCTCCACCGAGTTCCGCCTTTGCACCGAGAGGACCGTGTCCGCACGGCCGCGCACGGCCCGGTCTCAGAGCCTATAAAATCTCGGGGTTGACCGTTTTCCGTCGGCCATAAAACCGTTCGAAAAAGGGACAACGTCGCAGCAGGTAATTTAACTTATGCGCATGCATTGCTGCAACTTGTGCTGTATCGTTTAGAATTTTTGTTCCCTCCATCCGATTTTTATACATGTGCAAATACTCGTACACGCTGCATTGTATTTTTTTCCGCACGCGACAAGGAGGGGACAGAGGCGAGTTCCGGCTCGCGTTTGTCACCTCCCCCGGTCCCACCCCCCTGGTCGACCCGCAAAAAACTTAAAAATATGATAAAATAAAATATAAAATCAATAAATGAAAACGTGTATAGATAAAATAGATAAAATAAAAGTCAATAAATAAATAAATAATAATAAGTAAATAAATACAATGGACAAAACACAACAAACATAAGAAGGGGGCAAAATAAAGGGGAATAAAAGATAAAGATAAAATTTATAATATAGAATATAAAATATATATAGAATAAAATGAAATATCATAAAATAAAAGGAGGGGGGTCGACCGGCAGGTCGCATCTTTGTAGAGGGGGGAGGGGATTATTGCTCCACCTCGCCCCCCGCGACCTGCCCACCCCGGGGGCGCCTTAACGGCCAGCCCCCCTTGGCGGCGGTGGAAGTACTAAGTAGTCCCACTGCCGCCATTACGTCTGCGGCCCCTTACAGGGGGCCGTCGGCCTCGTCGGGGTTGCCCCGCCGATGCTAGCCTCCTGGCGGAGAGGGGGTCGGCTTCCCTCTCCCTCTCCGCTGCCTCCTTCTGCGTTATCACAATCTCGCAGAAGAAGGCAAACGCTGCTCTTGACCTCTCGCTGCCGATCATGTGGTCGACCACGACCGGCAACGAGAGGTCCATCCCAATAACGCCCCTTAGGTCTCTGCGCGGCGCCGACCACGCTGGACATTCTTCCAGCGTATGCCGCGCAGAGTCCTGGGCCTCCTCGCAGTGGTGGCACTGCGATCCTCCCAGTGCCAGTTATGAACACACAGTTTGAGGAAACGGCGGTATGCAGGTAATTTAACTTATGCGCATGCATTGCTGCAACTTGTGCTGTATCGTTTAGAATTTTTGTTCCCTCCATCCGATTTTTATACATGTGCAAATACTCGTACACGCTGCATTGTATTTTTTTCCGCACGCGACAAGGAGGGGACAGAGGCGAGTTCCGGCTCGCGTTTGTCACCTCCCCCGGTCCCACCCCCCTGGTCGACCCGCAAAAAACTTAAAAATATGATAAAATAAAATATAAAATCAATAAATGAAAACGTGTATAGATAAAATAGATAAAATAAAAGTCAATAAATAAATAAATAATAATAAGTAAATAAATACAATGGACAAAACACAACAAACATAAGAAGGGGGCAAAATAAAGGGGAATAAAAGATAAAGATAAAATTTATAATATAGAATATAAAATATATATAGAATAAAATGAAATATCATAAAATAAAAGGAGGGGGGTCGACCGGCAGGTCGCATCTTTGTAGAGGGGGGAGGGGATTATTGCTCCACCTCGCCCCCCGCGACCTGCCCACCCCGGGGGCGCCTTAACGGCCAGCCCCCCTTGGCGGCGGTGGAAGTACTAAGTAGTCCCACTGCCGCCATTACGTCTGCGGCCCCTTACAGGGGGCCGTCGGCCTCGTCGGGGTTGCCCCGCCGATGCTAGCCTCCTGGCGGAGAGGGGGTCGGCTTCCCTCTCCCTCTCCGCTGCCTCCTTCTGCGTTATCACAATCTCGCAGAAGAAGGCAAACGCTGCTCTTGACCTCTCGCTGCCGATCATGTGGTCGACCACGACCGGCAACGAGAGGTCCATCCCAATAACGCCCCTTAGGTCTCTGCGCGGCGCCGACCACGCTGGACATTCTTCCAGCGTATGCCGCGCAGAGTCCTGGGCCTCCTCGCAGTGGTGGCACTGCGATCCTCCCAGTGCCAGTTATGAACACACAGTTTGAGGAAACGGCGGTATGCAGGTAATTTAACTTATGCGCATGCATTGCTGCAACTTGTGCTGTATCGTTTAGAATTTTTGTTCCCTCCATCCGATTTTTATACATGTGCAAATACTCGTACACGCTGCATTGTATTTTATTCCGCACGCGACAAGGAGGGGACAGAGGCGAGTTCCGGCTCGCGTTTGTCACCTCCCTCGGTCCCACCCCCCTGGTCGACCCGCATAAAACTTAAAAATATGATAAAATAAAAGATAAAATCAATAAATGAAAACGTGCATAGATAAAATAGATAAAATAAAAGTCAATAAATAAATAAATAATTATAAGTAAATAAATACAATGGACAAAACACAACAAACATAAGAAGGGGGGGCAAAATAAAGGGGAATAAAAGATAAAGATAAAATTTATAATATAGAATATAAAATATATATAGAATAAAATGAAATATCATAAAATAAAAGGAAGGGGGTCGACCGGCAGGTCGCATCTTTATAGAGGGGGGGAGGGGATTATTGCTCCACCTCGCCCCCCGCGACCTGCCCACCCGGGGGGCGCCTTAACGGCCAGCCCCCCTTGGTGGCGGTGGAAGTACTAAGTAGTCCCACCGCCGCCATTACGTCTGCGGCCCCTTACAGGGGGCCGTCGGCCTCGTCGGGGTTGCCCCGCCGATGCTAGCCTCCTGGCGGAGAGGGGGTCGGCTTCCCTCTCCCTCTCCGCTGCCTCCTTCTGCGTTATCACAATCTCGCAGAAGGAGGCAAACGCTGCTCTTGACCTCTCGCTGCCGATCATGTGGTCGACCACGACCGGCAACGAGAGGTCCATCCCAATAACGCCCCTTAGGTCTCTGCGCGGCGCCGACCACGCTGGACATTCTTCCAGCGTATGCCGCGCAGAGTCCTGGGCCTCCTCGCAGTGGTGGCACTGCGATCCTCCCAGTGCCAGTTATGAACACACAGTTTGAGGAAACGGCGGTATGCAGGTAATTTAACTTATGCGCATGCATTGCTGCAACTTGTGCTGTATCGTTTAGAATTTTTGTTCCCTCCATCCGATTTTTATACATGTGCAAATACTCGTACACGCTGCATTGTATTTTTTTCCGCACGCGACAAGGAGGGGACAGAGGCGAGTTCCGGCTCGCGTTTGTCACCTCCCTCGGTCCCACCCCCCTGGTCGACCCGCATAAAACTTAAAAATATGATAAAATAAAAGATAAAATCAATAAATGAAAACGTGCATAGATAAAATAGATAAAATAAAAGTCAATAAATAAATAAATAATTATAAGTAAATAAATACAATGGACAAAACACAACAAACATAAGAAGGGGGGGCAAAATAAAGGGGAATAAAAGATAAAGATAAAATTTATAATATAGAATATAAAATATATATAGAATAAAATGAAATATCATAAAATAAAAGGAAGGGGGTCGACCGGCAGGTCGCATCTTTATAGAGGGGGGGAGGGGATTATTGCTCCACCTCGCCCCCCGCGACCTGCCCACCCGGGGGGCGCCTTAACGGCCAGCCCCCCTTGGTGGCGGTGGAAGTACTAAGTAGTCCCACCGCCGCCATTACGTCTGCGGCCCCTTACAGGGGGCCGTCGGCCTCGTTGGGGTTGCCCCGCCGATGCTAGCCTCCTGGCGGAGAGGGGGTCGGCTTCCCTCTCCCTCTCCGCTGCCTCCTTCTGCGTTATCACAATCTCGCAGAAGGAGGCAAACGCTGCTCTTGACCTCTCGCTGCCGATCATGTGGTCGACCACGACCGGCAACGAGAGGTCCATCCCAATAACGCCCCTTAGGTCTCTGCGCGGCGCCGACCACGCTGGACATTCTTCCAGCGTATGCCGCGCAGAGTCCTGGGCCTCCTCGCAGTGGTGGCACTGCGATCCTCCCAGTGCCAGTTATGAACACACAGTTTGAGGAAACGGCGGTATGCAGGTAATTTAACTTATGCGCATGCATTGCTGCAACTTGTGCTGTATCGTTTAGAATTTTTGTTCCCTCCATCCGATTTTTATGCATGTGCAAATACTCGTACACGCTGCATTGTATTTTTTTCCGCACGCGACAAGGAGGGGACAGAGGCGAGTACCGGCTCGCGTCTGTCCCCTCCCCCGGTCCCACTCCCCTGGTCGACACGCATAAAACTTAAAAATATGATAAAATAAAAGATAAAATCAATAAATGAAAACGTGTATAGATAAAATAGATAAAATAAAAGTCAATAAATAAATAAATAATAATAAGTAAATAAATACAATGGACAAAACACAACAAACATAAGAAGGGGGGCAAAATAAAGGGGAATAAAAGATAAAGATAAAATTTATAATATAGAATATAAAATATATATAGAATAAAATGAAATATCATAAAATAAAAGGAGGGGGGTCGACCGGCATGTCGCATCTTTGTAGAGGGGGGAGGGGATTATTGCTCCACCTCGCCCCCCGCGACCTGCCCACCCCGGGGGCGCCTTAACGGCCAGCCCCCCTTGGCGGCGGTGGAAGTACTAAGTAGTCCCACTGCCGCCATTACGTCTGCGGCCCCTTACAGGGGGCCGTCGGCCTCGTCGGGGTTGCCCCGCCGATGCTAGCCTCCTGGCGGAGAGGGGGTCAGCTTCCCTCTCCCTCTCCGCTGCCTCCTTCTGCGTTATCACAATCTCGCAGAAGAAGGCAAACGCTGCTCTTGACCTCTCGCTGCCGATCATGTGGTCGACCACGACCGGCAACGAGTTGTCCATCCCAATAACGCCCCTTACGACATTCTTGCAGCGTATGCCGCGCAGAGTCCTGGGCCTCCTCGCAGTGGTGGCACTGCGATCCTCCCAGTGCCAGTTATGAACACACAGTTTGAGGAAACGGCGGTATGCAGGTAATTTAACTTATGCGCATGCATTGCTGCAACTTGTGCTGTATCGTTTAGAATTTTTGTTCCCTCCATCCGATTTTTATACATGTGCAAATACTCGTACACGCTGCATTGTATTTTTTTCCGCACGCGACAAGGAGGGGACAGAGGCGAGTTCCGGCTCGCGTTTGTCACCTCCCCCGGTCCCACCCCCCTGGTCGACCCGCAAAAAACTTAAAAATATGATAAAATAAAATATAAAATCAATAAATGAAAACGTGTATAGATAAAATAGATAAAATAAAAGTCAATAAATAAATAAATAATAATAAGTAAATAAATACAATGGACAAAACACAACAAACATAAGAAGGGGGCAAAATAAAGGGGAATAAAAGATAAAGATAAAATTTATAATATAGAATATAAAATATATATAGAATAAAATGAAATATCATAAAATAAAAGGAGGGGGGTCGACCGGCAGGTCGCATCTTTGTAGAGGGGGGAGGGGATTATTGCTCCACCTCGCCCCCCGCGACCTGCCCACCCCGGGGGCGCCTTAACGGCCAGCCCCCCTTGGCGGCGGTGGAAGTACTAAGTAGTCCCACTGCCGCCATTACGTCTGCGGCCCCTTACAGGGGGCCGTCGGCCTCGTCGGGGTTGCCCCGCCGATGCTAGCCTCCTGGCGGAGAGGGGGTCGGCTTCCCTCTCCCTCTCCGCTGCCTCCTTCTGCGTTATCACAATCTCGCAGAAGAAGGCAAACGCTGCTCTTGACCTCTCGCTGCCGATCATGTGGTCGACCACGACCGGCAACGAGAGGTCCATCCCAATAACGCCCCTTAGGTCTCTGCGCGGCGCCGACCACGCTGGACATTCTTCCAGCGTATGCCGCGCAGAGTCCTGGGCCTCCTCGCAGTGGTGGCACTGCGATCCTCCCAGTGCCAGTTATGAACACACAGTTTGAGGAAACGGCGGTATGCAGGTAATTTAACTTATGCGCATGCATTGCTGCAACTTGTGCTGTATCGTTTAGAATTTTTGTTCCCTCCATCCGATTTTTATACATGTGCAAATACTCGTACACGCTGCATTGTATTTTTTTCCGCACGCGACAAGGAGGGGACAGAGGCGAGTTCCGGCTCGCGTTTGTCACCTCCCCCGGTCCCACCCCCCTGGTCGACCCGCAAAAAACTTAAAAATATGATAAAATAAAATATAAAATCAATAAATGAAAACGTGTATAGATAAAATAGATAAAATAAAAGTCAATAAATAAATAAATAATAATAAGTAAATAAATACAATGGACAAAACACAACAAACATAAGAAGGGGGCAAAATAAAGGGGAATAAAAGATAAAGATAAAATTTATAATATAGAATATAAAATATATATAGAATAAAATGAAATATCATAAAATAAAAGGAGGGGGGTCGACCGGCAGGTCGCATCTTTGTAGAGGGGGGAGGGGATTATTGCTCCACCTCGCCCCCCGCGACCTGCCCACCCCGGGGGCGCCTTAACGGCCAGCCCCCCTTGGCGGCGGTGGAAGTACTAAGTAGTCCCACTGCCGCCATTACGTCTGCGGCCCCTTACAGGGGGCCGTCGGCCTCGTCGGGGTTGCCCCGCCGATGCTAGCCTCCTGGCGGAGAGGGGGTCGGCTTCCCTCTCCCTCTCCGCTGCCTCCTTCTGCGTTATCACAATCTCGCAGAAGAAGGCAAACGCTGCTCTTGACCTCTCGCTGCCGATCATGTGGTCGACCACGACCGGCAACGAGAGGTCCATCCCAATAACGCCCCTTAGGTCTCTGCGCGGCGCCGACCACGCTGGACATTCTTCCAGCGTATGCCGCGCAGAGTCCTGGGCCTCCTCGCAGTGGTGGCACTGCGATCCTCCCAGTGCCAGTTATGAACACACAGTTTGAGGAAACGGCGGTATGCAGGTAATTTAACTTATGCGCATGCATTGCTGCAACTTGTGCTGTATCGTTTAGAATTTTTGTTCCCTCCATCCGATTTTTATGCATGTGCAAATACTCGTACACGCTGCATTGTATTTTTTTCCGCACGCGACAAGGAGGGGACAGAGGCGAGTTCCGGCTCGCGTTTGTCACCTCCCTCGGTCCCACTCCCCTGGTCGACACGCATAAAACTTAAAAATATGATAAAATAAAAGATAAAATCAATAAATGAAAACGTGTATAGATAAAATAGATAAAATAAAAGTCAATAAATAAATAAATAATTATAAGTAAATAAATACAATGGACAAAACACAACAAACATAAGAAGGGGGGGCAAAATAAAGGGGAATAAAAGATAAACATAAAATTTATAATATAGAATATAAAATATATATAGAATAAAATGAAATATCATAAAATAAAAGGATGGGGGTCGACCGGCAGGTCGCATCTTTATAGAGGGGGGGAGGGGATTATTGCTCCACCTCGCCCCCCGCGACCTGCCCACCCGGGGGGCGCCTTAACGGCCAGCCCCCCTTGGTGGCGGTGGAAGTACTAAGTAGTCCCACTGCCGCCATTACGTCTGCGGCCCCTTACAGGGGGCCGTCGGCCTCGTCGGGGTTGCCCCGCCGATGCTAGCCTCCTGGCGGAGAGGGGGTCAGCTTCCCTCTCCCTCTCCGCTGCCTCCTTCTGCGTTATCACAATCTCGCAGAAGAAGGCAAACGCTGCTCTTGACCTCTCGCTGCCGATCATGTGGTCGACCACGACCGGCAACGAGTTGTCCATCCCAATAACGCCCCTTACGACATTCTTGCAGCGTATGCCGCGCAGAGTCCTGGGCCTCCTCGCAGTGGTGGCACTGCGATCCTCCCAGTGCCAGTTATGAACACACAGTTTGAGGAAACGGCGGTATGCAGGTAATTTAACTTATGCGCATGCATTGCTGCAACTTGAGCTGTATCGTTTAGAATTTTTGTTACCGCCATCCGATTTTTATACATGTGCAAATACTCGTACACGCTGCATTGTATTTTTTTCCGCACGCGACAAGGAGGGGACAGAGGCGAGTTCCGGCTCGCGTCTGTCCCCTCCCCCGGTCCCTCCCCCCTGGTCGACCCGCATAAAACTTAAAAATATGATAAAATAAAAGATAAAATCAATAAATGAAAACGTGTATAGATAAAATAGATAAAATAAAAGTCAATAAATAAATAAATAATAATAAGTAAATAAATACAATGGACAAAACACAACAAACATAAGAAGGGGGGGCAAAATAAAGGGGAATAAAAGATAAAGATAAAATTTATAATATAGAATATAAAATATATATAGAATAAAATGAAATATCATAAAATAAAAGGAGGGGGTCGACCGGCAGGTCGCATCTTTGTAGAGGGGGGGAGGGGATTATTGCTCCACCTCGCCCCCCGCGACCTGCCCACCCCGGGGGCGCCTTAAAGGCCAGCCCCCTTGGCGGCGGTGGAAGTACTAAGTAGTCCCACCGCCGCCATTACGTCTGCGGCCCCTTACAGGGGGCCGCCGGCCTCGTCGGGGTTGCCCCGCCGATGCTAACCTCCTGGCGGAGAGGGGGTGGGTTTCCCTCTCCCTCTCCGCTGCCTCTTTCTGTGTTATCACAATCTCGCAGAAGGAGGCAAACGCTGCTCTTGACCTCTCGCTGCCAATCATGTGGTCGACCACGACCGGCAACGAGTTGTCCATCCCAATAACGCCCCTTACGACATTCTTCCAGCGTATGCCGCGCAGAGTCCTGGGCCTCCTCGCAGTGGTGGCACTGCGATCCTCCCAGTGCCAGTTATGAACACACAGTATGAGGAAACGGCGGTATGCAGGTGATTTAACTTATGCGCATGCATTGCTGCAATTTGTGCTGTATCGTTTAGAATTTTAGTTACCGCCATCCGATTTTTATACATGTGCAAATACTCGTACACGCTGCATTGTATTTTTTTCCGCACGCGACAAGGAGGGGATAGAGGCGAGTTCCGGCTCGCGTCTGTCCCCTCCCCCGGTCCCACCCCCCTGATCGACCCGCATAAAACTTAAAAATATGATAAAATAAAAGATAAAATCAATAAATGAAAACGTGCATAGATAAAATAGATAAAATAAAAGTCAATAAATAAATAAATAATTATAAGTAAATAAATACAATGGACAAAACACAACAAACATAAGAAGGGGGGGCAAAATAAAGGGGAATAAAAGATAAAGATAAAATTTATAATATAGAATATAAAATATATATAGAATAAAATGAAATATCATAAAATAAAAGGAAGGGGGTCGACCGGCAGGTCGCATCTTTATAGAGGGGGGGAGGGGATTATTACTCCACCTCGCCCCCCGCGACCTGCCCACCCGGGGGGCGCCTTAACGGCCAGCCCCCCTTGGTGGCGGTGGAAGTAGTCCCACCGCCGCCATTACGTCTGCGGCCCCTTACAGGGGGCCGTCGGCCTCGTCGGGGTTGCCCCGCCGATGCTAGCCTCCTGGCGGAGAGGGGGTCGGCTTCCCTCTCCCTCTCCGCTGCCTCCTTCTGCGTTATCACAATCTCGCAGAAGGAGGCAAACGCTGCTCTTGACCTCTCGCTGCCGATCATGTGGTCGACCACGACCGGCAACGAGAGGTCCATCCCAATAACGCCCCTTAGGTCTCTACGCGGCGCCGACCACGCTGGACATTCTTCCAGCGTATGCCGCGCAGAGTCCTGGGCCTCCTCGCAGTGGTGGCACTGCGATCCTCCCAGTGCCAGTTATGAACACACAGTTTGAGGAAACGGCGGTATGCAGGTAATTTAACTTATGCGCATGCATTGCTGCAACTTGTGCTGTATCGTTTAGAATTTTTGTTCCCTCCATCCGATTTTTATACATGTGCAAATACTCGTACACGCTGCATTGTATTTTTTTCCGCACGCGACAAGGAGGGGACAGAGGCGAGTTCCGGCTCGCGTTTGTCACCTCCCCCGGTCCCACCCCCCTGGTCGACCCGCAAAAAACTTAAAAATATGATAAAATAAAATATAAAATCAATAAATGAAAACGTGTATAGATAAAATAGATAAAATAAAAGTCAATAAATAAATAAATAATAATAAGTAAATAAATACAATGGACAAAACACAACAAACATAAGAAGGGGGGGCAAAATAAAGGGGAATAAAAGATAAAGATAAAATTTATAATATAGAATATAAAATATATATAGAATAAAATGAAATATCATAAAATAAAAGGAGGGGGGTCGACCGGCAGGTCGCATCTTTGTAGAGGGGGGAGGGGATTATTGCTCCACCTCGCCCCCCGCGACCTGCCCACCCCGGGGGCGCCTTAACGGCCAGCCCCCCTTGGCGGCGGTGGAAGTACTAAGTAGTCCCACTGCCGCCATTACGTCTGCGGCCCCTTACAGGGGGCCGTCGGCCTCGTCGGGGTTGCCCCGCCGATGCTAGCCTCCTGGCGGAGAGGGGGTCGGCTTCCCTCTCCCTCTCCGCTGCCTCCTTCTGCGTTATCACAATCTCGCAGAAGAAGGCAAACGCTGCTCTTGACCTCTCGCTGCCGATCATGTGGTCGACCACGACCGGCAACGAGTTGTCCATCCCAATAACGCCCCTTACGACATTCTTGCAGCGTATGCCGCGCAGAGTCCTGGGCCTCCTCGCAGTGGTGGCACTGCGATCCTCCCAGTGCCAGTTATGAACACACAGTTTGAGGAAACGGCGGTATGCAGGTAATTTAACTTATGCGCATGCATTGCTGCAACTTGAGCTGTATCGTTTAGAATTTTTGTTACCGCCATCCGATTTTTATACATGTGCAAATACTCGTACACGCTGCATTGTATTTTTTTCCGCACGCGACAAGGAGGGGACAGAGGCGAGTTCCGGCTCGCGTTTGTCACCTCCCCCGGTCCCACCCCCCTGGTCGACCC
Source organism: Lasioglossum baleicum (assembly GCF_051020765.1). NCBI lineage: Eukaryota > Metazoa > Arthropoda > Insecta > Hymenoptera > Halictidae > Lasioglossum > Lasioglossum baleicum. The sequence continues at coordinate 914,175 of NW_027469087.1, read as the reverse complement.
GCAAAAAACTTAAAAATATGATAAAATAAAATATAAAATCAATAAATGAAAACGTGCATAGATAAAATAGATAAAATAAAAGTCAATAAATAAATAAATAATAATAAGTAAATAAATACAATGGACAAAACACAACAAACATAAGAAGGGGGGGCAAAATAAAGGGGAATAAAAGATAAAGATAAAATTTATAATATAGAATATAAAATATATATAGAATAAAATGAAATATCATAAAATAAAAGGAAGGGGGTCGACCGGCAGGTCGCATCTTTATAGAGGGGGGGAGGGGATTATTGCTCCACCTCGCCCCCCGCGACCTGCCCACCCGGGGGGCGCCTTAACGGCCAGCCCCCCTTGGTGGCGGTGGAAGTACTAAGTAGTCCCACCGCCGCCATTACGTCTGCGGCCCCTTACAGGGGGCCGTCGGCCTCGTCGGGGTTGCCCCGCCGATGCTAGCCTCCTGGCGGAGAGGGGGTCGGCTTCCCTCTCCCTCTCCGCTGCCTCCTTCTGCGTTATCACAATCTCGCAGAAGGAGGCAAACGCTGCTCTTGACCTCTCGCTGCCGATCATGTGGTCGACCACGACCGGCAACGAGAGGTCCATCCCAATAACGCCCCTTAGGTCTCTGCGCGGCGCCGACCACGCTGGACATTCTTCCAGCGTATGCCGCGCAGAGTCCTGGGCCTCCTCGCAGTGGTGGCACTGCGATCCTCCCAGTGCCAGTTATGAACACACAGTTTGAGGAAACGGCGGTATGCAGGTAATTTAACTTATGCGCATGCATTGCTGCAACTTGTGCTGTATCGTTTAGAATTTTTGTTCCCTCCATCCGATTTTTATACATGTGCAAATACTCGTACACGCTGCATTGTATTTTTTTCCGCACGCGACAAGGAGGGGACAGAGGCGAGTACCGGCTCGCGTCTGTCCCCTCCCCCGGTCCCACTCCCCTGGTCGACACGCATAAAACTTAAAAATATGATAAAATAAAAGATAAAATCAATAAATGAAAACGTGTATAGATAAAATAGATAAAATAAAAGTCAATAAATAAATAAATAATAATAAGTAAATAAATACAATGGACAAAACACAACAAACATAAGAAGGGGGGCAAAATAAAGGGGAATAAAAGATAAAGATAAAATTTATAATATAGAATATAAAATATATATAGAATAAAATGAAATATCATAAAATAAAAGGAGGGGGGTCGACCGGCAGGTCGCATCTTTGTAGAGGGGGGAGGGGATTATTGCTCCACCACGCCCCCCGCGACCTGCCCACCCCGGGGGCGCCTTAACGGCCAGCCCCCCTTGGCGGCGGTGGAAGTACTAAGTAGTCCCACTGCCGCCATTACGTCTGCGGCCCCTTACAGGGGGCCGTCGGCCTCGTCGGGGTTGCCCCGCCGATGCTAGCCTCCTGAAGGAGAGGGGGTCAGCTTCCCTCTCCCTCTCCGCTGCCTCCTTCTGCGTTATCACAATCTCGCAGAAGAAGGCAAACGCTGCTCTTGACCTCTCGCTGCCGATCATGTGGTCGACCACGACCGGCAACGAGTTGTCCATCCCAAGAACGCCCCTTACGACATTCTTGCAGCGTATGCCGCGCAGAGTCCTGGGCCTCCTCGCAGTGGTGGCACTGCGATCCTCCCAGTGCCAGTTATGAACACACAGTTTGAGGAAACGGCGGTATGCAGGTAATTTAACTTATGCGCATGCATTGCTGCAACTTGAGCTGTATCGTTTAGAATTTTTGTTACCGCCATCCGATTTTTATACATGTGCAAATACTCGTACACGCTGCATTGTATTTTTTTCCGCACGCGACAAGGAGGGGACAGAGGCGAGTTCCGGCTCGCGTTTGTCACCTCCCCGGTCCCACCCCCCTGGTCGACCCGCAAAAAACTTAAAAATATGATAAAATAAAATATAGAATCAATAAATGAAAACGTGTATAGATAAAATAGATAAAATAAAAGTCAATAAATAAATAAATAATAATAAGTAAATAAATACAATGGACAAAACACAACAAACATAAGAAGGGGGCAAAATAAAGGGGAATAAAAGATAAAGATAAAATTTATAATATAGAATATAAAATATATATAGAATAAAATGAAATATCATAAAATAAAAGGAGGGGGGTCGACCGGCAGGTCGCATCTTTGTAGAGGGGGGAGGGGATTATTGCTCCACCTCGCCCCCCGCGACCTGCCCACCCCGGGGGCGCCTTAACGGCCAGCCCCCCTTGGCGGCGGTGGAAGTACTAAGTAGTCCCACTGCCGCCATTACGTCTGCGGCCCCTTACAGGGGGCCGTCGGCCTCGTCGGGGTTGCCCCGCCGATGCTAGCCTCCTGGCGGAGAGGGGGTCGGCTTCCCTCTCCCTCTCCGCTGCCTCCTTCTGCGTTATCACAATCTCGCAGAAGAAGGCAAACGCTGCTCTTGACCTCTCGCTGCCGATCATGTGGTCGACCACGATCGGCAACGAGTTGTCCATCCCAATAACGCCCCTTACGACATTCTTGCAGCGTATGCCGCGCAGAGTCCTGGGCCTCCTCGCAGTGGTGGCACTGCGATCCTCCCAGTGCCAGTTATGAACACACAGTTTGAGGAAACGGCGGTATGCAGGTAATTTAACTTATGCGCATGCATTGCTGCAACTTGTGCTGTATCGTTTAGAATTTTTGTTACCGCCATCCGATTTTTATACATGTGCAAATACTCGTACACGCTGCATTGTATTTTTTTCCGCACGCGACAAGGAGGGGACAGAGGCGAGTTCCGGCTCGCGTCTGTCCCCTCCCCCGGTCCCTCCCCCCTGGTCGACCCGCATAAAACTTAACAATATGATAAAATAAAAGATAAAATCAATAAATGAAAACGTGTATAGATAAAATAGATAAAATAAAAGTCAATAAATAAATAAATAATAATAAGTAAATAAATACAATGGACAAAACACAACAAACATAAGAAGGGGGGGCAAAATAAAGGGGAATAAAAGATAAAGATAAAATTTATAATATAGAATATAAAATATATATAGAATAAAATGAAATATCATAAAATAAAAGGAGGGGGTCGACCGGCAGGTCGCATCTTTGTAGAGGGGGGGAGGGGATTATTGCTCCACCTCGCCCCCCGCGACCTGCCCACCCCGGGGGCGCCTTAAAGGCCAGCCCCCTTGGCGGCGGTGGAAGTACTAAGTAGTCCCACCGCCGCCATTACGTCTGCGGCCCCTTACAGGGGGCCGCCGGCCTCGTCGGGGTTGCCCCGCCGATGCTAACCTCCTGGCGGAGAGGGGGTGGGTTTCCCTCTCCCTCTCCGCTGCCTCTTTCTGTGTTATCACAATCTCGCAGAAGGAGGCAAACGCTGCTCTTGACCTCTCGCTGCCAATCATGTGGTCGACCACGACCGGCAACGAGTTGTCCATCCCAATAACGCCCCTTACGACATTCTTCCAGCGTATGCCGCGCAGAGTCCTGGGCCTCCTCGCAGTGGTGGCACTGCGATCCTCCCAGTGCCAGTTATGAACACACAGTATGAGGAAACGGCGGTATGCAGGTGATTTAACTTATGCGCATGCATTGCTGCAATTTGTGCTGTATCGTTTAGAATTTTAGTTACCGCCATCCGATTTTTATACATGTGCAAATACTCGTACACGCTGCATTGTATTTTTTTCCGCACGCGACAAGGAGGGGATAGAGGCGAGTTCCGGCTCGCGTCTGTCCCCTCCCCCGGTCCCACCCCCCTGATCGACCCGCATAAAACTTAAAAATATGATAAAATAAAAGATAAAATCAATAAATGAAAACGTGCATAGATAAAATAGATAAAATAAAAGTCAATAAATAAATAAATAATTATAAGTAAATAAATACAATGGACAAAACACAACAAACATAAGAAGGGGGGGCAAAATAAAGGGGAATAAAAGATAAAGATAAAATTTATAATATAGAATATAAAATATATATAGAATAAAATGAAATATCATAAAATAAAAGGAAGGGGGTCGACCGGCAGGTCGCATCTTTATAGAGGGGGGGAGGGGATTATTACTCCACCTCGCCCCCCGCGACCTGCCCACCCGGGGGGCGCCTTAACGGCCAGCCCCCCTTGGTGGCGGTGGAAGTAGTCCCACCGCCGCCATTACGTCTGCGGCCCCTTACAGGGGGCCGTCGGCCTCGTCGGGGTTGCCCCGCCGATGCTAGCCTCCTGGCGGAGAGGGGGTCGGCTTCCCTCTCCCTCTCCGCTGCCTCCTTCTGCGTTATCACAATCTCGCAGAAGGAGGCAAACGCTGCTCTTGACCTCTCGCTGCCGATCATGTGGTCGACCACGACCGGCAACGAGAGGTCCATCCCAATAACGCCCCTTAGGTCTCTACGCGGCGCCGACCACGCTGGACATTCTTCCAGCGTATGCCGCGCAGAGTCCTGGGCCTCCTCGCAGTGGTGGCACTGCGATCCTCCCAGTGCCAGTTATGAACACACAGTTTGAGGAAACGGCGGTATGCAGGTAATTTAACTTATGCGCATGCATTGCTGCAACTTGTGCTGTATCGTTTAGAATTTTTGTTCCCTCCATCCGATTTTTATACATGTGCAAATACTCGTACACGCTGCATTGTATTTTTTTCCGCACGCGACAAGGAGGGGACAGAGGCGAGTTCCGGCTCGCGTTTGTCACCTACCCCGGTCCCACCCCCCTGGTCGACCCGCAAAAAACTTAAAAATATGATAAAATAAAATATAAAATCAATAAATGAAAACGTGTATAGATAAAATAGATAAAATAAAAGTCAATAAATAAATAAATAATAATAAGTAAATAAATACAATGGACAAAACACAACAAACATAAGAAGGGGGGGGCAAAATAAAGGGGAATAAAAGATAAAGATAAAATTTATAATATAGAATATAAAATATATATAGAATAAAATGAAATATCATAAAATAAAAGGAGGGGGGTCGACCGGCAGGTCGCATCTTTGTAGAGGGGGGAGGGGATTATTGCTCCACCTCGCCCCCCGCGACCTGCCCACCCCGGGGGCGCCTTAACGGCCAGCCCCCCTTGGCGGCGGTGGAAGTACTAAGTAGTCCCACTGCCGCCATTACGTCTGCGGCCCCTTACAGGGGGCCGTCGGCCTCGTCGGGGTTGCCCCGCCGATGCTAGCCTCCTGGCGGAGAGGGGGTCGGCTTCCCTCTCCCTCTCCGCTGCCTCCTTCTGCGTTATCACAATCTCGCAGAAGAAGGCAAACGCTGCTCTTGACCTCTCGCTGCCGATCATGTGGTCGACCACGACCGGCAACGAGTTGTCCATCCCAATAACGCCCCTTACGACATTCTTGCAGCGTATGCCGCGCAGAGTCCTGGGCCTCCTCGCAGTGGTGGCACTGCGATCCTCCCAGTGCCAGTTATGAACACACAGTTTGAGGAAACGGCGGTATGCAGGTAATTTAACTTATGCGCATGCATTGCTGCAACTTGAGCTGTATCGTTTAGAATTTTTGTTACCGCCATCCGATTTTTATACATGTGCAAATACTCGTACACGCTGCATTGTATTTTTTTCCGCACGCGACAAGGAGGGGACAGAGGCGAGTTCCGGCTCGCGTTTGTCACCTCCCCGGTCCCACCCCCCTGGTCGACCCGCAAAAAACTTAAAAATATGATAAAATAAAATATAAAATCAATAAATGAAAACGTGTATAGATAAAATAGATAAAATAAAAGTCAATAAATAAATAAATAATAATAAGTAAATAAATACAATGGACAAAACACAACAAACATAAGAAGGGGGCAAAATAAAGGGGAATAAAAGATAAAGATAAAATTTATAATATAGAATATAAAATATATATAGAATAAAATGAAATATCATAAAATAAAAGGAGGGGGGTCGACCGGCAGGTCGCATCTTTGTAGAGGGGGGAGGGGATTATTGCTCCACCTCGCCCCCCGCGACCTGCCCACCCCGGGGGTGCCTTAACGGCCAGCCCCCCTTGGCGGCGGTGGAAGTACTAAGTAGTCCCACTGCCGCCATTACGTCTGCGGCCCCTTACAGGGGGCCGTCGGCCTCGTCGGGGTTGCCCCGCCGATGCTAGCCTCCTGGCGGAGAGGGGGTCGGCTTCCCTCTCCCTCTCCGCTGCCTCCTTCTGCGTTATCACAATCTCGCAGAAGAAGGCAAACGCTGCTCTTGACCTCTCGCTGCCGATCATGTGGTCGACCACGACCGGCAACGAGTTGTCCATCCCAATAACGCCCCTTACGACATTCTTGCAGCGTATGCCGCGCAGAGTCCTGGGCCTCCTCGCAGTGGTGGCACTGCGATCCTCCCAGTGCCAGTTATGAACACACAGTTTGAGGAAACGGCGGTATGCAGGTAATTTAACTTATGCGCATGCATTGCTGCAACTTGTGCTGTATCGTTTAGAATTTTTGTTCCCTCCATCCGATTTTTATGCATGTGCAAATACTCGTACACGCTGCATTGTATTTTTTTCCGCACGCGACAAGGAGGGGACAGAGGCGAGTTCCGGCTCGCGTTTGTCACCTCCCTCGGTCCCACTCCCCTGGTCGACACGCATAAAACTTAAAAATATGATAAAATAAAAGATAAAATCAATAAATGAAAACGTGTATAGATAAAATAGATAAAATAAAAGTCAATAAATAAATAAATAATTATAAGTAAATAAATACAATGGACAAAACACAACAAACATAAGAAGGGGGGGCAAAATAAAGGGGAATAAAAGATAAACATAAAATTTATAATATAGAATATAAAATATATATAGAATAAAATGAAATATCATAAAATAAAAGGATGGGGGTCGACCGGCAGGTCGCATCTTTATAGAGGGGGGGAGGGGATTATTGCTCCACCTCGCCCCCCGCGACCTGCCCACCCGGGGGGCGCCTTAACGGCCAGCCCCCCTTGGTGGCGGTGGAAGTACTAAGTAGTCCCACTGCCGCCATTACGTCTGCGGCCCCTTACAGGGGGCCGTCGGCCTCGTCGGGGTTGCCCCGCCGATGCTAGCCTCCTGGCGGAGAGGGGGTCAGCTTCCCTCTCCCTCTCCGCTGCCTCCTTCTGCGTTATCACAATCTCGCAGAAGAAGGCAAACGCTGCTCTTGACCTCTCGCTGCCGATCATGTGGTCGACCACGACCGGCAACGAGTTGTCCATCCCAATAACGCCCCTTACGACATTCTTGCAGCGTATGCCGCGCAGAGTCCTGGGCCTCCTCGCAGTGGTGGCACTGCGATCCTCCCAGTGCCAGTTATGAACACACAGTTTGAGGAAACGGCGGTATGCAGGTAATTTAACTTATGCGCATGCATTGCTGCAACTTGAGCTGTATCGTTTAGAATTTTTGTTACCGCCATCCGATTTTTATACATGTGCAAATACTCGTACACGCTGCATTGTATTTTTTTCCGCACGCGACAAGGAGGGGACAGAGGCGAGTTCCGGCTCGCGTCTGTCCCCTCCCCCGGTCCCTCCCCCCTGGTCGACCCGCATAAAACTTAAAAATATGATAAAATAAAAGATAAAATCAATAAATGAAAACGTGTATAGATAAAATAGATAAAATAAAAGTCAATAAATAAATAAATAATAATAAGTAAATAAATACAATGGACAAAACACAACAAACATAAGAAGGGGGGGCAAAATAAAGGGGAATAAAAGATAAAGATAAAATTTATAATATAGAATATAAAATATATATAGAATAAAATGAAATATCATAAAATAAAAGGAGGGGGTCGACCGGCAGGTCGCATCTTTGTAGAGGGGGGGAGGGGATTATTGCTCCACCTCGCCCCCCGCGACCTGCCCACCCCGGGGGCGCCTTAAAGGCCAGCCCCCTTGGCGGCGGTGGAAGTACTAAGTAGTCCCACCGCCGCCATTACGTCTGCGGCCCCTTACAGGGGGCCGCCGGCCTCGTCGGGGTTGCCCCGCCGATGCTAACCTCCTGGCGGAGAGGGGGTGGGTTTCCCTCTCCCTCTCCGCTGCCTCTTTCTGTGTTATCACAATCTCGCAGAAGGAGGCAAACGCTGCTCTTGACCTCTCGCTGCCAATCATGTGGTCGACCACGACCGGCAACGAGTTGTCCATCCCAATAACGCCCCTTACGACATTCTTCCAGCGTATGCCGCGCAGAGTCCTGGGCCTCCTCGCAGTGGTGGCACTGCGATCCTCCCAGTGCCAGTTATGAACACACAGTATGAGGAAACGGCGGTATGCAGGTGATTTAACTTATGCGCATGCATTGCTGCAATTTGTGCTGTATCGTTTAGAATTTTAGTTACCGCCATCCGATTTTTATACATGTGCAAATACTCGTACACGCTGCATTGTATTTTTTTCCGCACGCGACAAGGAGGGGATAGAGGCGAGTTCCGGCTCGCGTCTGTCCCCTCCCCCGGTCCCACCCCCCTGATCGACCCGCATAAAACTTAAAAATATGATAAAATAAAAGATAAAATCAATAAATGAAAACGTGCATAGATAAAATAGATAAAATAAAAGTCAATAAATAAATAAATAATTATAAGTAAATAAATACAATGGACAAAACACAACAAACATAAGAAGGGGGGGCAAAATAAAGGGGAATAAAAGATAAAGATAAAATTTATAATATAGAATATAAAATATATATAGAATAAAATGAAATATCATAAAATAAAAGGAAGGGGGTCGACCGGCAGGTCGCATCTTTATAGAGGGGGGGAGGGGATTATTACTCCACCTCGCCCCCCGCGACCTGCCCACCCGGGGGGCGCCTTAACGGCCAGCCCCCCTTGGTGGCGGTGGAAGTAGTCCCACCGCCGCCATTACGTCTGCGGCCCCTTACAGGGGGCCGTCGGCCTCGTCGGGGTTGCCCCGCCGATGCTAGCCTCCTGGCGGAGAGGGGGTCGGCTTCCCTCTCCCTCTCCGCTGCCTCCTTCTGCGTTATCACAATCTCGCAGAAGGAGGCAAACGCTGCTCTTGACCTCTCGCTGCCGATCATGTGGTCGACCACGACCGGCAACGAGAGGTCCATCCCAATAACGCCCCTTAGGTCTCTACGCGGCGCCGACCACGCTGGACATTCTTCCAGCGTATGCCGCGCAGAGTCCTGGGCCTCCTCGCAGTGGTGGCACTGCGATCCTCCCAGTGCCAGTTATGAACACACAGTTTGAGGAAACGGCGGTATGCAGGTAATTTAACTTATGCGCATGCATTGCTGCAACTTGTGCTGTATCGTTTAGAATTTTTGTTCCCTCCATCCGATTTTTATACATGTGCAAATACTCGTACACGCTGCATTGTATTTTTTTCCGCACGCGACAAGGAGGGGACAGAGGCGAGTTCCGGCTCGCGTTTGTCACCTCCCCCGGTCCCACCCCCCTGGTCGACCCGCAAAAAACTTAAAAATATGATAAAATAAAATATAAAATCAATAAATGAAAACGTGTATAGATAAAATAGATAAAATAAAAGTCAATAAATAAATAAATAATAATAAGTAAATAAATACAATGGACAAAACACAACAAACATAAGAAGGGGGGGCAAAATAAAGGGGAATAAAAGATAAAGATAAAATTTATAATATAGAATATAAAATATATATAGAATAAAATGAAATATCATAAAATAAAAGGAGGGGGGTCGACCGGCAGGTCGCATCTTTGTAGAGGGGGGAGGGGATTATTGCTCCACCTCGCCCCCCGCGACCTGCCCACCCCGGGGGCGCCTTAACGGCCAGCCCCCCTTGGCGGCGGTGGAAGTACTAAGTAGTCCCACTGCCGCCATTACGTCTGCGGCCCCTTACAGGGGGCCGTCGGCCTCGTCGGGGTTGCCCCGCCGATGCTAGCCTCCTGGCGGAGAGGGGGTCGGCTTCCCTCTCCCTCTCCGCTGCCTCCTTCTGCGTTATCACAATCTCGCAGAAGAAGGCAAACGCTGCTCTTGACCTCTCGCTGCCGATCATGTGGTCGACCACGACCGGCAACGAGTTGTCCATCCCAATAACGCCCCTTACGACATTCTTGCAGCGTATGCCGCGCAGAGTCCTGGGCCTCCTCGCAGTGGTGGCACTGCGATCCTCCCAGTGCCAGTTATGAACACACAGTTTGAGGAAACGGCGGTATGCAGGTAATTTAACTTATGCGCATGCATTGCTGCAACTTGAGCTGTATCGTTTAGAATTTTTGTTACCGCCATCCGATTTTTATACATGTGCAAATACTCGTACACGCTGCATTGTATTTTTTTCCGCACGCGACAAGGAGGGGACAGAGGCGAGTTCCGGCTCGCGTTTGTCACCTCCCCCGGTCCCACCCCCCTGGTCGACCCGCAAAAAACTTAAAAATATGATAAAATAAAATATAAAATCAATAAATGAAAACGTGCATAGATAAAATAGATAAAATAAAAGTCAATAAATAAATAAATAATAATAAGTAAATAAATACAATGGACAAAACACAACAAACATAAGAAGGGGGGGCAAAATAAAGGGGAATAAAAGATAAAGATAAAATTTATAATATAGAATATAAAATATATATAGAATAAAATGAAATATCATAAAATAAAAGGAAGGGGGTCGACCGGCAGGTCGCATCTTTATAGAGGGGGGGAGGGGATTATTGCTCCACCTCGCCCCCCGCGACCTGCCCACCCGGGGGGCGCCTTAACGGCCAGCCCCCCTTGGTGGCGGTGGAAGTACTAAGTAGTCCCACCGCCGCCATTACGTCTGCGGCCCCTTACAGGGGGCCGTCGGCCTCGTCGGGGTTGCCCCGCCGATGCTAGCCTCCTGGCGGAGAGGGGGTCGGCTTCCCTCTCCCTCTCCGCTGCCTCCTTCTGCGTTATCACAATCTCGCAGAAGGAGGCAAACGCTGCTCTTGACCTCTCGCTGCCGATCATGTGGTCGACCACGACCGGCAACGAGAGGTCCATCCCAATAACGCCCCTTAGGTCTCTGCGCGGCGCCGACCACGCTGGACATTCTTCCAGCGTATGCCGCGCAGAGTCCTGGGCCTCCTCGCAGTGGTGGCACTGCGATCCTCCCAGTGCCAGTTATGAACACACAGTTTGAGGAAACGGCGGTATGCAGGTAATTTAACTTATGCGCATGCATTGCTGCAACTTGTGCTGTATCGTTTAGAATTTTTGTTCCCTCCATCCGATTTTTATACATGTGCAAATACTCGTACACGCTGCATTGTATTTTTTTCCGCACGCGACAAGGAGGGGACAGAGGCGAGTACCGGCTCGCGTCTGTCCCCTCCCCCGGTCCCACTCCCCTGGTCGACACGCATAAAACTTAAAAATATGATAAAATAAAAGATAAAATCAATAAATGAAAACGTGTATAGATAAAATAGATAAAATAAAAGTCAATAAATAAATAAATAATAATAAGTAAATAAATACAATGGACAAAACACAACAAACATAAGAAGGGGGGCAAAATAAAGGGGAATAAAAGATAAAGATAAAATTTATAATATAGAATATAAAATATATATAGAATAAAATGAAATATCATAAAATAAAAGGAGGGGGGTCGACCGGCAGGTCGCATCTTTGTAGAGGGGGGAGGGGATTATTGCTCCACCACGCCCCCCGCGACCTGCCCACCCCGGGGGCGCCTTAACGGCCAGCCCCCCTTGGCGGCGGTGGAAGTACTAAGTAGTCCCACTGCCGCCATTACGTCTGCGGCCCCTTACAGGGGGCCGTCGGCCTCGTCGGGGTTGCCCCGCCGATGCTAGCCTCCTGAAGGAGAGGGGGTCAGCTTCCCTCTCCCTCTCCGCTGCCTCCTTCTGCGTTATCACAATCTCGCAGAAGAAGGCAAACGCTGCTCTTGACCTCTCGCTGCCGATCATGTGGTCGACCACGACCGGCAACGAGTTGTCCATCCCAAGAACGCCCCTTACGACATTCTTGCAGCGTATGCCGCGCAGAGTCCTGGGCCTCCTCGCAGTGGTGGCACTGCGATCCTCCCAGTGCCAGTTATGAACACACAGTTTGAGGAAACGGCGGTATGCAGGTAATTTAACTTATGCGCATGCATTGCTGCAACTTGAGCTGTATCGTTTAGAATTTTTGTTACCGCCATCCGATTTTTATACATGTGCAAATACTCGTACACGCTGCATTGTATTTTTTTCCGCACGCGACAAGGAGGGGACAGAGGCGAGTTCCGGCTCGCGTTTGTCACCTCCCCGGTCCCACCCCCCTGGTCGACCCGCAAAAAACTTAAAAATATGATAAAATAAAATATAGAATCAATAAATGAAAACGTGTATAGATAAAATAGATAAAATAAAAGTCAATAAATAAATAAATAATAATAAGTAAATAAATACAATGGACAAAACACAACAAACATAAGAAGGGGGCAAAATAAAGGGGAATAAAAGATAAAGATAAAATTTATAATATAGAATATAAAATATATATAGAATAAAATGAAATATCATAAAATAAAAGGAGGGGGGTCGACCGGCAGGTCGCATCTTTGTAGAGGGGGGAGGGGATTATTGCTCCACCTCGCCCCCCGCGACCTGCCCACCCCGGGGGCGCCTTAACGGCCAGCCCCCCTTGGCGGCGGTGGAAGTACTAAGTAGTCCCACTGCCGCCATTACGTCTGCGGCCCCTTACAGGGGGCCGTCGGCCTCGTCGGGGTTGCCCCGCCGATGCTAGCCTCCTGGCGGAGAGGGGGTCGGCTTCCCTCTCCCTCTCCGCTGCCTCCTTCTGCGTTATCACAATCTCGCAGAAGAAGGCAAACGCTGCTCTTGACCTCTCGCTGCCGATCATGTGGTCGACCACGATCGGCAACGAGTTGTCCATCCCAATAACGCCCCTTACGACATTCTTGCAGCGTATGCCGCGCAGAGTCCTGGGCCTCCTCGCAGTGGTGGCACTGCGATCCTCCCAGTGCCAGTTATGAACACACAGTTTGAGGAAACGGCGGTATGCAGGTAATTTAACTTATGCGCATGCATTGCTGCAACTTGTGCTGTATCGTTTAGAATTTTTGTTACCGCCATCCGATTTTTATACATGTGCAAATACTCGTACACGCTGCATTGTATTTTTTTCCGCACGCGACAAGGAGGGGACAGAGGCGAGTTCCGGCTCGCGTCTGTCCCCTCCCCCGGTCCCTCCCCCCTGGTCGACCCGCATAAAACTTAACAATATGATAAAATAAAAGATAAAATCAATAAATGAAAACGTGTATAGATAAAATAGATAAAATAAAAGTCAATAAATAAATAAATAATAATAAGTAAATAAATACAATGGACAAAACACAACAAACATAAGAAGGGGGGGCAAAATAAAGGGGAATAAAAGATAAAGATAAAATTTATAATATAGAATATAAAATATATATAGAATAAAATGAAATATCATAAAATAAAAGGAGGGGGTCGACCGGCAGGTCGCATCTTTGTAGAGGGGGGGAGGGGATTATTGCTCCACCTCGCCCCCCGCGACCTGCCCACCCCGGGGGCGCCTTAAAGGCCAGCCCCCTTGGCGGCGGTGGAAGTACTAAGTAGTCCCACCGCCGCCATTACGTCTGCGGCCCCTTACAGGGGGCCGCCGGCCTCGTCGGGGTTGCCCCGCCGATGCTAACCTCCTGGCGGAGAGGGGGTGGGTTTCCCTCTCCCTCTCCGCTGCCTCTTTCTGTGTTATCACAATCTCGCAGAAGGAGGCAAACGCTGCTCTTGACCTCTCGCTGCCAATCATGTGGTCGACCACGACCGGCAACGAGTTGTCCATCCCAATAACGCCCCTTACGACATTCTTCCAGCGTATGCCGCGCAGAGTCCTGGGCCTCCTCGCAGTGGTGGCACTGCGATCCTCCCAGTGCCAGTTATGAACACACAGTATGAGGAAACGGCGGTATGCAGGTGATTTAACTTATGCGCATGCATTGCTGCAATTTGTGCTGTATCGTTTAGAATTTTAGTTACCGCCATCCGATTTTTATACATGTGCAAATACTCGTACACGCTGCATTGTATTTTTTTCCGCACGCGACAAGGAGGGGATAGAGGCGAGTTCCGGCTCGCGTCTGTCCCCTCCCCCGGTCCCACCCCCCTGATCGACCCGCATAAAACTTAAAAATATGATAAAATAAAAGATAAAATCAATAAATGAAAACGTGCATAGATAAAATAGATAAAATAAAAGTCAATAAATAAATAAATAATTATAAGTAAATAAATACAATGGACAAAACACAACAAACATAAGAAGGGGGGGCAAAATAAAGGGGAATAAAAGATAAAGATAAAATTTATAATATAGAATATAAAATATATATAGAATAAAATGAAATATCATAAAATAAAAGGAAGGGGGTCGACCGGCAGGTCGCATCTTTATAGAGGGGGGGAGGGGATTATTACTCCACCTCGCCCCCCGCGACCTGCCCACCCGGGGGGCGCCTTAACGGCCAGCCCCCCTTGGTGGCGGTGGAAGTAGTCCCACCGCCGCCATTACGTCTGCGGCCCCTTACAGGGGGCCGTCGGCCTCGTCGGGGTTGCCCCGCCGATGCTAGCCTCCTGGCGGAGAGGGGGTCGGCTTCCCTCTCCCTCTCCGCTGCCTCCTTCTGCGTTATCACAATCTCGCAGAAGGAGGCAAACGCTGCTCTTGACCTCTCGCTGCCGATCATGTGGTCGACCACGACCGGCAACGAGAGGTCCATCCCAATAACGCCCCTTAGGTCTCTACGCGGCGCCGACCACGCTGGACATTCTTCCAGCGTATGCCGCGCAGAGTCCTGGGCCTCCTCGCAGTGGTGGCACTGCGATCCTCCCAGTGCCAGTTATGAACACACAGTTTGAGGAAACGGCGGTATGCAGGTAATTTAACTTATGCGCATGCATTGCTGCAACTTGTGCTGTATCGTTTAGAATTTTTGTTCCCTCCATCCGATTTTTATACATGTGCAAATACTCGTACACGCTGCATTGTATTTTTTTCCGCACGCGACAAGGAGGGGACAGAGGCGAGTTCCGGCTCGCGTTTGTCACCTACCCCGGTCCCACCCCCCTGGTCGACCCGCAAAAAACTTAAAAATATGATAAAATAAAATATAAAATCAATAAATGAAAACGTGTATAGATAAAATAGATAAAATAAAAGTCAATAAATAAATAAATAATAATAAGTAAATAAATACAATGGACAAAACACAACAAACATAAGAAGGGGGGGCAAAATAAAGGGGAATAAAAGATAAAGATAAAATTTATAATATAGAATATAAAATATATATAGAATAAAATGAAATATCATAAAATAAAAGGAGGGGGGTCGACCGGCAGGTCGCATCTTTGTAGAGGGGGGAGGGGATTATTGCTCCACCTCGCCCCCCGCGACCTGCCCACCCCGGGGGCGCCTTAACGGCCAGCCCCCCTTGGCGGCGGTGGAAGTACTAAGTAGTCCCACTGCCGCCATTACGTCTGCGGCCCCTTACAGGGGGCCGTCGGCCTCGTCGGGGTTGCCCCGCCGATGCTAGCCTCCTGGCGGAGAGGGGGTCGGCTTCCCTCTCCCTCTCCGCTGCCTCCTTCTGCGTTATCACAATCTCGCAGAAGAAGGCAAACGCTGCTCTTGACCTCTCGCTGCCGATCATGTGGTCGACCACGACCGGCAACGAGTTGTCCATCCCAATAACGCCCCTTACGACATTCTTGCAGCGTATGCCGCGCAGAGTCCTGGGCCTCCTCGCAGTGGTGGCACTGCGATCCTCCCAGTGCCAGTTATGAACACACAGTTTGAGGAAACGGCGGTATGCAGGTAATTTAACTTATGCGCATGCATTGCTGCAACTTGAGCTGTATCGTTTAGAATTTTTGTTACCGCCATCCGATTTTTATACATGTGCAAATACTCGTACACGCTGCATTGTATTTTTTTCCGCACGCGACAAGGAGGGGACAGAGGCGAGTTCCGGCTCGCGTTTGTCACCTCCCCGGTCCCACCCCCCTGGTCGACCCGCAAAAAACTTAAAAATATGATAAAATAAAATATAAAATCAATAAATGAAAACGTGTATAGATAAAATAGATAAAATAAAAGTCAATAAATAAATAAATAATAATAAGTAAATAAATACAATGGACAAAACACAACAAACATAAGAAGGGGGCAAAATAAAGGGGAATAAAAGATAAAGATAAAATTTATAATATAGAATATAAAATATATATAGAATAAAATGAAATATCATAAAATAAAAGGAGGGGGGTCGACCGGCAGGTCGCATCTTTGTAGAGGGGGGAGGGGATTATTGCTCCACCTCGCCCCCCGCGACCTGCCCACCCCGGGGGTGCCTTAACGGCCAGCCCCCCTTGGCGGCGGTGGAAGTACTAAGTAGTCCCACTGCCGCCATTACGTCTGCGGCCCCTTACAGGGGGCCGTCGGCCTCGTCGGGGTTGCCCCGCCGATGCTAGCCTCCTGGCGGAGAGGGGGTCGGCTTCCCTCTCCCTCTCCGCTGCCTCCTTCTGCGTTATCACAATCTCGCAGAAGAAGGCAAACGCTGCTCTTGACCTCTCGCTGCCGATCATGTGGTCGACCACGACCGGCAACGAGTTGTCCATCCCAATAACGCCCCTTACGACATTCTTGCAGCGTATGCCGCGCAGAGTCCTGGGCCTCCTCGCAGTGGTGGCACTGCGATCCTCCCAGTGCCAGTTATGAACACACAGTTTGAGGAAACGGCGGTATGCAGGTAATTTAACTTATGCGCATGCATTGCTGCAACTTGTGCTGTATCGTTTAGAATTTTTGTTACCGCCATCCGATTTTTATACATGTGCAAATACTCGTACACGCTGCATTGTATTTTTTTCCGCACGCGACAAGGAGGGGACAGAGGCGAGTTCCGGCTCGCGTCTGTCCCCTCCCCCGGTCCCTCCCCCCTGGTCGACCCGCATAAAACTTAAAAATATGATAAAATAAAAGATAAAATCAATAAATGAAAACGTGTATAGATAAAATAGATAAAATAAAAGTCAATAAATAAATAAATAATAATAAGTAAATAAATACAATGGACAAAACACAACAAACATAAGAAGGGGGGGCAAAATAAAGGGGAATAAAAGATAAAGATAAAATTTATAATATGGAATATAAAATATATATAGAATAAAATGAAATATCATAAAATAAAAGGAGGGGGTCGACCGGCAGGTCGCATCTTTGTAGAGGGGGGGAGGGGATTATTGCTCCACCTCGCCCCCCGCGACCTGCCCACCCCGGGGGCGCCTTAAAGGCCAGCCCCCTTGGCGGCGGTGGAAGTACTAAGTAGTCCCACCGCCGCCATTACGTCTGCGGCCCCTTACAGGGGGCCGCCGGCCTCGTCGGGGTTGCCCCGCCGATGCTAACCTCCTGGCGGAGAGGGGGTCGGTTTCCCTCTCCCTCTCCGCTGCCTCCTTCTGCGTTATCACAATCTCGCAGAAGGAGGCAAACGCTGCTCTTGACCTCTCGCTGCCGATCATGTGGTCGACCACGACCGGCAACGAGAGGTCCATCCCAATAACGCCCCTTAGGTCTCTGCGCGGCGCCGACCACGCTGGACATTCTTCCAGCGTATGCCGCGCAGAGTCCTGGGCCTCCTCGCAGTGGTGGCACTGCGATCCTCCCAGTGCCAGTTATGAACACACAGTTTGAGGAAACGGCGGTATGCAGGTAATTTAACTTATGCGCATGCATTGCTGCAACTTGTGCTGTATCGTTTAGAATTTTTGTTACCGCCATCCGATTTTTATACATGTGCAAATACTCGTACACGCTGCATTGTATTTTTTTCCGCACGCGACAAGGAGGGGACAGAGGCGAGTTCCGGCTCGCGTCTGTCCCCTCCCCCGGTCCCACCCCCCTGGTCGACCCGCATAAAACTTAAAAATATGATAAAATAAAAGATAAAATCAATAAATGAAAACGTGTATAGATAAAATAGATAAAATAAAAGTCAATAAATAAATAAATAATAATAAGTAAATAAATACAATGGACAAAACACAACAAACATAAGAAGGGGGGCAAAATAAAGGGGAATAAAAGATAAAGATAAAATTTATAATATAGAATATAAAATATATATAGAATAAAATGAAATATCATAAAATGAAAGGAGGGGGGTCGACCGGCAGGTCGCATCTTTGTAGAGGGGGGAGGGGATTATTGCTCCACCTCGCCCCCGCGACCTGCCCACCCCGGGGTCGCCTTAACGGCCAGCCCCCCTTGGCGGCGGTGGAAGTACTAAGTAGTCCCACTGCCGCCATTACGTCTGCGGCCCCTTACAGGGGGCCGTCGGCCTCGTCGGGGTTGCCCCGCCGATGCTAGCCTCCTGGCGGAGAGGGGGTCGGCTTCCCTCTCCCTCTCCGCTGCCTCCTTCTGCGTTATCACAATCTCGCAGAAGAAGGCAAACGCTGCTCTTGACCTCTCGCTGCCGATCATGTGGTCGACCACGACCGGCAACGAGTTGTCCATCCCAATAACGCCCCTTACGACATTCTTGCAGCGTATGCCGCGCAGAGTCCTGGGCCTCCTCGCAGTGGTGGCACTGCGATCCTCCCAGTGCCAGTTATGAACACACAGTTTGAGGAAACGGCGGTATGCAGGTAATTTAACTTATGCGCATGCATTGCTGCAACTTGTGCTGTATCGTTTAGAATTTTTGTTACCGCCATCCGATTTTTATACATGTGCAAATACTCGTACACGCTGCATTGTATTTTTTTCCGCACGCGACAAGGAGGGGACAGAGGCGAGTTCCGGCTCGCGTTTGTCACCTCCCCCGGTCCCACCCCCCTGGTCGACCCGCAAAAAACTTAAAAATATGATAAAATAAAATATAAAATCAATAAATGAAAACGTGTATAGATAAAATAGATAAAATAAAAGTCAATAAATAAATAAATAATAATAAGTAAATAAATACAATGGACAAAACACAACAAACATAAGAAGGGGGCAAAATAAAGGGGAATAAAAGATAAAGATAAAATTTATAACATAGAATATAAAATATATATAGAATAAAATGAAATATCATAAAATAAAAGGAGGGGGGTCGACCGGCAGGTCGCATCTTTGTAGAGGGGGGAGGGGATTATTGCTCCACCTCGCCCCCCGCGACCTGCCCACCCCGGGGGCGCCTTAATGGCCAGCCCCCCTTGGCGGCGGTGGAAGTACTAAGTAGTCCCACTGCCGCCATTACGTCTGCGGCCCCTTACAGGGGGCCGTCGGCCTCGTCGGGGTTGCCCCGCCGATGCTAGCCTCCTGGCGGTGAGGGGGTCGGCGTCCCTCTCCCTCTCCGCTGCCTCCTTCTGTTTTATCACAATCTCGCAGAAGGAGGCAAACGCTGCTCTTGACCTCTCGCTGCCGATCATGTGGTCGACCACTACCGGCAACGAGAGGTCCATCCCAATAACGCCCCTTAGGTCTCTGCGCGGCGCCGACCACGCTGGACATTCTTCCAGCGTATGCCGCGCAGAGTCCTGGGCCTCATCGCAGTGGTGGCACTGCGATCCTCCCAGTGCCAGTTATGAACACACAGTTTGAGGAAATGGCGGTATGAAGGTAATTTAACTTATGCGCATGCATTGCTGCAACTTGAGCTGTATCGTTTAGAATTTTTGTTACCGCCATCCGATTTTTATACATGTGGAAATACTCGTACACGCTGCATTGTATTTTTTTCCGCACGCGACAAGGATGGGACAGAGGCGAGTTCCGGCTCGCGTCTGTCCCCTCCCCCGGTCCCACCCCCCTGGTCGACCCGCATAAAACTTAAAAATATGATAAAATAAAATATAAAATCAATAAATGAAAACGTGTATAGATAAAATAGATAAAATAAAAGTCAATAAATAAATAAATAATAATAAGTAAATAAATACAATGGACAAAACACAACAAACATAAGAAGGGGGGCAAAATAAAGGGGAATAAAAGATAAAGATAAAATTTATAATATAGAATATAAAATATATATAGAATAAAATGAAATATCATAAAATGAAAGGAGGGGGGTCGACCGGCAGGTCGCATCTTTGTAGAGGGGGGAGGGGATTATTGCTCCACCTCGCCCCCCGCGACCTGCCCACCCCGGGGTCGCCTTAACGGCCAGCCCCCCTTGGCGGCGGTGGAAGTACTAAGTAGTCCCACTGCCGCCATTACGTCTGCGGCCCCTTACAGGGGGCCGTCGGCCTCGTCGGGGTTGCCCCGCCGATGCTAGCCTCCTGGCGGAGAGGGGGTCGGCTTCCCTCTCCCTCTCCGCTGCCTCCTTTTGCGTTATCACAATCTCGCAGAAGAAGGCAAACGCTGCTCTTGACCTCTCGCTGCCGATCATGTGGTCGACCACGACCGGCAACGAGTTGTCCATCCCAATGACGCCCCTTACGACATACTTCCAGCGTATGCCGCGCAGAGTCCTGGGCCTCCTTCCAGTGGTGGCACTGCGATCTTCCCAGTGCCAGTTATGAACACACAGTTTGAGGAAACGGCGGTATGCAGGTAATTTAACTTATGCGCATACATTGCTGCAACTTGTGCTGTATAATTTAGAATTTTTGTTACCGCGCCATCCGATTTTTATACATGTGCAAATACTCGTACATGCTGCATTGTATTTTTTTCCGCACGCGACAAGGAGGGGACAGAGGCGAGTTCCGGCTCGCGTCTGTCCCCTCCCCCCGTCCCACCCCCCTGGTCGACCCGCATAAAACTTAAAATATGATAAAATAAAAGATAAAATCAATAAATTAAAACGTGTATAGATGAAATAGATAAAATAAATGACAATAAATAAATAAATAATAATAAGAAATAAATACAATGGACAAAACACAACAAACATAAGAAGGGGGGGGCAAAATAAAGATGAATAAAAGATAAAGATAAAATTTATAATATAGAATATAAAATATATAGAGAATAAAATGAAATATTATAAAATAAAAGGAGGGGGGTCGACCGGCAGGTCGCATCTTTGTAGAGGGGGGAGGGGATTATTGCTCCACCTCGCCCTCCGCGACCTGCCCACCTCGGGGGCGCCTTAACGGCTAGCCCCCCTTGGCGGCGGTGGAAGTACTAAGTAGTCCCACCGCCGCCATTACGTCTGCGGCCCCTTACAGGGGGCCGTCGGCCTCGTCGGGGTTGCCCCGCCGATGCTAGCCTCCTGGGGGTGAGGGGGTCGGCTTCCCTCTCCCTCTCCGCTGCCTCCTTCTGCGTTATCACAATCTCGCAGAAGGAGGCAAACGCTGCTCTTGACCTCTCGCTGCCGATCATGTGTTCGACCACGACCGGCAACGAGAGGTCCATCCCAATAACGCCCCTTAGGTCTCTGCGCGGCGCCGACCACGCTGGACGTTCTTCCAGCGTATGCCGCGCAGAGTCCAGGGCCTCCTCGCAGTGGTGGCACTGCGATCTTCCCAGTGCCAGTTATGAACACACAGTTTGAGGAAACGGCGGTATGCAGGTAATTTAACTTATGCGCATGCATTGCTGCAACTTGTGCTGTATAATTTAGAATTTTTGTTACCGCACCATCCGATTTTTATACATGTGCAAATACTCGTACATGCTGCATTGTATTTTTTTCCGCCCGCGAGAAGGAGGGGACAGAGGTGAGTTCCGGCTAGCGTCTGTCCCCTCCCCCCGTCCCCCCCCTGGTCGACCCGCACAAAACTTAAAATACGATACAATAAAAGATAAAATCAATAAATGAAAACGTCTATAGATAAAATAGATAAAATAAAAGTCAATAAATAAATAAATAATAATAAGTAAATAAATACAATGGACAAAACACAACAAACATAAGAAGGGGGGGCAAAATAAAGGGGAATAAAAGATAAAGATAAAATTTACAAATATAGACTATAAAATATATATAGAATAAAATGAAATATTATAAAATAAAAGGAGGGGGGTCGGCCGGCAGGTCGCATCTTTGTAGAGGGGGGGGATTATTGCTCCACCTCGCCCCCCGCGACCTGCCCATCTCGGGGGCGCCTTAACGGCCAGCCCCCCTTGGCGGCGGTAGAAGTACTAAGTAGTCCCACCGCCGCCATTACGTCTGCGGCCCCTTACAGGGGGCCGTCGGCCTCGTCGGGGTTGCCCCGCCGATGTTAGCCTCCTGGCGGAGAGGGGGTCGGCTTCCCTCTCCCTCTCCGCTGCCTCCTTCCGCGTTATCACAATCTCGCAGAAGGAGGCAAACGCTGCTCTTGACCTCTCGCTGCCGAACATGTGGTCGACCACGACCGGCAACGAGAGGTCCATCCCAATAACGCCCCTTAGGTCTCTACGCGGCGCCGACCATGCTGGACATTCTTCCAGCGTATGCCGCGCAGAGTCCTGGGCCTCCTCGCAGTGGTGGCACTGCGATCCTCCCAGTGCCAGTTATGAACACACAGTTTGAGGAAACGGCGGTATGAAGGTAATTTAACTTATGGGCATGCATTGCTGCAACTTGTGCTGTATAATTTAGAATTTTTGTTACCGCGCCATCCGACTTTTATACATGTGCAAATACTCGTACACGCTGCATTGTATTATTTTCCGCACGCGACAAGGAGGGGACAGAGGCGAGTTCCGGCTTGCGTCTTTCCCCTCCCCCCGTCCCACCCCTCTGGTCGAATCGCATAAAACTTAAAAGACGATAAAATAAAAGATAAAATCAATAAATGAAAACGTGTAAAGATAAAATAGATAAAATAAAAGTCAATAAATAAATAAATAATAATAAGTAAATAAATACAATGGACAAAACACTACAAACATAAGAAGGGGGGCAAAATAAAGGGGAATAAAAGATAAAGATAAAATTTACAAATATAGAATATAAAATATATATAGAATAAAGTGAAATATTATAAAATAAAAGGAGGGGGGTCGGCCGGCAGGTCGCATCTTTGTAGAGGGGGGAGGGATTATTGCTCCACCTCGCCCCCCGCGACCTGCCCATCTCGGGGGCGCCTTAACGGCCAGCCCCCCTTGGCGGCGGTGGAAGTACTAAGTAGTCCCACCGCCGCCATTACGTCTGCGGCCCCTTACAGGGGGCCGTCGGCCTCGTCGGGGTTGCCCCGCCGATGTTAGCCTCCTGGCGGAGAGGGGGTCGGCTTCCCTCTCCCTCTCCGCTGCCTCCTTCTGCGTTATCACAATCTCGCAGAAGGAGGCAAATGCTGCTCTTGACCTCTCGCTGCCGATCATGTGTTCGACCACGACCGGCAACGAGAGGTCCATCCCAATAACGCCCCTTAGGTCTCTGCGCGGCGCCGACCACGCTGGACGTTCTTCCAGCGTATGCCGCGCAGAGTCCAGGGCCTCCTCGCAGTGGTGGCACTGCGATCTTCCCAGTGCCAGTTATGAACACACAGTTAGAGGAAACGGCGGTATGCAGGTAATTTAACTTATGCGCATGCATTGCTGCAACTTGTGCTGTATGATTTAGAATTTTTGTTACCGCGCCATCCGATTTTTATACATGTGCAAATACTCGTACACGCTGCATTGTATTTTTTTCCGCACGCGTCAAGGAGGGGACAGAGGCGAGTTCCGGCTCGCGTCTGTCCCCTCCCACCGTCCCGCCCCCCTGGTCAACCCGCATAAAACTTAAAATACGATAAAATAAAAGATAAAATCAATAAATGAAAACGTGTATAGATAAAATAGATAAAATAAAAGTCAATAAATAAATAAATAATAATAAGTAAATAAATACAATGGACAAAACACAACAAACATAAGAAGGGGGGGCAAAATAAAGGGGAATAAAAGATAAAGATAAAATTTATAATATAGAATATAAAATATATATAGAATAAAATGAAATATTATAAAATAAAAGGAGGGGGGTCGACCGGCAGGTCGCATCTTTATAGAGGGGGGGAGGGGATTATTGCTCCACCTTGCCCCCCGCGACCTGCCCACCTCGGGGGCGCCTTAACGGCCAGCCCCCTTGGCGGCGGTGAAAGTACTAAGTAGTCCCACCGCCGCCATTACGTCTGCGGCCCCTTACAAAGGCCGTCAGCCTCGTCGGGGTTGCCCCGCCAATGCTAGCCTCCTGGCGGTGAGGGGGTCGGCTTCCCTCTCCCTCTCCGCTGCCTCCTTCTGCGTTATCACAATCTCGCAGAAGGAGGCAAATGCTGCTCTTGACCTCTCGCTGCCGATCATGTGTTCGACCACGACCGGCAACGAGAGGTCCATCCCAATAACGCCCCTTAGGTCTCTGCGCGGCGCCAACCACGCTGGACGTTCTTCCAGCGTATGCCGCGCAGAGTCCAGGGCCTCCTCGCAGTGGTGGCACTGCGATCTTCCCAGTGCCAGTTATGAACACACAGTTTGAGGAAACGGCGGTATGCAGGTAATTTAACTTATGCGCATGCATTGCTGCAACTTGTGCTGTATAATTTAGAATTTTTGTTACCGCACCATCCGATTTTTATACATGTGCAAATACTCGTACATGCTGCATTGTATTTTTTTCCGCCCGCGACAAGGAGGGGACAGAGGTGAGTTCCGGCTAGCGTCTGTCCCCACCCCCCGTCCCCCCCCCCTGGTCGACCCGCACAAAACTTAAAATACGATACAATAAAAGATAAAATCAATAAATGAAAACGTCTATAGATAAAATAGATGAAATAAAAGTCAATAAATAAATAAATAATAATAAGTAAATAAATACAATGGACAAAACACAACAAACATAAGAAGGGGGGGCAAAATAAAGGGGAATAAAAGATAAAGATAAAATTTACAAATATAGAATATAAAATATATATAGAATAAAATGAAATATTATAAAATAAAAGGAGGGGGGTCGGCCGGCAGGTCGCATCTTTGTAGAGGGGGGAGGGATTATTGCTCCACCTCGCCCCCCGCGACCTGCCCATCTCGGGGGCGCCTTAACGGCCAGCCCCCCTTGGCGGCGGTGGAAGTACTAAGTAGTCCCACCGCCGCCATTACGTCTGCGGCCCCTCACAGGGGGCCGTCGGCCTCGTCGGGGTTGCCCCGCCGATGTTAGCCTCCTGGCGGAGAGGGGGTCGGCTTCCCTCTCCCTCTCCGCTGCCTCCTTCTGCGTTATCACAATCTCGCAGAAGGGGGCAAATGCTGCTCTTGACCTCTCGCTGCCGATCATGTGTTCGACCACGACCGGCAACGAGAGGTCCATCCCAATAACGCCCCTTAGGTCTCTGCGCGGCGCCGACCACGCTGGACGTTCTTCCAGCGTATGCCGCGCAGAGTCCAGGGCCTCCTCGCAGTGGTGGCACTGCGATCTTCCCAGTGCCAGTTATGAACACACAGTTTGAGGAAACGGCGGTATGCAGGTAATTTAACTTATGCGCATGCATTGCTGCAATTTGTGCTGTATAATTTAGAATTTTTGTTACCGCACCATCCGATTTTTATACATGTGCAAATACTCGTACATGCTGCATTGTATTTTTTTCCGCCCGCGACAAGGAGGGGACAGAGGTGAGTTCCGGCTAGCGTCTGTCCTCTCCCCCCGTCCCCCCCCCCCCTGGTCGACCCACACAAAACTTAAAATACGATACAATAAAAGATAAAATCAATAAATGAAAACGTCTATAGATAAAATAGATAAAATAAAAGTCAATAAATAAATAAATAATAATAAGTAAATAAATACAATGGACAAAACACAACAAACATAAGAAGGGGGGGCAAAATAAAGGGGAATAAAAGATAAAGATAAAATTTACAAATATAGAATATAAAATATATATAGAATAAAATGAAATATTATAAAATAAAAGGAGGGGGGTCGGCCGGCAGGTCGCATCTTTGTAGAGGGGGGGGGGATTATTGCTCCACCTCGCCCCCCGCGACCTGCCCATCTCGGGGGCGCCTTAACGGCCAGCCCCCCTTGGCGGCGGTAGAAGTACTAAGTAGTCCCACCGCCGCCATTACGTCTGCGGCCCCTTACAGGGGGCCGTCGGCCTCGTCGGGGTTGCCCCGCCAATGCTAGCCTCCTGGCGGTGAGGGGGTCGGCTTCCCTCTCCCTCTCCGCTGCCTCCTTCTGCGTTATCACAATCTCGCAGAAGGGGGCAAATGCTGCTCTTGACCTCTCGCTGCCGATCATGTGTTCGACCACGACCGGCAACGAGAGGTCCATCCCAATAACGCCCCTTAGGTCTCTGCGCGGCGCCGACCACGCTGGACGTTCTTCCAGCGTATGCCGCGCAGAGTCCGGGGCCTCCTCGCAGTGGTGGCACTGCGATCTTCCCAGTGCCAGTTATGAACACACAGTTTGAGGAAACGGCGGTATGCAGGTAATTTAACTTATGCGCATGCATTGCTGCAACTTGTGCTGTATAATTTAGAATTTTTGTTACCGCACCATCCGATTTTTATACATGTGCAAATACTCGTACATGCTGCATTGTATTTTTTTCCGCCCGCGACAAGGAGGGGACAGAGGTGAGTTCCGGCTAGCGTCTGTCCTCTCCCCCCGTCCCCCCCCCCTGGTCGACCCACACAAAACTTAAAATACGATACAATAAAAGATAAAATCAATAAATGAAAACGTCTATAGATAAAATAGATAAAATAAAAGTCAATAAATAAATAAATAATAATAAGTAAATAAATACAATGGACAAAACACAACAAACATAACAAGGGGGGGCAAAATAAAGGGGAATAAAAGATAAAGATAAAATTTACAAATATAGAATATAAAATATATATAGAATAAAATGAAATATTATAAAATAAAAGGAGGGGGGTCGGCCGGCAGGTCGCATCTTTGTAGAGGGGGGGGGATTATTACTCCACCTCGCCCCCCGCGACCTGCCCATCTCGGGGGCGCCTTAACGGCCAGCCCCCCTTGGCGGCGGTAGAAGTACTAAGTAGTCCCAACGCCGCCATTACGTCTGCGGCCCCTTACAGGGGGCCGTCGGCCTCGTCGGGGTTGCCCCGCCGATGTTAGCCTCCTGGCGGAGAGGGGGTCGGCTTCCCTCTCCTTCTCCGCTGCCTCCTTCCGCGTTATCACAATCTCGCAGAAGGAGGCAAACGCTGCTCTTGACCTCTCGCTGCCGAACATGTGGTCGACCACGACCGGCAACGAGAGGTCCATCCCAATAACGCCCCTTAGGTCTCTACGCGGCGCCGACCATGCTGGACATTCTTCCAGCGTATGCCGCGCAGAGTCCTGGGCCTCCTCGCAGTGGTGGCACTGCGATCCTCCCAGTGCCAGTTATGAACACAGTTTGAGGAAACGGCGGTATGAAGGTAATTTAACTTATGGGCATGCATTGCTGCAACTTGTGCTGTATAATTTAGAATTTTTGTTACCGCGCCATCCGACTTTTATACATGTGCAAATACTCGTACACGCTGCATTGTATTTTTTTCCGCACGCGACAAGGAGGGGACAGAGGCGAGTTCCGGCTCGCGTCTGTCCCCTCCCCCCGTCCCGCCCCCCTGGTTGACCCGCATAAAACTTAAAAATACGATAAAATAAAAGGTAAAATCAATAAATGAAAACGTGTATAGATAAAATAGATAAAATAAATGACAATAAATAAATAAATAATAATAAGAAATAAATACAATGGACGAAACACAACAAACATAAGAAGGGGTGGCAAAATAAAGATGAATAAAAGATAAAGATAAAATTTATAATATAGAATATAAAATATATATAGAATAAAATGAAATATTATAAAATAAAAGGGGGGGGTCGACCGGCAGGTCGCATCTTTGTAGGGGGGGGGGAGGGGATTATTGCTCCACCTCGCCCCCCGCGACCTGCCCACCTCGGGGGCGCCTTAACGGCCAGCCCCCCTTGGCGGCGGTGGAAGTACTAAGTAGTCCCACCGCCGCCATTACGTCTGCGGCCCCCTACAGGGGGCCGTCGGCCTCGTCGGGGTTGCCCCGCCGATGCTAGCCTCCTGGCGGTGAGGGGGTCGGCTTCCCTCTCCCTCACCGCTGCCTCCTTCTGCGTTATCACAATCTCGCAGAAGGAGGCAAACGCTGCTCTTGACCTCTCGCTGCCGATCATGTGGTCGACCACGACCGGCAACGAGAGGTCCATCCCAATAACGCCCCTTAGGTCTCTGCGCGGCGCCGACCACGCTGGACATTCTTCCAGCGTATGCCACGCAGAGTCCTGGGCCTCCTCGCAGTGGTGGCACTGCGATCCTCCCAGTGCCAGTTATGAACACACAGTTTGAGGAAACGGCGGTATGCAGGTAATTTAACTTATGCGCACGCATTGCTGCAACTAGTGCTGTATAATTTAGAATTTTTGTTACCGCGCCATCCGATTTGTATACATGTGCAAATACTCGTACTCGCTGCATTGTATTTTTTTCCGCACGCGACAAGGAGGGGGCAGAGGCGAGTTCCGGCTCGCGTCTGTCCCCTCCCCCCGACCCTCCCCCCGGTCGAATCGCATAAAACTTAAAATACGATAAAATAAAAGATAAAATCAATAAATGAAAACGTGTATAGATAAAATAGATAAAATGAAAGTCAATAAATAAATAAATAATAATAAGTAAATAAATACAATGGACAAAACACTACAAACATAAGAAGGGGGGCAAAATAAAGGGGAATAAAAGATAAAGATAAAATTTATAATATAGAATATAAAATATATACAGAATAAAATGAAATATTATAAAATAAAAGGAGGGGGGTCGAACGGCAGGTCGCATCTTTGTAGAGGGGGGGAGGGGATTATTGCTCCACCTCGCCCCCCGCGACCTGCCCACCTCGGGGGCGCCTTAACGGCCAGCCCCCCTTGGCAGCGGTGGAAGTACTAAGTAGTCCCACCGGCGCCATTACGTCTGCGGCCCCTTACAGGGGCCGTCGGCCTCGTCGGGGTTGCCCCGCCGATGCTAGCCTCCTGGCGGTGAGGGGGTCGGCTTCCCTCTCCCTCTCCGCTGCCTCCTTCTGCGTTATCACAATCTCGCAGAAGGAGGCAAATGCAGCTCTTGACCTCTCGCTGCCGATCATGTGTTCGACCACGACCGGCAACGAGAGGTCCATCCCAATAACGCCCCTTAGGTCTCTGCGCCGTGCCGACCACGCTGGACATTCTTCCAGCGTATGCCGCGCAGAGACCTGGGCCTCCTCGCGGTGGTGGCAATGCGATCCTCCCAGTGCGAGTTATGAACACACAGTTTGAGGAAACGGCGGTATGCAGGTAATTTAACTTATGCGCATGCATTGCTGCAACTTGTGCTGTATGATTTAGAATTTTTGTTACCGCGCCATCCGATTTTTATACATGTGCAAATACTCGTACATGCTGCATTGTATTTTTTTCCGCACGCGACAAGGAGGTGACAGAGGCGAGTTCCGGCTCGCGTCTGTCCCCTCCCCCCGTCCCGCCCCCCTGGTTGACCCGCATAAAACTTAAAAATACGATAAAATAAAAGATAAAATCAATAAATGAAAACGTGTATAGATAAAATAGATAAAATGAAAGTCAATAAATAAATAAATAATAATAAGTAAATAAATACAATGGACAAAACACTACAAACATAAGAAGGGGGGCAAAATAAAGGGGAATAAAAGATAAAGATAAAATTTATAATATAGAATATAAAATATATACAGAATAAAATGAAATATTATAAAATAAAAGGAGGGGGGTCGAACGGCAGGTCGCATCTTTGTAGAGGGGGGGAGGGGATTATTGCTCCACCTCGCCCCCCGCGACCTGCCCACCTCGGGGGCGCCTTAACGGCCAGCCCCCCTTGGCAGCGGTGGAAGTACTAAGTAGTCCCACCGGCGCCATTACGTCTGCGGCCCCTTACAGGGGCCGTCGGCCTCGTCGGGGTTGCCCCGCCGATGCTAGCCTCCTGGCGGTGAGGGGGTCGGCTTCCCTCTCCCTCTCCGCTGCCTCCTTCTGCGTTATCACAATCTCGCAGAAGGAGGCAAATGCAGCTCTTGACCTCTCGCTGCCGATCATGTGTTCGACCACGACCGGCAACGAGAGGTCCATCCCAATAACGCCCCTTAGGTCTCTGCGCCGTGCCGACCACGCTGGACATTCTTCCAGCGTATGCCGCGCAGAGACCTGGGCCTCCTCGCGGTGGTGGCAATGCGATCCTCCCAGTGCGAGTTATGAACACACAGTTTGAGGAAACGGCGGTATGCAGGTAATTTAACTTATGCGCATGCATTGCTGCAACTTGTGCTGTATGATTTAGAATTTTTGTTACCGCGCCATCCGATTTTTATACATGTGCAAATACTCGTACATGCTGCATTGTATTTTTTTCCGCACGCGACAAGGAGGTGACAGAGGCGAGTTCCGGCTCGCGTCTGTCCCCTCCCCCCGTCCCGCCCCCCTGGTTGACCCGCATAAAACTTAAAAATACGATAAAATAAAAGGTAAAATCAATAAATGAAAACGTGTATAGATAAAATAGATAAAATAAATGACAATAAATAAATAAATAATAATAAGAAATAAATACAATGGACAAAACACAACAAACATAAGAAGGGGTGGCAAAATAAAGATGAATAAAAGATCAAGATAAAATTTATAATATAGAATATAAAATATATATAGAATAAAATGAAATATTATAAAATAAAAGGGGGGGGGTCGACCGGCAGGTCGCATCTTTGTAGGGGGGGGGGGAGGGGATTATTGCTCCACCTCGCCACCCGCGATCTGCCCACCTCGGGGGCGCCTTAACGGCCAGCCCCCCTTGGCGGCGGTGGAAGTACTAAGTAGTCCCACCGCCGCCATTACGTCTGCGGCCCCTTACAGGGGGCCGTCGGCCTCGTCGGGGTTGCCCCGCCGATGCTAGCCTCCTGGGGGTGAGGGGGTCGGCTTCCCTCTCCCTCTCCGCTGCCTCCTTCTGCGTTATCACAATCTCGCAGAAGGAGGCAAACGCTGCTCTTGACCTCTCGCTGCCGATCATGTGTTCGACCACGACCGGCAACGAGAGGCCCATCCCAATAACGCCCCTTAGGTCTCTGCGCGGCGCCGACCACGCTGGACATTCTTCCAGCGTATGCCGCGCAGAGACCATGGGCCTCCTCGCAGTGGTGGCACTGAGATCCTCCCAGTGCCAGTTATGAACACACAGTTTGAGGAAACGGCGATATGCAGGTAATTTAACTTATGCGCATGCATTGCTGCAACTTGTGCTGTATGATTTAGAATTTTTGTTACCGCGCCATCCGATTTGTATACATGTGCTGTGACGTGGCAGTTTTGCCAACGTCACCCGATGCCGGTTATCGGAAGACCGGGTCACCCTCTGGCAGCCTAATACGCGAGAGGCGCCGTGGCGAGCGCTCGCCCTGGGTGCGAACGAGACCCATGGGCGAGTTCTAATATTTTTGGAGCGTCGCGCCAATTGCGCGACGCGTATCTGCAGGACCGTAGTCGGGCCCCAAGGGGGGACCCGAAGCACCTCTCCCGCCGAGAAACGGAAAACGGATCGGCGTCGGCGAAAACTCCGACCCCGAGGAAGCAAGGGATCAACGTGGCCCAGGATAGACAACCTGGAGGCGCCGTCGAGGACATGCGATGCCAAGCCAGGGATCGCAACTGTCTCGCCGTCGCCTCATCCGGAGAGAAACCTGGCCAGTTGCCGGATTGGCTCGCGTCGATCGCCTCTGAGGGAAACGGCGAATCAACGAACATCGCTGCCGGAGAATCATCGAATCGCAGGACGCCAAGGACCGTCGCGCAGGGCTAGGCCCCGTCCGAAAATCTATTAGCGATCGGTCGAATTGCGTGCGGGGGGACGAGAGCGGCAAGAGGGGGACGCTCCGCTTCCGCGTTCCCGAGTCACACCGTGAGAGATCACTTCTTCGTTGGCTTTAGCGAAAACTAGTTGCGAATTTCGAACCTTAATTATTGCATAAGAACTATGGTATTTGCGAAGCGAGCTGCCGGACACAGAGGGACGAGAACGTGAGATCATCCATCGTTGCCCTGGGTAAGCTTCTGTCCGATCTCATTTCGATAAAGTGATCCTTCTCGCGTTGGCTCGGTAGTGTGTCGTGTCCGCGATCGCGTTGTAGAAGCACCGACGGAAATTCGCAGTTGCCGATACTCGAAACGGATTCGAAGTAATCCGCGAGGGGCGAGAATCCGGTGTGTAACGGACGCGCGGGTACTATATTTCGCGGGTGTCCGTGCTAGAGGTCGGAGGGCGAGGGCCCGCGTGTAGAGTTGACCTCGCTACGCGCGGCCCAGGAGAAATTGGAAGCATCGGGCACTATTCGGTTTTCGGGGGATCCGCGCGTCATTGTCGTTATAAATCGAACCTCGAGTCGTCCCACGGTGCGACGCCGCCACGTGCTCTCGTCGTATTTCCGCGACTTGTTCCGCCGGCGAGAAGCTAATGATAACGCGTATTCCATCCGAATTCGGGCGTAAAACGCGAAAATCGTGAACGCCGACAATAAAATCACGTTGCTGCCGGATTCGTAGCGAACAGAAACGGACCAGGAAAGGTCGAAGCGCGCGTACAACGAGCTCTCGTTGCCGAACACCTGTTACGCGCCGGTTAACCTCAAAACGCTGCCGGTCGCTGCCGGCTGCGTCATTATAACATCGAAACAATAAATTGTGTTAACCAAGATAGTACGAGAGTGTTTATTGCGTGAGAAACCTTCCCGCCGCGGGGAATGCCTCGTGTTCGACCCGCGTAGAATCCTGCGACCATTTGTATCTCGTCTTCGCGTAATATCGATTGTCGCGGGCTCGTATGGGTGTCTCTCGTCGTGTGTAATAGCGAATTTAGCGTGGCATCTTCTGTGCCTGGCGCCCGAACTTTACGTAAGAGATCTCGAGAGACGACGAGCCTGCGTACAATTTTTTTGTCCCGAGTGGACCACGTTTCGCGCGGCCGAACGTGGCCCGGCGGAAACGCCTGTAAATACTCGGTGTCGCTATCGTTTCGTGAGAAACGAGAAACGACGTGACAGTGCAAATACTCGTACTCGCTGCATTGTATTTTTTTCAGCACGCGACAAGGAGGGGGCAG
Source organism: Lasioglossum baleicum (assembly GCF_051020765.1). Classification (NCBI taxonomy): domain Eukaryota; kingdom Metazoa; phylum Arthropoda; class Insecta; order Hymenoptera; family Halictidae; genus Lasioglossum; species Lasioglossum baleicum. The sequence goes on along the minus strand of NW_027469087.1, from coordinate 881,126 downwards.
AGGCGAGTTCCGGCTCGCGTCTGTCCCCTCCCCCCGGTCGAATCGCATAAAACTCAAAATACGATAAAATAAAAGATAAAATCAATAAATGAAAACGTGTATAGATAAAATAGATAAAATGAAAGTCAATAAATAAATAAATAATAATAAGTAAATAAATACAATGGACAAAACACTACAAACATAAGAAGGGGGGCAAAATAAAGGGGAATAAAAGATAAAGATAAAATTTATAATATAGAATATAAAATATATACAGAATAAAATGAAATATTATAAAATAAAAGGAGGGGGGTCGAACGGCAGGTCGCATCTTTGTAGAGGGGGGGAGGGGATTATTGCTCCACCTCGCCCCCCGCGACCTGCCCACCTCGGGGGCGCCTTAACGGCCAGCCCCCTTGGCAGCGGTGGAAGTACTAAGTAGTCCCACCGGCGCCATTACGTCTGCGGCCCCTTACAGGGGCCGTCGGCCTCGTCGGGGTTGCCCCGCCGATGCTAGCCTCCTGGCGGTGAGGGGGTCGGCTTCCCTCTCCCTCTCCGCTGCCTCCTTCTGCGTTATCACAATCTCGCAGAAGGAGGCAAATGCTGCTCTTGATCTCTCGCTGCCGATCATGTGTTCGACCACGACCGGCAACGAGAGGTCCATCCCAATAACGCCCCTTAGGTCTCTGCGCGGCGCCGACCACGCTGGACGTTCTTCCAGCGTATGCCGCGCAGAGTCCAGGGCCTCCTCGCAGTGGTGGCACTGCGATCTTCCCAGTGCCAGTTATGAACACACAGTTTGAGGAAACGGCGGTATGCAGGTAATTTAACTTATGCGCATGCATTGCTGCAACTTGTGCTGTATAATTTAGAATTTTTGTTACCGCACCATCCGATTTTTATACATGTGCAAATACTCGTACATGCTGCATTGTATTTTTTTCCGCCCGCGACAAGGAGGGGACAGAGGTGAGTTCCGGCTAGCGTCTGTCCCCTCCCCCCGTCCCCCCCCCCTGGTCGACCCGCACAAAACTTAAAATACGATACAATAAAAGATAAAATCAATAAATGAAAACGTCTATAGATAAAATAGATAAAATAAAAGTCAATAAATAAATGAATAATAATAAGTAAATAAATACAATGGACAAAACACAACAAACATAAGAAGGGGGGGCAAAATAAAGGGGAATAAAAGATAAAGATAAAATTTACAAATATAGAATATAAAATATATATAGAATAAAATGAAATATTATAAAATAAAAGGAGGGGGGTCGGCCGGCAGGTCGCATCTTTGTAGAGGGGGGAGGGATTATTGCTCCACCTCGCCCCCCGCGACCTGCCCACCTCGGGGGCGCCTTAACGGCCAGCCCCCCTTGGCGGCGGTGGAAGTACTAAGTAGTCCCACCGCCGCCATTACGTCTGCGGCCCCTTACAGGGGGCCGTCGGCCTCGTCGGGGTTGCCCCGCCGATGTTAGCCTCCTGGCGGAGAGGGGGGCGGCTTCCCTCTCCCTCTCCGCTGCCTCCTTCTGCGTTATCACAATCTCGCAGAAGGAGGCAAATGCTGCTCTTGACCTCTCGCTGCCGATCATGTGTTCGACCACGACCGGCAACGAGAGATCCATCCCAATAACGCCCCTTAGGTCTTTGCGCGGCGCCGACCACGCTGGACGTTCTTCCAGCGTATGCCGCGCAGAGTCCAGGGCCTCCTCGCAGTGGTGGCACTGCGATCTTCCCAGTGCCAGTTATGAACACACAGTTTGAGGAAACGGCGGTATGCAGGTAATTTAACTTATGCGCATGCATTGCTGCAACTTGTGCTGTATAATTTAGAATTTTTGTTACCGCACCATCCGATTTTTATACATGTGCAAATACTCGTACATGCTGCATTGTATTTTTTTCCGCCCGCGACAAGGAGGGGACAGAGGTGAGTTCCGGCTAGCGTCTGTCCTCTCCCCCCGTCCCCCCCCCTGGTCGACCCACACAAAACTTAAAATACGATAATATAAAAGATAAAATCAATAAATGAAAACGTCTATAGATAAAATAGATAAAATAAAAGTCAATAAATAAATAAATAATAATAAGTAAATAAATACAATGGACAAAACACAACAAACATAAGAAGGGGGGGGCAAAATAAAGGGGAATAAAAGATAAAGATAAAATTTACAAATATAGACTATAAAATATATATAGAATAAAATGAAATATTATAAAATAAAAGGAGGGGGGTCGGCCGGCAGGTCGCATCTTTGTAGAGGGGGGGGGATTATTGCTCCACCTCGCCCCCCGCGACCTGCCCATCTCGGGGGCGCCTTAACGGCCAGCCCCCCTTGGCGGCGGTAGAAGTACTAAGTAGTCCCACCGCCGCCATTACGTCTGCGGCCCCTTACAGGAGGCCGTCGGCCTCGTCGGGGTTGCCCCGCCGATGTTAGCCTCCTGGCGGAGAGGGGGTCGGCTTCCCTCTCCCTCTCCGCTGCCTCCTTCCGCGTTATCACAATCTCGCAGAAGGAGGCAAACGCTGCTCTTGACCTCTCGCTGCCGAACATGTGGTCGACCACGACCGGCAACGAGAGGTCCATCCCAATAACGCCCCTTAGGTCTCTACGCGGCGCCGACCATGCTGGACATTCTTCCAGCGTATGCCGCGCAGAGTCCTGGGCCTCCTCGCAGTGGTGGCACTGCGATCCTCCCAGTGCCAGTTATGAACACACAGTTTGAGGAAACGGCGGTATGAAGGTAATTTAACTTATGGGCATGCATTGCTGCAACTTGTGCTGTATAATTTAGAATTTTTGTTACCGCGCCATCCGACTTTTATACATGTGCAAATACTCGTACACGCTGCATTGTATTATTTTCCGCACGCGACAAGGAGGGGACAGAGGCGAGTTCCGGCTTGCGTCTTTCCCCTCCCCCCGTCCCACCCCTCTGGTCGAATCGCATAAAACTTAAAAGACGATAAAATAAAAGATAAAATCAATAAATGAAAACGTGTAAAGATAAAATAGATAAAATAAAAGTCAATAAATAAATAAATAATAATAAGTAAATAAATACAATGGACAAAACAGTACAAACATAAGAAGGGGGGCAAAATAAAGGGGAATAAAAGATAAAGATAAAATTTATAATATAGAATATAAAATATATACAGAATAAAATGAAATATTATAAAATAAAAGGAGGGGGGTCGAACGGCAGGTCGCATCTTTGTAGAGGGGGGGAGGGGATTATTGCTCCACCTCGCCCCCCGCGACCTGCCCACCTCGGGTGCGCCTTAACGGCCAGCCCCCTTGGCAGCGGTGGAAGTACTAAGTAGTCCCACCGGCGCCATTACGTCTGCGGCCCCTTACAGGGGGCCGTCGGCCTCGTCGGGGTTGCCCCGCCGATGTTAGCCTCCTGGCGGAGAGGGGGTCGGCTTCCCTCTCCCTCTCCGCTGCCTCCTTCTGCGTTATCACAATCTCGCAGAAGGAGGCAAATGCTGCTCTTGACCTCTCGCTGCCGATCATGTGTTCGACCACGACCGGCAACGAGAGGTCCATCCCAATAACGCCCCTTAGGTCTCTGCGCGGCGCCGACCACGCTGGACGTTCTTCCAGCGTATGCCGCGCAGAGTCCAGGGCCTCCTCGCAGTGGTGGCACTGCGATCTTCCCAGTGCCAGTTATGAACACACAGTTTGAGGAAACGGCGGTATGCAGGTAATTTAACTTATGCGCATGCATTGCTGCAACTTGTGCTGTATAATTTAGAATTTTTGTTACCGCACCATCCGATTTTTATACATGTGCAAATACTCGTACATGCTGCATTGTATTTTTTTCCGCCCGCGACAAGGAGGGGACAGAGGTGAGTTCCGGCTAGCGTCTGTCCCCTCCCCCCGTCCCCCCCCCTGGTCGACCCGCACAAAACTTAAAATACGATACAATAAAAGATAAAATCAATAAATGAAAACGTCTATAGATAAAATAGATAAAATAAAAGTCAATAAATAAATGAATAATAATAAGTAAATAAATACAATGGACAAAACACAACAAACATAAGAAGGGGGGGCAAAATAAAGGGGAATAAAAGATAAAGATAAAATTTACAAATATAGAATATAAAATATATATAGAATAAAATGAAATATTATAAAATAAAAGGAGGGGGGCCGGCCGGCAGGTCGCATCTTTGTAGAGGGGGGAGGGATTATTGCTCCACCTCGCCCCCCGCGACCTGCCCATCTCGGGGGCGCCTTAACGGCCAGCCCCCCTTGGCGGCGGTGGAAGTACTAAGTAGTCCCACCGCCGCCATTACGTCTGCGGCCCCTTACAGGGGGCCGTCGGCCTCGTCGGGGTTGCCCCGCCGATGTTAGCCTCCTGGCGGAGAGGGGGGCGGCTTCCCTCTCCCTCTCCGCTGCCTCCTTCTGCGTTATCACAATCTCGCAGAAGGAGGCAAATGCTGCTCTTGACCTCTCGCTGCCGATCATGTGTTCGACCACGACCGGCAACGAGAGGTCCATCCCAATAACGCCCCTTAGGTCTCTGCGCGGCGCCGACCACGCTGGACGTTCTTCCAGCGTATGCCGCGCAGAGTCCAGGGCCTCCTCGCAGTGGTGGCACTGCGATCTTCCTAGTGCCAGTTATGAACACACAGTTTGAGGAAACGGCGGTATGCAGGTAATTTAACTTATGCGCATGCATTGCTGCAACTTGTGCTGTATAATTTAGAATTTTTGTTACCGCACCATCCGATTTTTATACATGTGCAAATACTCGTACATGCTGCATTGTATTTTTTTCCGCCCGCGAGAAGGAGGGGACAGAGGTGAGTTCCGGCTAGCGTCTGTCCCCTCCCCCCGTCCCCCCCCTGGTCGACCCGCACAAAACTTAAAATACGATACAATAAAAGATAAAATCAATAAATGAAAACGTCTATAGATAAAATAGATAAAATAAAAGTCAATAAATAAATAAATAATAATAAGTAAATAAATACAATGGACAAAACACAACAAACATAAGAAGGGGGGGCAAAATAAAGGGGAATAAAAGATAAAGATAAAATTTACAAATATAGACTATAAAATATATATAGAATAAAATGAAATATTATAAAATAAAAGGAGGGGGGTCGGCCGGCAGGTCGCATCTTTGTAGAGGGGGGGGATTATTGCTCCACCTCGCCCCCCGCGACCTGCCCATCTCGGGGGCGCCTTAACGGCCAGCCCCCCTTGGCGGCGGTAGAAGTACTAAGTAGTCCCACCGCCGCCATTACGTCTGCGGCCCCTTACAGGGGGCCGTCGGCCTCGTCGGGGTTGCCCCGCCGATGTTAGCCTCCTGGCGGAGAGGGGGTCGGCTTCCCTCTCCCTCTCCGCTGCCTCCTTCCGCGTTATCACAATCTCGCAGAAGGAGGCAAACGCTGCTCTTGACCTCTCGCTGCCGAACATGTGGTCGACCACGACCGGCAACGAGAGGTCCATCCCAATAACGCCCCTTAGGTCTCTACGCGGCGCCGACCATGCTGGACATTCTTCCAGCGTATGCCGCGCAGAGTCCTGGGCCTCCTCGCAGTGGTGGCACTGCGATCCTCCCAGTGCCAGTTATGAACACACAGTTTGAGGAAACGGCGGTATGAAGGTAATTTAACTTATGGGCATGCATTGCTGCAACTTGTGCTGTATAATTTAGAATTTTTGTTACCGCGCCATCCGACTTTTATACATGTGCAAATACTCGTACACGCTGCATTGTATTATTTTCCGCACGCGACAAGGAGGGGACAGAGGCGAGTTCCGGCTTGCGTCTTTCCCCTCCCCCCGTCCCACCCCTCTGGTCGAATCGCATAAAACTTAAAAGACGATAAAATAAAAGATAAAATCAATAAATGAAAACGTGTAAAGATAAAATAGATAAAATAAAAGTCAATAAATAAATAAATAATAATAAGTAAATAAATACAATGGACAAAACACTACAAACATAAGAAGGGGGGCAAAATAAAGGGGAATAAAAGATAAAGATAAAATTTACAAATATAGAATATAAAATATATATAGAATAAAGTGAAATATTATAAAATAAAAGGAGGGGGGTCGGCCGGCAGGTCGCATCTTTGTAGAGGGGGGAGGGATTATTGCTCCACCTCGCCCCCCGCGACCTGCCCATCTCGGGGGCGCCTTAACGGCCAGCCCCCCTTGGCGGCGGTGGAAGTACTAAGTAGTCCCACCGCCGCCATTACGTCTGCGGCCCCTTACAGGGGGCCGTCGGCCTCGTCGGGGTTGCCCCGCCGATGTTAGCCTCCTGGCGGAGAGGGGGTCGGCTTCCCTCTCCCTCTCCGCTGCCTCCTTCTGCGTTATCACAATCTCGCAGAAGGAGGCAAATGCTGCTCTTGACCTCTCGCTGCCGATCATGTGTTCGACCACGACCGGCAACGAGAGGTCCATCCCAATAACGCCCCTTAGGTCTCTGCGCGGCGCCGACCACGCTGGACGTTCTTCCAGCGTATGCCGCGCAGAGTCCAGGGCCTCCTCGCAGTGGTGGCACTGCGATCTTCCCAGTGCCAGTTATGAACACACAGTTAGAGGAAACGGCGGTATGCAGGTAATTTAACTTATGCGCATGCATTGCTGCAACTTGTGCTGTATGATTTAGAATTTTTGTTACCGCGCCATCCGATTTTTATACATGTGCAAATACTCGTACACGCTGCATTGTATTTTTTTCCGCACGCGTCAAGGAGGGGACAGAGGCGAGTTCCGGCTCGCGTCTGTCCCCTCCCACCGTCCCGCCCCCCTGGTCAACCCGCATAAAACTTAAAATACGATAAAATAAAAGATAAAATCAATAAATGAAAACGTGTATAGATAAAATAGATAAAATAAAAGTCAATAAATAAATAAATAATAATAAGTAAATAAATACAATGGACAAAACACAACAAACATAAGAAGGGGGGGCAAAATAAAGGGGAATAAAAGATAAAGATAAAATTTATAATATAGAATATAAAATATATATAGAATAAAATGAAATATTATAAAATAAAAGGAGGGGGGTCGACCGGCAGGTCGCATCTTTATAGAGGGGGGGAGGGGATTATTGCTCCACCTTGCCCCCCGCGACCTGCCCACCTCGGGGGCGCCTTAACGGCCAGCCCCCTTGGCGGCGGTGAAAGTACTAAGTAGTCCCACCGCCGCCATTACGTCTGCGGCCCCTTACAAAGGCCGTCAGCCTCGTCGGGGTTGCCCCGCCAATGCTAGCCTCCTGGCGGTGAGGGGGTCGGCTTCCCTCTCCCTCTCCGCTGCCTCCTTCTGCGTTATCACAATCTCGCAGAAGGAGGCAAATGCTGCTCTTGACCTCTCGCTGCCGATCATGTGTTCGACCACGACCGGCAACGAGAGGTCCATCCCAATAACGCCCCTTAGGTCTCTGCACGGCGCCAACCACGCTGGACGTTCTTCCAGCGTATGCCGCGCAGAGTCCAGGGCCTCCTCGCAGTGGTGGCACTGCGATCTTCCCAGTGCCAGTTATGAACACACAGTTTGAGGAAACGGCGGTATGCAGGTAATTTAACTTATGCGCATGCATTGCTGCAACTTGTGCTGTATAATTTAGAATTTTTGTTACCGCACCATCCGATTTTTATACATGTGCAAATACTCGTACATGCTGCATTGTATTTTTTTCCGCCCGCGACAAGGAGGGGACAGAGGTGAGTTCCGGCTAGCGTCTGTCCCCACCCCCCGTCCCCCCCCCTGGTCGACCCGCACAAAACTTAAAATACGATACAATAAAAGATAAAATCAATAAATGAAAACGTCTATAGATAAAATAGATGAAATAAAAGTCAATAAATAAATAAATAATAATAAGTAAATAAATACAATGGACAAAACACAACAAACATAAGAAGGGGGGGCAAAATAAAGGGGAATAAAAGATAAAGATAAAATTTACAAATATAGAATATAAAATATATATAGAATAAAATGAAATATTATAAAATAAAAGGAGGGGGGTCGGCCGGCAGGTCGCATCTTTGTAGAGGGGGGAGGGATTATTGCTCCACCTCGCCCCCCGCGACCTGCCCATCTCGGGGGCGCCTTAACGGCCAGCCCCCCTTGGCGGCGGTGGAAGTACTAAGTAGTCCCACCGCCGCCATTACGTCTGCGGCCCCTCACAGGGGGCCGTCGGCCTCGTCGGGGTTGCCCCGCCGATGTTAGCCTCCTGGCGGAGAGGGGGTCGGCTTCCCTCTCCCTCTCCGCTGCCTCCTTCTGCGTTATCACAATCTCGCAGAAGGGGGCAAATGCTGCTCTTGACCTCTCGCTGCCGATCATGTGTTCGACCACGACCGGCAACGAGAGGTCCATCCCAATAACGCCCCTTAGGTCTCTGCGCGGCGCCGACCACGCTGGACGTTCTTCCAGCGTATGCCGCGCAGAGTCCAGGGCCTCCTCGCAGTGGTGGCACTGCGATCTTCCCAGTGCCAGTTATGAACACACAGTTTGAGGAAACGGCGGTATGCAGGTAATTTAACTTATGCGCATGCATTGCTGCAATTTGTGCTGTATAATTTAGAATTTTTGTTACCGCACCATCCGATTTTTATACATGTGCAAATACTCGTACATGCTGCATTGTATTTTTTTCCGCCCGCGACAAGGAGGGGACAGAGGTGAGTTCCGGCTAGCGTCTGTCCTCTCCCCCCGTCCCCCCCCCCCTGGTCGACCCACACAAAACTTAAAATACGATACAATAAAAGATAAAATCAATAAATGAAAACGTCTATAGATAAAATAGATAAAATAAAAGTCAATAAATAAATAAATAATAATAAGTAAATAAATACAATGGACAAAACACAACAAACATAAGAAGGGGGGGCAAAATAAAGGGGAATAAAAGATAAAGATAAAATTTACAAATATAGAATATAAAATATATATAGAATAAAATGAAATATTATAAAATAAAAGGAGGGGGGTCGGCCGGCAGGTCGCATCTTTGTAGAGGGGGGGGGGATTATTGCTCCACCTCGCCCCCCGCGACCTGCCCATCTCGGGGGCGCCTTAACGGCCAGCCCCCCTTGGCGGCGGTAGAAGTACTAAGTAGTCCCACCGCCGCCATTACGTCTGCGGCCCCTTACAGGGGGCCGTCGGCCTCGTCGGGGTTGCCCCGCCAATGCTAGCCTCCTGGCGGTGAGGGGGTCGGCTTCCCTCTCCCTCTCCGCTGCCTCCTTCTGCGTTATCACAATCTCGCAGAAGGGGGCAAATGCTGCTCTTGACCTCTCGCTGCCGATCATGTGTTCGACCACGACCGGCAACGAGAGGTCCATCCCAATAACGCCCCTTAGGTCTCTGCGCGGCGCCGACCACGCTGGACGTTCTTCCAGCGTATGCCGCGCAGAGTCCGGGGCCTCCTCGCAGTGGTGGCACTGCGATCTTCCCAGTGCCAGTTATGAACACACAGTTTGAGGAAACGGCGGTATGCAGGTAATTTAACTTATGCGCATGCATTGCTGCAACTTGTGCTGTATAATTTAGAATTTTTGTTACCGCACCATCCGATTTTTATACATGTGCAAATACTCGTACATGCTGCATTGTATTTTTTTCCGCCCGCGACAAGGAGGGGACAGAGGTGAGTTCCGGCTAGCGTCTGTCCTCTCCCCCCGTCCCCCCCCCCTGGTCGACCCACACAAAACTTAAAATACGATACAATAAAAGATAAAATCAATAAATGAAAACGTCTATAGATAAAATAGATAAAATAAAAGTCAATAAATAAATAAATAATAATAAGTAAATAAATACAATGGACAAAACACAACAAACATAACAAGGGGGGGCAAAATAAAGGGGAATAAAAGATAAAGATAAAATTTACAAATATAGAATATAAAATATATATAGAATAAAATGAAATATTATAAAATAAAAGGAGGGGGGTCGGCCGGCAGGTCGCATCTTTGTAGAGGGGGGGGGATTATTACTCCACCTCGCCCCCCGCGACCTGCCCATCTCGGGGGCGCCTTAACGGCCAGCCCCCCTTGGCGGCGGTAGAAGTACTAAGTAGTCCCAACGCCGCCATTACGTCTGCGGCCCCTTACAGGGGGCCGTCGGCCTCGTCGGGGTTGCCCCGCCGATGTTAGCCTCCTGGCGGAGAGGGGGTCGGCTTCCCTCTCCTTCTCCGCTGCCTCCTTCCGCGTTATCACAATCTCGCAGAAGGAGGCAAACGCTGCTCTTGACCTCTCGCTGCCGAACATGTGGTCGACCACGACCGGCAACGAGAGGTCCATCCCAATAACGCCCCTTAGGTCTCTACGCGGCGCCGACCATGCTGGACATTCTTCCAGCGTATGCCGCGCAGAGTCCTGGGCCTCCTCGCAGTGGTGGCACTGCGATCCTCCCAGTGCCAGTTATGAACACAGTTTGAGGAAACGGCGGTATGAAGGTAATTTAACTTATGGGCATGCATTGCTGCAACTTGTGCTGTATAATTTAGAATTTTTGTTACCGCGCCATCCGACTTTTATACATGTGCAAATACTCGTACACGCTGCATTGTATTTTTTTCCGCACGCGACAAGGAGGGGACAGAGGCGAGTTCCGGCTCGCGTCTGTCCCCTCCCCCCGTCCCGCCCCCCTGGTTGACCCGCATAAAACTTAAAAATACGATAAAATAAAAGGTAAAATCAATAAATGAAAACGTGTATAGATAAAATAGATAAAATAAATGACAATAAATAAATAAATAATAATAAGAAATAAATACAATGGACGAAACACAACAAACATAAGAAGGGGTGGCAAAATAAAGATGAATAAAAGATAAAGATAAAATTTATAATATAGAATATAAAATATATATAGAATAAAATGAAATATTATAAAATAAAAGGGGGGGGTCGACCGGCAGGTCGCATCTTTGTAGGGGGGGGGGAGGGGATTATTGCTCCACCTCGCCCCCCGCGACCTGCCCACCTCGGGGGCGCCTTAACGGCCAGCCCCCCTTGGCGGCGGTGGAAGTACTAAGTAGTCCCACCGCCGCCATTACGTCTGCGGCCCCCTACAGGGGGCCGTCGGCCTCGTCGGGGTTGCCCCGCCGATGCTAGCCTCCTGGCGGTGAGGGGGTCGGCTTCCCTCTCCCTCACCGCTGCCTCCTTCTGCGTTATCACAATCTCGCAGAAGGAGGCAAACGCTGCTCTTGACCTCTCGCTGCCGATCATGTGGTCGACCACGACCGGCAACGAGAGGTCCATCCCAATAACGCCCCTTAGGTCTCTGCGCGGCGCCGACCACGCTGGACATTCTTCCAGCGTATGCCACGCAGAGTCCTGGGCCTCCTCGCAGTGGTGGCACTGCGATCCTCCCAGTGCCAGTTATGAACACACAGTTTGAGGAAACGGCGGTATGCAGGTAATTTAACTTATGCGCACGCATTGCTGCAACTAGTGCTGTATAATTTAGAATTTTTGTTACCGCGCCATCCGATTTGTATACATGTGCAAATACTCGTACTCGCTGCATTGTATTTTTTTCCGCACGCGACAAGGAGGGGGCAGAGGCGAGTTCCGGCTCGCGTCTGTCCCCTCCCCCCGACCCTCCCCCCGGTCGAATCGCATAAAACTTAAAATACGATAAAATAAAAGATAAAATCAATAAATGAAAACGTGTATAGATAAAATAGATAAAATGAAAGTCAATAAATAAATAAATAATAATAAGTAAATAAATACAATGGACAAAACACTACAAACATAAGAAGGGGGGCAAAATAAAGGGGAATAAAAGATAAAGATAAAATTTATAATATAGAATATAAAATATATACAGAATAAAATGAAATATTATAAAATAAAAGGAGGGGGGTCGAACGGCAGGTCGCATCTTTGTAGAGGGGGGGAGGGGATTATTGCTCCACTTCGCCCCCCGCGACCTGCCCACCTCGGGGGCGCCTTAACGGCCAGCCCCCCTTGGCAGCGGTGGAAGTACTAAGTAGTCCCACCGGCGCCATTACGTCTGCGGCCCCTTACAGGGGCCGTCGGCCTCGTCGGGGTTGCCCCGCCGATGCTAGCCTCCTGGCGGTGAGGGGGTCGGCTTCCCTCTCCCTCTCCGCTGCCTCCTTCTGCGTTATCACAATCTCGCAGAAGGAGGCAAATGCAGCTCTTGACCTCTCGCTGCCGATCATGTGTTCGACCACGACCGGCAACGAGAGGTCCATCCCAATAACGCCCCTTAGGTCTCTGCGCCGTGCCGACCACGCTGGACATTCTTCCAGCGTATGCCGCGCAGAGACCTGGGCCTCCTCGCGGTGGTGGCAATGCGATCCTCCCAGTGCGAGTTATGAACACACAGTTTGAGGAAACGGCGGTATGCAGGTAATTTAACTTATGCGCATGCATTGCTGCAACTTGTGCTGTATGATTTAGAATTTTTGTTACCGCGCCATCCGATTTTTATACATGTGCAAATACTCGTACATGCTGCATTGTATTTTTTTCCGCACGCGACAAGGAGGTGACAGAGGCGAGTTCCGGCTCGCGTCTGTCCCCTCCCCCCGTCCCGCCCCCCTGGTTGACCCGCATAAAACTTAAAAATACGATAAAATAAAAGATAAAATCAATAAATGAAAACGTGTATAGATAAAATAGATAAAATGAAAGTCAATAAATAAATAAATAATAATAAGTAAATAAATACAATGGACAAAACACTACAAACATAAGAAGGGGGGCAAAATAAAGGGGAATAAAAGATAAAGATAAAATTTATAATATAGAATATAAAATATATACAGAATAAAATGAAATATTATAAAATAAAAGGAGGGGGGTCGAACGGCAGGTCGCATCTTTGTAGAGGGGGGGAGGGGATTATTGCTCCACCTCGCCCCCCGCGACCTGCCCACCTCGGGGGCGCCTTAACGGCCAGCCCCCTTGGCAGCGGTGGAAGTACTAAGTAGTCCCACCGGCGCCATTACGTCTGCGGCCCCTTACAGGGGCCGTCGGCCTCGTCGGGGTTGCCCCGCCGATGCTAGCCTCCTGGCGGTGAGGGGGTCGGCTTCCCTCTCCCTCTCCGCTGCCTCCTTCTGCGTTATCACAATCTCGCAGAAGGAGGCAAATGCTGCTCTTGATCTCTCGCTGCCGATCATGTGTTCGACCACGACCGGCAACGAGAGGTCCATCCCAATAACGCCCCTTAGGTCTCTGCGCGGCGCCGACCACGCTGGACGTTCTTCCAGCGTATGCCGCGCAGAGTCCAGGGCCTCCTCGCAGTGGTGGCACTGCGATCTTCCCAGTGCCAGTTATGAACACACAGTTTGAGGAAACGGCGGTATGCAGGTAATTTAACTTATGCGCATGCATTGCTGCAACTTGTGCTGTATAATTTAGAATTTTTGTTACCGCACCATCCGATTTTTATACATGTGCAAATACTCGTACATGCTGCATTGTATTTTTTTCCGCCCGCGACAAGGAGGGGACAGAGGTGAGTTCCGGCTAGCGTCTGTCCCCTCCCCCCGTCCCCCCCCCCCTGGTCGACCCGCACAAAACTTAAAATACGATACAATAAAAGATAAAATCAATAAATGAAAACGTCTATAGATAAAATAGATAAAATAAAAGTCAATAAATAAATGAATAATAATAAGTAAATAAATACAATGGACAAAACACAACAAACATAAGAAGGGGGGGCAAAATAAAGGGGAATAAAAGATAAAGATAAAATTTACAAATATAGAATATAAAATATATATAGAATAAAATGAAATATTATAAAATAAAAGGAGGGGGGTCGGCCGGCAGGTCGCATCTTTGTAGAGGGGGGAGGGATTATTGCTCCACCTCGCCCCCCGCGACCTGCCCACCTCGGGGGCGCCTTAACGGCCAGCCCCCCTTGGCGGCGGTGGAAGTACTAAGTAGTCCCACCGCCGCCATTACGTCTGCGGCCCCTTACAGGGGGCCGTCGGCCTCGTCGGGGTTGCCCCGCCGATGTTAGCCTCCTGGCGGAGAGGGGGGCGGCTTCCCTCTCCCTCTCCGCTGCCTCCTTCTGCGTTATCACAATCTCGCAGAAGGAGGCAAATGCTGCTCTTGACCTCTCGCTGCCGATCATGTGTTCGACCACGACCGGCAACGAGAGATCCATCCCAATAACGCCCCTTAGGTCTTTGCGCGGCGCCGACCACGCTGGACGTTCTTCCAGCGTATGCCGCGCAGAGTCCAGGGCCTCCTCGCAGTGGTGGCACTGCGATCTTCCCAGTGCCAGTTATGAACACACAGTTTGAGGAAACGGCGGTATGCAGGTAATTTAACTTATGCGCATGCATTGCTGCAACTTGTGCTGTATAATTTAGAATTTTTGTTACCGCACCATCCGATTTTTATACATGTGCAAATACTCGTACATGCTGCATTGTATTTTTTTCCGCCCGCGACAAGGAGGGGACAGAGGTGAGTTCCGGCTAGCGTCTGTCCTCTCCCCCCGTCCCCCCCCCCTGGTCGACCCACACAAAACTTAAAATACGATAATATAAAAGATAAAATCAATAAATGAAAACGTCTATAGATAAAATAGATAAAATAAAAGTCAATAAATAAATAAATAATAATAAGTAAATAAATACAATGGACAAAACACAACAAACATAAGAAGGGGGGGCAAAATAAAGGGGAATAAAAGATAAAGATAAAATTTACAAATATAGACTATAAAATATATATAGAATAAAATGAAATATTATAAAATAAAAGGAGGGGGGTCGGCCGGCAGGTCGCATCTTTGTAGAGGGGGGGGGATTATTGCTCCACCTCGCCCCCCGCGACCTGCCCATCTCGGGGGCGCCTTAACGGCCAGCCCCCCTTGGCGGCGGTAGAAGTACTAAGTAGTCCCACCGCCGCCATTACGTCTGCGGCCCCTTACAGGAGGCCGTCGGCCTCGTCGGGGTTGCCCCGCCGATGTTAGCCTCCTGGCGGAGAGGGGGTCGGCTTCCCTCTCCCTCTCCGCTGCCTCCTTCCGCGTTATCACAATCTCGCAGAAGGAGGCAAACGCTGCTCTTGACCTCTCGCTGCCGAACATGTGGTCGACCACGACCGGCAACGAGAGGTCCATCCCAATAACGCCCCTTAGGTCTCTACGCGGCGCCGACCATGCTGGACATTCTTCCAGCGTATGCCGCGCAGAGTCCTGGGCCTCCTCGCAGTGGTGGCACTGCGATCCTCCCAGTGCCAGTTATGAACACACAGTTTGAGGAAACGGCGGTATGAAGGTAATTTAACTTATGGGCATGCATTGCTGCAACTTGTGCTGTATAATTTAGAATTTTTGTTACCGCGCCATCCGACTTTTATACATGTGCAAATACTCGTACACGCTGCATTGTATTATTTTCCGCACGCGACAAGGAGGGGACAGAGGCGAGTTCCGGCTTGCGTCTTTCCCCTCCCCCCGTCCCACCCCTCTGGTCGAATCGCATAAAACTTAAAAGACGATAAAATAAAAGATAAAATCAATAAATGAAAACGTGTAAAGATAAAATAGATAAAATAAAAGTCAATAAATAAATAAATAATAATAAGTAAATAAATACAATGGACAAAACAGTACAAACATAAGAAGGGGGGCAAAATAAAGGGGAATAAAAGATAAAGATAAAATTTATAATATAGAATATAAAATATATACAGAATAAAATGAAATATTATAAAATAAAAGGAGGGGGGTCGAACGGCAGGTCGCATCTTTGTAGAGGGGGGGAGGGGATTATTGCTCCACCTCGCCCCCCGCGACCTGCCCACCTCGGGTGCGCCTTAACGGCCAGCCCCCTTGGCAGCGGTGGAAGTACTAAGTAGTCCCACCGGCGCCATTACGTCTGCGGCCCCTTACAGGGGGCCGTCGGCCTCGTCGGGGTTGCCCCGCCGATGTTAGCCTCCTGGCGGAGAGGGGGTCGGCTTCCCTCTCCCTCTCCGCTGCCTCCTTCTGCGTTATCACAATCTCGCAGAAGGAGGCAAATGCTGCTCTTGACCTCTCGCTGCCGATCATGTGTTCGACCACGACCGGCAACGAGAGGTCCATCCCAATAACGCCCCTTAGGTCTCTGCGCGGCGCCGACCACGCTGGACGTTCTTCCAGCGTATGCCGCGCAGAGTCCAGGGCCTCCTCGCAGTGGTGGCACTGCGATCTTCCCAGTGCCAGTTATGAACACACAGTTTGAGGAAACGGCGGTATGCAGGTAATTTAACTTATGCGCATGCATTGCTGCAACTTGTGCTGTATAATTTAGAATTTTTGTTACCGCACCATCCGATTTTTATACATGTGCAAATACTCGTACATGCTGCATTGTATTTTTTTCCGCCCGCGACAAGGAGGGGACAGAGGTGAGTTCCGGCTAGCGTCTGTCCCCTCCCCCCGTCCCCCCCCCTGGTCGACCCGCACAAAACTTAAAATACGATACAATAAAAGATAAAATCAATAAATGAAAACGTCTATAGATAAAATAGATAAAATAAAAGTCAATAAATAAATGAATAATAATAAGTAAATAAATACAATGGACAAAACACAACAAACATAAGAAGGGGGGGCAAAATAAAGGGGAATAAAAGATAAAGATAAAATTTACAAATATAGAATATAAAATATATATAGAATAAAATGAAATATTATAAAATAAAAGGAGGGGGGCCGGCCGGCAGGTCGCATCTTTGTAGAGGGGGGAGGGATTATTGCTCCACCTCGCCCCCCGCGACCTGCCCATCTCGGGGGCGCCTTAACGGCCAGCCCCCCTTGGCGGCGGTGGAAGTACTAAGTAGTCCCACCGCCGCCATTACGTCTGCGGCCCCTTACAGGGGGCCGTCGGCCTCGTCGGGGTTGCCCCGCCGATGTTAGCCTCCTGGCGGAGAGGGGGGCGGCTTCCCTCTCCCTCTCCGCTGCCTCCTTCTGCGTTATCACAATCTCGCAGAAGGAGGCAAATGCTGCTCTTGACCTCTCGCTGCCGATCATGTGTTCGACCACGACCGGCAACGAGAGGTCCATCCCAATAACGCCCCTTAGGTCTTTGCGCGGCGCCGACCACGCTGGACGTTCTTCCAGCGTATGCCGCGCAGAGTCCAGGGCCTCCTCGCAGTGGTGGCACTGCGATCTTCCCAGTGCCAGTTATGAACACACAGTTTGAGGAAACGGCGGTATGCAGGTAATTTAACTTATGCGCATGCATTGCTGCAACTTGTGCTGTATAATTTAGAATTTTTGTTACCGCACCATCCGATTTTTATACATGTGCAAATACTCGTACATGCTGCATTGTATTTTTTTCCGCCCGCGACAAGGAGGGGACAGAGGTGAGTTCCGGCTAGCGTCTGTCCTCTCCCCCCGTCCCCCCCCCCTGGTCGACCCACACAAAACTTAAAATACGATAAAATAAGAGATAAACCAATAAATGAAAACGTCTATAGATAAAATAGATAAAATAAAAGTCAATAAATAAATAAATAATAATAAGTAAATAAATACAATGGACAAAACACAACAAACATAAGAAGGGGGGGCAAAATAAAGGGGAATAAAAGATAAAGATAAAATTTACAAATATAGACTATAAAATATATATAGAATAAAATGAAATATTATAAAATAAAAGGAGGGGGGTCGGCCGGCAGGTCGCATCTTTGTAGAGGGGGGGGGGATTATTGCTCCACCTCGCCCCCCGCGACCTGCCCATCTCGGGGGCGCCTTAACGGCCAGCCCCCCTTGGCGGCGGTAGAAGTACTAAGTAGTCCCACCGCCGCCATTACGTCTGCGGCCCCTTACAGGAGGCCGTCGGCCTCGTCGGGGTTGCCCCGCCGATGTTAGCCTCCTGGCGGAGAGGGGGTCGGCTTCCCTCTCCCTCTCCGCTGCCTCCTTCCGCGTTATCACAATCTCGCAGAAGGAGGCAAACGCTGCTCTTGACCTCTCGCTGCCGAACATGTGGTCGACCACGACCGGCAACGAGAGGTCCATCCCAATAACGCCCCTTAGGTCTCTACGCGGCGCCGACCATGCTGGACATTCTTCCAGCGTATGCCGCGCAGAGTCCTGGGCCTCCTCGCAGTGGTGGCACTGCGATCCTCCCAGTGCCAGTTATGAACACACAGTTTGAGGAAACGGCGGTATGAAGGTAATTTAACTTATGGGCATGCATTGCTGCAACTTGTGCTGTATAATTTAGAATTTTTGTTACCGCGCCATCCGACTTTTATACATGTGCAAATACTCGTACACGCTGCATTGTATTATTTTCCGCACGCGACAAGGAGGGGACAGAGGCGAGTTCCGGCTTGCGTCTTTCCCCTCCCCCCGTCCCACCCCTCTGGTCGAATCGCATAAAACTTAAAAGACGATAAAATAAAAGATAAAATCAATAAATGAAAACGTGTAAAGATAAAATAGATAAAATAAAAGTCAATAAATAAATAAATAATAATAAGTAAATAAATACAATGGACAAAACACTACAAACATAAGAAGGGGGGCAAAATAAAGGGGAATAAAAGATAAAGATAAAATTTATAATATAAAATATAAAATATATACAGAATAAAATGAAATATTATAAAATAAAAGGAGGGGGGTCGAACGGCAGGTCGCATCTTTGTAGAGGGGGGGAGGGGATTACTGCTCCACCTCGCCCCCCGCGACCTGCCCACCTCGGGGGCGCCTTAACGGCCAGCCCCCTTGGCAGCGGTGGAAGTACTAAGTAGTCCCACCGGCGCCATTACGTCTGCGGCCCCTTACAGGGGGCCGTCGGCCTCGTCGGGGTTGCCCCGCCGATGTTAGCCTCCTGGCGGAGAGGGGATCGGCTTCCCTCTCCCTCCCCGCTGCCTCCTTCTGCGTTATCACAATCTCGCAGAAGGAGGCAAATGCTGCTCTTGACCTCTCGCTGCCGATCATGTGTTCGACCACGACCGGCAACGAGAGGTCCATCCCAATAACGCCCCTTAGGTCTCTGCGCGGCGCCGACCACGCTGGACGTTCTTCCAGCGTATGCCGCGCAGAGTCCAGGGCCTCCTCGCAGTGGTGGCACTGCGATCTTCCCAGTGCCAGTTATGAACACACAGTTTGAGGAAACGGCGGTATGCAGGTAATTTAACTTATGCGCATGCATTGCTGCAACTTGTGCTGTATAATTTAGAATTTTTGTTACCGCACCATCCGATTTTTATACATGTGCAAATACTCGTACATGCTGCATTGTATTTTTTTCCGCCCGCGACAAGGAGGGGACAGAGGTGAGTTCCGGCTAGCGTCTGTCCCCTCCCCCCGTCCCCCCCCCCCTGGTCGACCCGCACAAAACTTAAAATACGATACAATAAAAGATAAAATCAATAAATGAAAACGTCTATAGATAAAATAGATAAAATAAAAGTCAATAAATAAATGAATAATAATAAGTAAATAAATACAATGGACAAAACACAACAAACATAAGAAGGGGGGGCAAAATAAAGGGGAATAAAAGATAAAGATAAAATTTACAAATATAGAATATAAAATATATATAGAATAAAATGAAATATTATAAAATAAAAGGAGGGGGGTCGGCCGGCAGGTCGCATCTTTGTAGAGGGGGGAGGGATTATTGCTCCACCTCGCCCCCCGCGACCTGCCCATCTCGGGGGCGCCTTAACGGCCAGCCCCCCTTGGCGGCGGTGGAAGTACTAAGTAGTCCCACCGCCGCCATTACGTCTGCGGCCCCTTACAGGGGGCCGTCGGCCTCGTCGGGGTTGCCCCGCCGATGTTAGCCTCCTGGCGGAGAGGGGGGCGGCTTCCCTCTCCCTCTCCGCTGCCTCCTTCTGCGTTATCACAATCTCGCAGAAGGAGGCAAATGCTGCTCTTGACCTCTCGCTGCCGATCATGTGTTCGACCACGACCGGCAACGAGAGGTCCATCCCAATAACGCCCCTTAGGTCTCTGCGCGGCGCCGACCACGCTGGACGTTCTTCCAGCGTATGCCGCGCAGAGTCCAGGGCCTCCTCGCAGTGGTGGCACTGCGATCTTCCCAGTGCCAGTTATGAACACACAGTTTGAGGAAACGGCGGTATGGAGGTAATTTAACTTATGCGCATGCATTGCTGCAACTTGTGCTGTATAATTTAGAATTTTTGTTACCGCACCATCCGATTTTTATACATGTGCAAATACTCGTACATGCTGCATTGTATTTTTTTCCGCCCGCGACAAGGAGGGGACAGAGGTGAGTTCCGGCTAGCGTCTGTCCTCTCCCCCCGTCCCCCCCCCTGGTCGACCCACACAAAACTTAAAATACGATAAAATAAAAGATAAAATCAATAAATGAAAACGTCTATAGATAAAATAGATAAAATAAAAGTCAATAAATAAATAAATAATAATAAGTAAATAAATACAATGGACAAAACACAACAAACATAAGAAGGGGGGGCAAAATAAAGGGGAATAAAAGATAAAGATAAAATTTACAAATATAGACTATAAAATATATATAGAATAAAATGAAATATTATAAAATAAAAGGAGGGGGGTCGGCCGGCAGGTCGCATCTTTGTAGAGGGGGGGGGATTATTGCTCCACCTCGCCCCCCGCGACCTGCCCATCTCGGGGGCGCCTTAACGGCCAGCCCCCCTTGGCGGCGGTAGAAGTACTAAGTAGTCCCACCGCCGCCATTACGTCTGCGGCCCCTTACAGGGGGCCGTCGGCCTCGTCGGGGTTGCCCCGCCGATGTTAGCCTCCTGGCGGAGAGGGGGTCGGCTTCCCTCTCCCTCTCCGCTGCCTCCTTCCGCGTTATCACAATCTCGCAGAAGGAGGCAAACGCTGCTCTTGACCTCTCGCTGCCGAACATGTGGTCGACCACGACCGGCAACGAGAGGTCCATCCCAATAACGCCCCTTAGGTCTCTACGCGGCGCCGACCATGCTGGACATTCTTCCAGCGTATGCCGCGCAGAGTCCTGGGCCTCCTCGCAGTGGTGGCACTGCGATCCTCCCAGTGCCAGTTATGAACACACAGTTTGAGGAAACGGCGGTATGAAGGTAATTTAACTTATGGGCATGCATTGCTGCAACTTGTGCTGTATAATTTAGAATTTTTGTTACCGCGCCATCCGACTTTTATACATGTGCAAATACTCGTACACGCTGCATTGTATTATTTTCCGCACGCGACAAGGAGGGGACAGAGGCGAGTTCCGGCTTGCGTCTTTCCCCTCCCCCCGTCCCACCCCTCTGGTCGAATAGCATAAAACTTAAAAGACGATAAAATAAAAGATAAAATCAATAAATGAAAACGTGTAAAGATAAAATAGATAAAATAAAAGTCAATAAATAAATAAATAATAATAAGTAAATAAATACAATGGACAAAACACTACAAACATAAGAAGGGGGGCAAAATAAAGGGGAATAAAAGATAAAGATAAAATTTATAATATAGAATATAAAATATATACAGAATAAAATGAAATATTATAAAATAAAAGGAGGGGGGTCGAACGGCAGGTCGCATCTTTGTAGAGGGGGGGAGGGAATTATTGCTCCACCTCGCCCCCCGCGACCTGCCCACCTCGGGGGCGCCTTAACGGCCAGCCCCCTTGGCAGCGGTGGAAGTACTAAGTAGTCCCACCGGCGCCATTACGTCTGCGGCCCCTTACAGGGGGCCGTCGGCCTCGTCGGGGTTGCCCCGCCGATGTTAGCCTCCTGGCGGAGAGGGGGTCGGCTTCCCTCTCCCTCTCCGCTGCCTCCTTCTGCGTTATCACAATCTCGCAGAAGGAGGCAAATGCTGCTCTTGACCTCTCGCTGCCGATCATGTGTTCGACCACGACCGGCAACGAGAGGTCCATCCCAATAACGCCCCTTAGGTCTCTGCGCGGCGCCGACCACGCTGGACGTTCTTCCAGCGTATGCCGCGCAGAGTCCAGGGCCTCCTCGCAGTGGTGGCACTGCGATCTTCCCAGTGCCAGTTATGAACACACAGTTTGAGGAAACGGCGGTATGCAGGTAATTTAACTTATGCGCATGCATTGCTGCAACTTGTGCTGTATAATTTAGAATTTTTGTTACCGCACCATCCGATTTTTATACATGTGCAAATACTCGTACATGCTGCATTGTATTTTTTTCCGCCCGCGACAAGGAGGGGACAGAGGTGAGTTCCGGCTAGCGTCTGTCCTCTCCCCCCGTCCCCCCCCCTGGTCGACCCACACAAAACTTAAAATACGATAAAATAAAAGATAAAATCAATAAATGAAAACGTCTATAGATAAAATAGATAAAATAAAAGTCAATAAATAAATAAATAATAATAAGTAAATAAATACAATGGACAAAACACAACAAACATAAGAAGGGGGGGCAAAATAAAGGGGAATAAAAGATAAAGATAAAATTTACAAATATAGACTATAAAATATATATAGAATAAAATGAAATATTATAAAATAAAAGGAGGGGGGTCGGCCGCCAGGTCGCATCTTTGTAGAGGGGGGGGATTATTGCTCCACCTCGCCCCCCGCGACCTGCCCATCTCGGGGGCGCCTTAACGGCCAGCCCCCCTTGGCGGCGGTAGAAGTACTAAGTAGTCCCACCGCCGCCATTACGTCTGCGGCCCCTTACAGGGGGCCGTCGGCCTCGTCGGGGTTGCCCCGCCGATGTTAGCCTCCTGGCGGAGAGGGGGTCGGCTTCCCTCTCCCTCTCCGCTGCCTCCTTCCGCGTTATCACAATCTCGCAGAAGGAGGCAAACGCTGCTCTTGACCTCTCGCTGCCGAACATGTGGTCGACCACGACCGGCAACGAGAGGTCCATCCCAATAACGCCCCTTAGGTCTCTACGCGGCGCCGACCATGCTGGACATTCTTCCAGCGTATGCCGCGCAGAGTCCTGGGCCTCCTCGCAGTGGTGGCACTGCGATCCTCCCAGTGCCAGTTATGAACACACAGTTTGAGGAAACGGCGGTATGAAGGTAATTTAACTTATGGGCATGCATTGCTGCAACTTGTGCTGTATAATTTAGAATTTTTGTTACCGCGCCATCCGACTTTTATACATGTGCAAATACTCGTACACGCTGCATTGTATTTTTTTCCGCCCGCGACAAGGAGGGGACAGAGGTGAGTTCCGGCTAGCGTCTGTCCTCTCCCCCCGTCCCCCCCCCTGGTCGACCCACACAAAACTTAAAATACGATAAAATAAAAGATAAAATCAATAAATGAAAACGTCTATAGATAAAATAGATAAAATAAAAGTCAATAAATAAATAAATAATAATAAGTAAATAAATACAATGGACAAAACACAACAAACATAAGAAGGGGGGGCAAAATAAAGGGGAATAAAAGATAAAGATAAAATTTACAAATATAGACTATAAAATATATATAGAATAAAATGAAATATTATAAAATAAAAGGAGGGGGGTCGGCCGCCAGGTCGCATCTTTGTAGAGGGGGGGGATTATTGCTCCACCTCGCCCCCCGCGACCTGCCCATCTCGGGGGCGCCTTAACGGCCAGCCCCCCTTGGCGGCGGTAGAAGTACTAAGTAGTCCCACCGCCGCCATTACGTCTGCGGCCCCTTACAGGGGGCCGTCGGCCTCGTCGGGGTTGCCCCGCCGATGTTAGCCTCCTGGCGGAGAGGGGGTCGGCTTCCCTCTCCCTCTCCGCTGCCTCCTTCCGCGTTATCACAATCTCGCAGAAGGAGGCAAACGCTGCTCTTGACCTCTCGCTGCCGAACATGTGGTCGACCACGACCGGCAACGAGAGGTCCATCCCAATAACGCCCCTTAGGTCTCTACGCGGCGCCGACCATGCTGGACATTCTTCCAGCGTATGCCGCGCAGAGTCCTGGGCCTCCTCGCAGTGGTGGCACTGCGATCCTCCCAGTGCCAGTTATGAACACACAGTTTGAGGAAACGGCGGTATGAAGGTAATTTAACTTATGGGCATGCATTGCTGCAACTTGTGCTGTATAATTTAGAATTTTTGTTACCGCGCCATCCGACTTTTATACATGTGCAAATACTCGTACACGCTGCATTGTATTATTTTCCGCACGCGACGAGGAGGGGACAGAGGCGAGTTCCGGCTTGCGTCTTTCCCCTCCCCCCGTCCCACCCCTCTGGTCGAATCGCATAAAACTTAAAAGACGATAAAATAAAAGATAAAATCAATAAATGAAAACGTGTAAAGATAAAATAGATAAAATAAAAGTCAATAAATAAATAAATAATAATAAGTAAATAAATACAATGGACAAAACACTACAAACATAAGAAGGGGGGCAAAATAAAGGGGAATAAAAGTGTAACGTCGTACCGACGTGTTGCGTCGGTTTTGTTCGTATGAGCAAATTCTCGCTGTACATACATATATATATATATATATATATATGGTATACGTATACTTCCTTCGTAAAATCCAAACCGAAATCGCGTTTAAATCCGTACACAGCGATATGTATATATATATCTTACGCGTATTTATATATATATATACATATCCCCGTGAGAGTGAACATAGGGAATCGGGAAAGAAGCGATAGTCACCGGTACAAGCGGACGCCAGCATGGCAACCGCGAGTACAGGTGTACGTACATCTAAACCGTCGTTTCGTTCGAACTGCGAAAAGTATACATCGACGACAACATATTCGTCCGTGCCTGGTACGATTTAGACAAAAGGACTTCGCGGTTCACCGAATCCCTATGGTCCGCGCTCTTATCATAAATAAGACGAAATCGCGCGAATCGCTCTCTTCCAGTTTCGGAATTCTACGAATTCAGTTCTCTCGCGTCTTCAATCGAATTCAGTTCGACTCAGTCTTTTCTCGCGTTTTCGGACTCTATTTCAGATCGTTCACGATATTCAGGTCGTATTGCTCCTTACCATTTACACTATTTCTTTATATATCATTTGGTTCTAAATTGTTATTCGAGTCTGCTCGTGGATTATTATTACGTATTTACAGATATTATTCTGGTTTATTGGTTGTACGAGGTTACTCGTAAACCGTCACCGTTATTTTGTTGTACGAGCTTACTCGCATTATCATTTCAAATTTGTAATTACTATTTTCGTGCTATCTTGTTTATGCGATCTTGCTCGCTTTATTATTCACATTTCAATTGTTAATTTTGTGTTATTTGGCTTATACGAGCTTGCTCGCATTACTATTCGTATTGCAATTGCTATTTTTGTTAATTTGGCGCTATTTTTGTTTGAACGAGCTTGCTCGCATTACTATTCGTATTGATAACTATTATCTAGTGCTATTTTGTTGTACGAGCTTGCTCGCATTATAATTAAGGCTGATAATTCTTATTTTTGTGCCATTTTGCTTTGTATGAGCTCGCTCGTAACCTGCTTGTTACTATTCTGTGCTATATATCTCGTTCGAGCTCTCTAGCGAACCGACATTGTATTTGGTTCACGAGTTCTGCTCGCAAGTCTTATTCTTGTACATATTCTGATTCATTATATTCTGTCTGTTTAAACCATCTATTTCGCAGCTTATTCAGCAACATCCTGCTCCTCGATATCTTCCACTTCTAAAGTGTCGTTCCCAGTGACCGGTTAAAGTGATCGCGAAAGTGAGTGTGCGCGTGGTGTTTCATCGGGTTGTTCGACTCCGACCTGTTCCGCAAATTCCTTAGACTTCCTACGTCCGTTCTTCTAACCCTAAAATTGGTGTATCAATCGTGTACGTCTGAGCCCAGAGGGTGCTCGGTACCGAGAGAACGCTAATTCCCTTCGATCGAAATCTCCTGTCACAAATCGAGCAAACCCACGCGTTCGGACGAGTTGCACACACCCGCATAGTGACACTTCGACCACTGGGAACCATCTCTACTACCGCGACGCGTGTTCTACGCGGTGTTCACGACGGACGACGTCCGTCTCGGTTCGCATTTTATTCCCCTCTTCGCCTTTTCAACAACGACGAACACCGGTATCGGGTCCCTGATCAGACGTGGACGTTACGCGCCACGTGGATCTAAGATCGTCTTAAATAAATTGGTCGGTTACGCCCCCGCCCCGTCTGGGCGTCGTTTCGTCGGATCATATCCGACCCGGGACGTAACAGGAGGTTATTTTTGGCGCAGTCGGTAGGACACGACGATCGCCGAATAAAACCGGTCGTTGGTTGTTGAAGTTTTAATCCGAATTCTTCTTCTTTCTCGCCCCTTAGGCGGCTTATACATGTATCCCGACCTCTTCTTTTCACGATGGATTCCGCTGAATCAAAATTGAATTCGAACGTGCCCTCACCCCTCTCTTCCTCGGACCTGTTCGCGTTCCAATTGGAACTCGCCAGGAAAGAAGCCATCCTTCAAGAGCGCGCCGCCGCCCTTGAAACCGCGGCGAGCCTACGCGAGTCAGAACAACGCGCGCGTGAAAATGAACTCTTAGCAATGCGTCGCGACCTTCATGAGATGCGTTTGAACCACCTTGACTCGAACGCTGCACGCTTCCGCCCCCGCTACGATTCAACCCCCTTTACCGAAGCTCCTCGCCCAGACCCTGTGAATTTCACTGTTAAGCAAGCAGTAGAATTCATACCCACCTTCGATGGCAGTAATATGACCGTCCTACAATTCATCCGAGCGTGCAAACGCGCACGCGAGGTCATACCCGCGTACGCAGAACACACGCTGACCAAACTCGTCTGCAACAAGCTCCGCGGTCGCGCCTACGCGGCCGTGGAGGACGAAGATTGCTCCACCATTTCAGACCTCTGCAGCCGTCTTAAAGACGTGCTGGGTCCCCATCGCTTCGTTGACCAGTACCGAGGCGAACTGGCAAGCATCTCGCAGCGGCCCACCGAACACGTGCTCGACTTTATCAGTCGTGTAAAAGACTTACGCACCGCGATCCTAGATTGCCACCGCGACGGGACCAACGTCGACGATATCGACACCCTTACTATAGACAGTTTCATTCGCGGCCTTATCCCCACGTTACGCGCCGAGGTCCGCCCGTTTCGAAATGAGCCGTTACGAATCGTTTTCGACGAGGCCATTTCCGCCTATAAACAATACGAACTCGATAAGCTCCGTTACCGAGAACCCCTTCGCGACGATTATCGCCGCGCACATTTTTCAGAGGCACGTTCCTCTACGCCCAATCACCGCGATTATTATTCCCCCGAGCCTCGACGTCGCACCCCCGAGAATCGCGACCAATATCATCCCCCTCCTCGCGAACTTCGCGAATCTCACAAACCCCGCAATCGTACGCCTGAACGTCGCGACTACTACGGCTACCCTCCCCGCGACGAATACGATTCGCGTAGTCCTACTTTTGAGCGACGAACGACGTCGGGTTTTGACCGACCCACGCCCGCGTACCGCGAACCCTGGCGTACCGCGGATCCTTCATATTCTGTAAACGCGTCTCGACCCCTCCCGCCACCGCGCCGATACGAACCCCCGCAGAACAGACAGCGAGCCGAAATCTCTTCCACAAATCAACCAGTCGTGCGCGATAGCGTCTCTACTCCGTTCCCAAATCCGCGCGAGCACACGGTCGAGGCCCGTACCGTAGCGTGCGTCACCGTCAATGTAAATAGTCCAAATACCGGGCACATTTCTCGCCTAGATGTTAAACCGAGCGTAGTTTTAGGTGACTGCCGAGTCACAAACAATCGCGGAAAGGCCAGCCCACGGTGCACCGTTGCACTGACCGAAGTGGCGACCTCCTCCCTACCAGTACTGAAGGTAGAAGAGATCGAAGCCCACCCTTTCTATTCCCACCCCAAAACCATTTCTGATTCCGGATCAGTTTCGGATCACTTCGCTAACTTTGCATCTCGCACGAGCCGGTCGTGCGAGTCGATCGACATCGATCACCTCGCGCCAACTCAAAAATCCGAATCCGCTTCGGATTATTCTATTTCTATTTCAAACTCAAAATCCGAATACGCTTCGGATCATTCTAATTCTAATTCAAATTCAAAATCCGAATCCGCTTCGGATTATTCTAATTCTAATTCAAACTCAACATCCGAATCGGTTTCGGATCATTCTATTTCAAACTCGAATCCAAAGTCCGAATCGGCTTCGGATAATTCTATTTCTAATTCAAATCCACAGTCCGAAACTGTTTCGGACCATCTCGCTACATCTCGTACGACTCGACCGTACGAGTCGATCACAAATGATCACCTCGCGCCAATTCCAGACCTCGAAGCAAAGAGAGTTCATTTCTCCCCACAAGATGCTACTCCGAGTATGACAGAACTCTGCGAAACAATCCCACTGACTCATCTCAATCCAGATAAGATTGAAAACGCAAAATCTATATTACGAGACAACCACGATCTCTCCTATCTCCAGAAAGATCGACGTGGAAGCGCCCACGCATGCGAACGCGAAATCATCGCCACTAGCGATACCGTTACGCACATTCACCAATACCAAGCCCCGCCAACCCACGAGGAAATCATAAACGACATAATCACAGAAATACCAGATGCTGCTTCGCCACAAATTCCAGACTATGCGCATAGAATTTCCTCTTGGATTGTGCGGAGGAAGTCAAAGAAGCGTCGCGACAAATTAAACAGGCTATCCAAGGAAAATGTACAGCCTGGAAATATAAACGATCGACATTCGCGCGTCCCAGTAGTTCGCAACAGACGCCGAGGATACCTGTTGTCAACTACCAACGGAACCTGCTTCAGTCTACGCTCCGTGGGAACACCGTACATCACGCCGCCCGCCCAAATCACCCAAACCCAACCAAGCTCAACGATCTCCCGTAGCCTCATACTGCCCGGCAAGATCCGAAACGATGGCCGTAGCATTGGAACCTCACACGGTGACTCCTCCAATTCACCTGCAATCCGGACAAGCCTGTCCCTTCCAAAAAGGAAACTGCCTCGACTCGCAGGATGGCCCTACGTTTTGAGACACAACACGCCAAATCTCTGCAGAGCATATCATGGCTGTGCTATTTCAGCCGAGAAGGCAGCCCAGTACACGAGCCGATTCGACGAGTTCCCTGGTTACAAGGGGACCATATTCTCCGATTCCAATGGAACGAAGATGTGCAGGGCGTGCAGCCTCCACCTTCGTGGAACCCTGTAAACTACAAAAATGCCCATACCGGCTGGCAATAGCCATGACCAAGGTCGTATTCTGGGACAGCCAGCACCTACTCCTGAAGAGGAAGCCGTCAGGTTCAGCTCTCCCTTTGACTGGCACCAGTGCTACCGGGGAACTGTCTACTCCGACACCAAAGGCCGGGACGTCTGCCAGCGTTGCAGCCCACACATACAAGGGACCGGAGAGGCGTTCCACATCCACTCCATTCAGTGGATCAGGTGGATGAGAAACACTTGCGCGAATTGCAAGGGCCCGCTGTTTCGTACGCAACCCCCGTTGGACTGCGGCGAATGCGGGGAACGGCTGAGCATCGTTGTGGCCGAAACGATCTTCAGGAACAGTCCACACGTTGAGGAGCTCCGGCAATATCTGCTACCACCGAGAGCCAACAGTCCAGCGCCCTAATGCCACTTCGTCGTCTGGTAGGGCATCGCGCCCGAAGAGCCCCCCCCCGGAAAGTCGCCATCCCGAGGAGGAAGGTGTGACGTCGTCCGACGTTGGATTTGGAGTTTCCCCAGCTGACCCCACCCCCCCCCCCCATACTCGACAATCGCCAGCAGCATCCGCGTTTCGCCACATTCCCGCCGGAAAAATTCGCGCCCCCAAGGGGTAAGGTGTAACGTCGTACCGACGTCTTGCGTCGGCCTCCTTCATACGAGCAAATTCTCGCCGTATATACATATATATACATATCCCCGTGAGCGCGAACATAGGGAATCGGAAAAGACGCAATAGTCACCGGTACAAGCGGACGCCAGCATGGCAACCGCGAGTACAGGTGTACGTACATCTAAACCGTCGCCTCGTTCAAACAGCGAAAAGTATACATCGACGACAACATATTCGTCCGTACCTCGTACGATTTAGACAAAGGACTTCACGGTTCACCGAATCCCTATGGTCCGCGCTCTCATTATAAATAAGACGAAATCGCGCGAATCGCCCTCTTCTAGTTCAAATTCTCTTCTAGTTCAGACCCGCTTCCAGTTCAGACTCTCTTCTAGTTCACTCTCTTCCAGTTTCGGAATTCTACTAATTCAGTTCTCTCGCGTCTTCAATCGAATTCAGTTCGACTCAGTCTTTTCTCGCGTTTTCGGACTCTATTTCAGATCGTTCACGATATTCAGGTCGTATTGCTCCTTACCATTTACACTATTTCTTTATATATCATTTGGTTCTAAATTGTTATTCGAGTCTGCTCGTAGATTATTATTACGTATTTACAGATATTATTCTGGTTTATTGGTCGTACGAGGTTACTCGTAAACCGTCACCGTTATTTTGTTGTACGAGCTTACTCGCATTATCATTTCAAATTTATAATTACTATTTTCGTGCTATCTTGTTTATGCGATTTGCTCGCTTTATTATTCACATTTCAATTGTTAATTTTGTGTTATTTGGCTTATACGAGCTTGCTCGCATTACTATTCATATTGCAATTGCTATTTTTGTTAATTTGGCACTATTTTTGTTTGAACGAGCTTGCTCGCATTATAATTCATATTACAATTGCTATTTCTGTGCTATTTTGTTCATACGAGCTCGCTCGCTTTATAATTCTTATCACAATTGCTATTTCTGCGCTACTTTGTTCACACGAGCTCGCTCGCTTTATAATTCTTATTACAATTGCCATTTCTGCGCTATTTTGTTGCACGAGTTCTGCTCGCAAATCATTACTTTGTATCTATTCTGGTTCATTATACTTTGCTTGTTTAAACCTATTACTTCGCAGCTTTTATTCAGCAACATCCTGCTCCTCGATATCTTCCACTTCTAAAGTGTCGTTCCCAGTGACCGGTTAAAGTGATCGCGAAAGTGAGTGTGCGCGTGGTGTTTCATCGGGTTGTTCGACTCCGACCTGTTCCGCAAATTCCTTAGACTTCCTACGTCCGTTCTTCTAACCCTAAAATTGGTGTATCAATCGTGTACGTCTGAGCCCAGAGGGTGCTCGGTACCGAGAGAACGCTAATTCCCTTCGATCGAAATCTCCTGTCACAAATCGAGCAAACCCACGCGTTCGGACGAGTTGCACACACCCGCATAGTGACACTTCGACCACTGGGAACCATCTCTACTACCGCTACGCGTGTTCTACGCGGTGTTCACGACGGACGACGTCCGTCTCGGTTCGCATTTTATTCCCCTCTTCGCCTTTTCAACAACGACGAACACCGGTATCGGGTCCCTGATCAGACGTGGACGTTACGCGCCACGTGGATCTAAGATCGTCTTAAATAAATTGGTCCGGTTCCGTCCCCGCCCCGTCTGGGCGTCGTTTCGTCGGATCATATCCGACCCGGGACGTAACACTAAATTATACAGCACAAGTTGCAGCAATGCATGCGCATAAGTTAAATTACCTGCATACCGCCGTTTCCTCAAACTGTGTGTTCATAACTGGCACTGGGAAGATCGCAGTGCCACCACTGCGAGGAGGCCCTGGACTCTGCGCGGCATACGCTGGAAGAACGTCCAGCGTGGTCGGCGCCGCGCAGAGACCTAAGGGGCGTTATTGGGATGGACCTCTCGTTGCCGGTCGTGGTCGAACACATGATCGGCAGCGAGAGGTCAAGAGCTGCATTTACCTCCTTCTGCGAGATTGTGATAACGCAGAAGGAGGCAGCGGAGAGGGAGAGGGAAGCCGACCCCCTCACCGCCAGGAGGCTAGCATCGGCGGGGCAACCCCGACGAGGCCGACGGCCCCTGTAAGGGGCCGCAGACGTAATGGCGCGGGTGGGACTACTTAGTACTTCCACCGCTGCCAAGGGGGCTGGCCGTTAAGGCGCCCCCGAGGTGGGCAGGTCGCGGGGGGCGAGGTGGAGCAATAATCCCCTCCCCCCCTCTACAAAGATGCGACCTGCCGTTCGACCCCCCTCCTTTTATTTTATAATATTTCATTTTATTCTGTATATATTTTATATTCTATATTATAAATTTTATCTTTATCTTTTGTTACGTCCCGGGTCGGATATGATCCGACGAAACGACGCCCAGACGGGGCGGGGGCGTAACCGACCAATTTATTTAAGACGATCTTAGATCCACGTGGCGCGTAACGTCCACGTCTGATCAGGGACCCGATACCGGTGTTCGTCGTTGTTGAAAAGGCGAAGAGGGGAATAAAATGCGAACCGAGACGGACGTCGTCCGTCGTGAACACCGCGTAGAACACGCGTCGCGGTAGTAGAGATGGTTCCCAGTGGTCGAAGTGTCACTATGCGGGTGTGTGCAACTCGTCCGAACGCGTGGGTTTGCTCGATTTGTGACAGGAGATTTCGATCGAAGGGAATTAGCGTTCTCTCGGTACCGAGCACCCTCTGGGCTCAGACGTACACGATTGATACACCAATTTTAGGGTTAGAAGAACGGACGTAGGGAGTCTAAGGAATTTGCGGAACAGGTCGGAGTCGAACAACCCGATGAAACACCACGCGCACACTCACTTTCGCGATCACTTTAACCGGTCACTGGGAACGACACTTTAGAAGTGGAAGATATCGAGGAGCAGGATGTTGCTGAATAAGCTGCGAAATAGATGGTTTAAACAGACAGAATATAATGAATCAGAATATGTACAAGAATAAGACTTGCGAGCAGAACTCGTGAACCAAATACAATGTCGGTTCGCTAGCGAGCTCGAACGAGATATATAGCACAGAATAGTAACAAGCAGGTTACGAGCGAGCTCATACAAAGCAAAATGGCACAAAAATAAGAATTATCAGCCTTAATTATAATGCGAGCAAGCTCGTACAACAAAATAGCACTAGATAATAGTTATCAATACGAATAGTAATGCGAGCAAGCTCGTTCAAACAAAAATAGCGCCAAATTAACAAAAATAGCAATTGCAATACGAATAGTAATGCGAGCAAGCTCGTATAAGCCAAATAACACAAAATTAACAATTGAAATGTGAATAATAAAGCGAGCAAGATCGCATAAACAAGATAGCACGAAAATAGTAATTACAAATTTGAAATGATAATGCGAGTAAGCTCGTACAACAAAATAACGGTGACGGTTTACGAGTAACCTCGTACAACCAATAAACCAGAATAATATCTGTAAATACGTAATAATAATCCACGAGCAGACTCGAATAACAATTTAGAACCAAATGATATATAAAGAAATAGTGTAAATGGTAAGGAGCAATACGACCTGAATATCGTGAACGATCTGAAATAGAGTCCGAAAACGCGAGAAAAGACTGAGTCGAACTGAATTCGATTGAAGACGCGAGAGAACTGAATTCGTAGAATTCCGAAACTGGAAGAGAGCGATTCGCGCGATTTCGTCTTATTTATGATAAGAGCGCGGACCATAGGGATTCGGTGAACCGCGAAGTCCTTTTGTCTAAATCGTACCAGGCACGGACGAATATGTTGTCGTCGATGTATACTTTTCGCAGTTCGAACGAAACGACGGTTTAGATGTACGTACACCTGTACTCGCGGTTGCCATGCTGGCGTCCGCTTGTACCGGTGACTATCGCTTCTTTCCCGATTCCCTATGTTCACTCTCACGGGGATATGTATATATATATATAAATACGCGTAAGATATATATATACATATCGCTGTGTACGGATTTAAACGCGATTTCGGTTTGGATTTTACGAAGGAAGTATACGTATACCATATATATATATATATATATATGTATGTACAGCGAGAATTTGCTCATACGAACAAAACCGACGCAACACGTCGGTACGACGTTACACCTTACCCCTTGGGGCGCGAACTTTTCCGGCGGCAACGCAATGGAACGCGGATGCTGCTGACGACGTGTTGGATATGGGGGGTGTGGGGTCTGCTGAGGAAACTCCAAATCCAACGTCGGACGACGTCACACCTTCCTCCCCGGGATGGCGACTTTCCGGGGGGGGGCTCTTCGGGCGCGATGCCCTACCAGACGACGAAGTGGCATTAGGGCGCTGGATTGTTAGCTCTCAGCGGGAGCTGATATCGCCGGAGTTCCTCCACATGTGGGCTGCTCCTGAATATGGTTCTGGCCATGATGATGCTGAGCCGCGTCCCGCATTCGTTGCAGTCCAACGGGGGTTGCGTGCGAAACAGAGGCCCTTTGCAGTTCGCACAGGTGTTCCTCATCCACCTGATCCACTGGATGGAGTGGACGTGGAACGCCTCTCCGGTCCCTTGCACGTGCTGGTTGCAACGCTGGCAGATGTCTCGGCCTTTGGTGTCGGAGTAGGCAGTTCCCTGGTAGCACTGGTGCCAGTCAAAGGGAGAGCTGAACCTGGCTGCCTTCTCCCTGGCAGTGGCGCGCGGTTTGGCGAAGAGGCACATGGTGGCTGGGTGACGGATCCTCGTCGTATGTCAGGGTGTCGTCGTGCAGCGCGAGACGACGGCCGATCGGGGGGGGGATAATACACGGGAAGGTGGGGGGGGTTTTTGCCTTCTTCAGTTTGTCGGCGTGAACGATTTTGAAGCCTCTTCTGGTGTTGATCTTGATGTTATTGTTTGGCAGGATTTCGGCGACCTCGTAGGAACCAGCGTATTGCGCATCGAATTTACCTTTCCTTGGTTCGTTCAAGAGGTAAACTTTGTCGCCTACGGCGATTGCTTGCAGACGCACTTGTCTGTCGTAGTACTGCTTGGACCTCTCCTTGGCCGCGACGAGATTTGCTCTTGCCTGGTTCAGGGTTTCCGTAATCTTCCTCTGCAGCCCCTGGTAATAGTCGTCATATGACTCGTTATCCAGGTGCGGAGCTGCCGTGTCGGAAACCGGGACACGCGCCAGCGATCCAAACACCAGCTCGTGGGGGGTGAATTTTGTACCCTCGTGTACGCTCGTATTGTAGCTGAACATGGCTAAATTGAGCCATGTATTCCAGTTGCCGTGTGTGACGAATTGCTTGAGATACTCCGTCAGGACGTGGTGCGATCTCTCTATCGATCCATTGCTTTGAGGGTGGTACGCAGTCGTTTGGACTCGTGCGATTTTGAATCTTTTGGCTACGGCTTTCATCAGGGAGCTGATGAAATTCCTCCCTTGGTCCGTCAGGATTGCCTTTGGTGCCCCGAATCTGCAGATGAGATGTTCAACGAAGGCGTCGGTTTAGATGTACGTACACCTGTACTCGCGGTTGCCATGCTGGCGTCCGCTTGTACCGGTGACTATTGCGTCTTTTCCGATTCCCTATGTTCGCGCTCACGGGGATATGTATATATATGTATATACGGCGAGAATTTGCTCGTATGAAGGAGGCCGACGCAAGACGTCGGTACGACGTTACATTAGAATTTTTGTTACCGCACCATCCGATTTTTATACATGTGCAAATACTCGTACATGCTGCATTGTATTTTTTTCCGCCCGCGACAAGGAGGGGACAGAGGTGAGTTCCGGCTAGCGTCTGTCCTCTCCCGCCGTCCCCCCCCCTGGTCGACCCACACAAAACTTAAAATACGATACAATAAAAGATAAAATCAATAAATGAAAACGTCTATAGATAAAATAGATAAAATAAAAGTCAATAAATAAATAAATAATAATAAGTAAATAAATACATTGGACAAAACACAACAAACATAAGAAGGGGGGGGCAAAATAAAGGGGAATAAAAGATAACGATAAAATTTATAATATAGAATATAAAATACATATAGAAAGAAATGAAATATCATAAAATAAAAGGAAGGGGGTCGACCGGCAGGTCGCATCTTTATAGAGGGGTGGAGGGGATTATTGCTCCACCACGCCCCCCGCAACCTGCCCACCCCGGGGGCGCCTTAACGGCCAGCCCCCGTTGGCGGCGGTGGAAGTACTAAGTAGTCCCACCGCCGCCATTACGTCTGCGGCCCCTTACAGGGGGCTGCCGGCCTCGTCGGGGTTGCCCCGCCGATGCTAACCTCCTGGCGGAGAGGGGGTAGGCTTCCCTCTCCCTCACCGCTGCCTCCTTCTGCGTTATCACAATCTCGCAGAAGAAGGCAAACGCTGCTCTTGACCTCTCGCTGCCGATCATGTGGTCGACCACGACCGGCAACGAGTTGTCCATCCCAATGACGCCCCTTACGACATTCTTCCAGCGTATGCCGCGCAGAGTCCTGGGCCTCCTCGCAGTGGTGGCACTGCGATCCTCCCAGTGCCAGTTATGAACACACAGTATGAGGAAACGGCGGTATGCAGGCAATTTAACTTATGCGCATGCATTGCTGCAACTTGTGCTGTATCGTTTAGAATTTTTGTTACCGCCATCCGATTTTTATACATGTGAAAGTACTCGTACACGCTGCATTGTATTTTTTTCCGCACGCGACAAGGAGGGGACAGAGGCGAGTTCCGGCTCGCGTCTGACCCCTCCCCCGGTCCCACCCCCCTGGTCGACCCGCATAAAACTTAAAAATATGATAAAATAAAAGATAAAATCAATAAATGAAAACGTGTATAGACAAAATAGATAAAATAAAAGTCAATAATGAAATAAGTAATAATAAGTAAATAAATACAATGGACAAAACACAACAAACATAAGAAGGAGGGCAAAATAAAGGGGAATAAAAGATAAAGATAAAATTTATAATATAGAATATAAAATATATATAGAATAAAATGAAATATCATAAAATAAAAGGAGGGGGTCGACCGGCAGGTCGCACCTTTGTAGAGGGGGGGAGGGGATTATTGCTCCACCACGCCCCCCGCAACCTGCCCACCCCGGGGGCGCCTTAACGGCCAGCCCCCCTTGGCGGCGGTGGAAGTACTAAGTAGTCCCACCGCCGCCATTACGTCTGCGGCCCCTTACAGGGGGCCGCCGGCCTCGTCGGGGTTGCCCCGCCGATGCTAGCCTCCTGGCGGTGAGGGGGTCGGCTTCCCTCTCCCTCTCCGCTGCCTCCTTCTGCGTTATCACAATCTCGCAGAAGGAGGCAAACGCTGCTCTTGACCTCTCTCTGCCGATCATGTGGTCGACCACGACCGGCAACGAGTTGTCCATCCCAATAACGCCTCTTACGACATTCTTCCAGCGTATGCCGCGCAGAGACCTGGGCCTCCTCGCAGTGGTGGCACTGCGATCCTCCCAGTGCCAGTTATGAACACACAGTTTGAGGCAACGGCGGTATGCAGGTAATTTAACTTATGCGCATGCATTGCTGCAACTTGTGCTGTATCGTTTAGAATTTTTGTTACCGCCATCCGATTTTTATACATGTGCAAATACTCGTACACGCTGCATTGTATTTTTTTCCGCACGCGACAAGGAGGGGACAGAGGCGAGTTCCGGCTCGCGTCTGGCCCCTCCCCCGGTCCCACCCCCCTGGTCGACCCGCATAAAACTTAAAAATATGATAAAATAAAAGATAAAATCAATAAATGAAAACGTGTATAGATAAAATAGATAAAATAAAAGTCAATAAATAAATAAATAATAATAAGTAAATAAATACAATGGACAAAACACAACAAACATAAGAAGGGTGGGCAAAATAAAGGGGAATAAAAGATAAAGATAAAATTTATAATATAGTGAAGAAGCTTGGATGGTCGTGTTCGAAATGAGAATAGAAACAAGTTCGCGGGAAGGTCTCTTTATTCAGTCGTAGTCGTTGCTTCTACAAGTCTCTCTGTAGCTTCTCCCCGACTCTGTCTTCGGTACGCCTTTTTATCCTTTTTCCGAAAGGCGGATTCTAAACACTAAACTGCACTGATTGGGCAGTTGATAACAATTGCCTCCAATCAGGCAGTTTTCTCGTTTAGGACACTCCCACCATCCTTGCGCCCGAGGCGCGCTTTTTCGGGGATGCAGAAAGTGACCGTTAGGGTTTTTATGATATAGCGGTATTTCCTCCAGGTCGGCGAGGTACTTACCGTGGCCTTGCATGGGCCCCTCGGACCTCGGTCGGCGCGACCCTTCGGAAACTCGGGGTTTACGATATCAGCATTTGCTATTGAGGCCGTCAACGAAAGATTCTACCGAACGGGACATACATTGTCTACAACATCTAAATTGTACGCGTTAAAAACGGCTTTCTCAAAAATAGCTTTATTGCTGCTTGCCTCGCAAACCGTCCTGACCATTTGCACGCCAGATGTTTTATGGTACGTGCCCATGGCCGCTACAATAGAATAAAATGAAATATCATAAAATAAAAGGAGGGGGGTCGACCTGCAGGTCGCATCTTTGAGGAGGGGGGGAGGGGATTATTGCTCCACCTCGCCCCCCGCGACCTGCCCACCCCGGGGGCGCCTTAACGGCCAGCCCCCCTTGGCGACGGTGGAAGTACTAAGTAGTCCCACCGCCGCCATTACGTCTGCGGCCCCTTACAGGGGGCCGCCGGCCTCGTCGGGGTTGCCCCGCCGATGCTAACCTCCTGGCGGAGAGGGGGTCGGCTTCCCTCTTCCTCTCCGCTGCCTCCTTCTGCGTTATCACAATCTCGCAGAAGAAGACAAACGCTGCTCTTGACCTCTCGCTGCCGATCATGTGGTCGACCACGACCGGCAACGAGTTGTCCATACCAATAACGCCCCTTACGACATTCTTCCAGCGTATGCCGCGCAGAGTCCTGGGCCTCCTCGCAGTGGTGGCACTGCGATCCTCCCAGTGCCAGTTATGAACACACAGTTTGAGGAAACGGCGGTATGCAGGTAATTTAACTTATGCGCATGCATTGCTGCAACTTGTGCTGTATCGTTTAGAATTTTTGTTACCGCCATCCGATTTTTATACATGTGAAAATACTCGTACACGCTGCATTGTATTTTTTTCCGCACGCGACAAGGAGGGGACAGAGGCGAGTTCCGGCTCGCGTCTGACCCCTCCCCCGGTCCCACCCCCCTGGTCGACCCGCATAAAACTTAAAAATATGATAAAATAAAAGATAAAATCAATAAATGAAAACGTGTATAGACAAAATAGATAAAATAAAAGTCAATAATGAAATAAGTAATAATAAGTAAATAAATACAATGGACAAAACACAACAAACATAAGAAGGAGGGCAAAATAAAGGGGAATAAAAGATAAAGATAAAATTTATAATATAGAATATAAAATATATATAGAATAAAATGAAATATCATAAAATAAAAGGAGGGGGTCGACCGGCAGGTCGCACCTTTGTAGAGGGGGGGAGGGGATTATTGCTCCACCACGCCCCCCGCAACCTGCCCACCCCGGGGGCGCCTTAACGGCCAGCCCCCCTTGGCGGCGGTGGAAGTACTAAGTAGTCCCACCGCCGCCATTACGTCTGCGGCCCCTTACAGGGGGCCGCCGGCCTCGTCGGGGTTGCCCCGCCGATGCTAGCCTCCTGGCGGTGAGGGGGTCGGCTTCCCTCTCCCTCTCCGCTGCCTCCTTCTGCGTTATCACAATCTCGCAGAAGGAGGCAAACGCTGCTCTTGACCTCTCTCTGCCGATCATGTGGTCGACCACGACCGGCAACGAGTTGTCCATCCCAATAACGCCTCTTACGACATTCTTCCAGCGTATGCCGCGCAGAGACCTGGGCCTCCTCGCAGTGGTGGCACTGCGATCCTCCCAGTGCCAGTTATGAACACACAGTTTGAGGCAACGGCGGTATGCAGGTAATTTAACTTATGCGCATGCATTGCTGCAACTTGTGCTGTATCGTTTAGAATTTTTGTTACCGCCATCCGATTTTTATACATGTGCAAATACTCGTACACGCTGCATTGTATTTTTTTCCGCACGCGACAAGGAGGGGACAGAGGCGAGTTCCGGCTCGCGTCTGGCCCCTCCCCCGGTCCCACCCCCCTGGTCGACCCGCATAAAACTTAAAAATATGATAAAATAAAAGATAAAATCAATAAATGAAAACGTGTATAGATAAAATAGATAAAATAAAAGTCAATAAATAAATAAATAATAATAAGTAAATAAATACAATGGACAAAACACAACAAACATAAGAAGGGTGGGCAAAATAAAGGGGAATAAAAGATAAAGATAAAATTTATAATATAGTGAAGAAGCTTGGATGGTCGTGTTCGAAATGAGAATAGAAACAAGTTCGCGGGAAGGTCTCTTTATTCAATCGTAGTCGTTGCTTCTACAAGTCTCTCTGTAGCTTCTCCCCGACTCTGTCTTCGGTACGCCTTTTTATCCTTTTTCCGAAAGGCGGATTCTAAACACTAAACTGCACTAATTGGGCAGTTGATAACAATTGCCTCCAATCAGGCAGTTTTCTCGTTTAGGACACTCCCACCATCCTTGCGCCCGAGGCGCGCTTTTTCGGGGATGCAGAAAGTGACCGTTAGGGTTTTTATGATATAGCGGTATTTCCTCCAGGTCGGCGAGGTACTTACCGTGGCCTTGCATGGGCCCCTCGGACCTCGGTCGGCGCGACCCTTCGGAAACTCGGGGTTTACGATATCAGCATTTGCTATTGAGGCCGTCAACGAAAGATTCTACCGAACGGGACATACATTGTCTACAACATCTAAATTGTACGCGTTAAAAACGGCTTTCTCAAAAATAGCTTTATTGCTGCTTGCCTCGCAAACCGTCCTGACCATTTGCACGCCAGATGTTTTATGGTACGTGCCCATGGCCGCTACAATAGAATAAAATGAAATATCATAAAATAAAAGGAGGGGGGTCGACCTGCAGGTCGCATCTTTGAGGAGGGGGGGAGGGGATTATTGCTCCACCTCGCCCCCCGCGACCTGCCCACCCCGGGGGCGCCTTAACGGCCAGCCCCCCTTGGCGACGGTGGAAGTACTAAGTAGTCCCACCGCCGCCATTACGTCTGCGGCCCCTTA
Source organism: Lasioglossum baleicum (assembly GCF_051020765.1). Classification (NCBI taxonomy): domain Eukaryota; kingdom Metazoa; phylum Arthropoda; class Insecta; order Hymenoptera; family Halictidae; genus Lasioglossum; species Lasioglossum baleicum. The sequence continues at coordinate 840,283 of NW_027469087.1, read as the reverse complement.
CAGGGGGCCGCCGGCCTCGTCGGGGTTGCCCCGCCGATGCTAACCTCCTGGCGGAGAGGGGGTAGGCTTCCCTCTCCCTCACCGCTGCCTCCTTCTGCGTTATCACAATCTCGCAGAAGAAGGCAAACGCTGCTCTTGACCTCTCGCTGCCGATCATGTGGTCGACCACGACCGGCAACGAGTTGTCCATCCCAATGACGCCCCTTACGACATTCTTCCAGCGTATGCCGCGCAGAGTCCTGGGCCTCCTCGCAGTGGTGGCACTGCGATCCTCCCAGTGCCAGTTATGAACACACAGTATGAGGAAACGGCGGTATGCAGGCAATTTAACTTATGCGCATGCATTGCTGCAACTTGTGCTGTATCGTTTAGAATTTTTGTTACCGCCATCCGATTTTTATACATGTGAAAATACTCGTACACGCTGCATTGTATTTTTTTCCGCACGCGACAAGGAGGGGACAGAGGCGAGTTCCGGCTCGCGTCTGACCCCTCCCCCGGTCCCACCCCCATGGTCGACCCGCATAAAACTTAAAAATATGATAAAATAAAAGATAAAATCAATAAATGAAAACGTGTATAGACAAAATAGATAAAATAAAAGTCAATAATGAAATAAGTAATAATAAGTAAATAAATACAATGGACAAAACACAACAAACATAAGAAGGAGGGCAAAATAAAGGGGAATAAAAGATAAAGATAAAATTTATAATATAGAATATAAAATATATATAGAATAAAATGAAATATCATAAAATAAAAGGAGGGGGTCGACCGGCAGGTCGACCGGCAGGTCGCACCTTTGTAGAGGGGGGGAGGGGATTATTGCTCCACCACGCCCCCCGCAACCTGCCCACCCCGGGGGCGCCTTAACGGCCAGCCCCCCTTGGCGGCGGTGGAAGTACTAAGTAGTCCCACCGCCGCCATTACGTCTGCGGCCCCTTACAGGGGGCCGCCGGCCTCGTCGGGGTTGCCCCGCCGATGCTAGCCTCCTGGCGGTGAGGGGGTCGGCTTCCCTCTCCCTCTCCGCTGCCTCCTTCTGCGTTATCACAATCTCGCAGAAGGAGGCAAACGCTGCTCTTGACCTCTCTCTGCCGATCATGTGGTCGACCACGACCGGCAACGAGTTGTCCATCCCAATAACGCCTCTTACGACATTCTTCCAGCGTATGCCGCGCAGAGACCTGGGCCTCCTCGCAGTGGTGGCACTGCGATCCTCCCAGTGCCAGTTATGAACACACAGTTTGAGGCAACGGCGGTATGCAGGTAATTTAACTTATGCGCATGCATTGCTGCAACTTGTGCTGTATCGTTTAGAATTTTTGTTACCGCCATCCGATTTTTATACATGTGCAAATACTCGTACACGCTGCATTGTATTTTTTTCCGCACGCGACAAGGAGGGGACAGAGGCGAGTTCCGGCTCGCGTCTGGCCCCCCCCCGGTCCCACCCCCCTGGTCGACCCGCATAAAACTTAAAAATATGATAAAATAAAAGATAAAATCAATAAATGAAAACGTGTATAGATAAAATAGATAAAATAAAAGTCAATAAATAAATAAATAATAATAAGTAAATAAATACAATGGACAAAACACAACAAACATAAGAAGGGTGGGCAAAATAAAGGGGAATAAAAGATAAAGATAAAATTTATAATATAGTGAAGAAGCTTGGATGGTCGTGTTCGAAATGAGAATAGAAACAAGTTCGCGGGAAGGTCTCTTTATTCAATCGTAGTCGTTGCTTCTACAAGTCTCTCTGTAGCTTCTCCCCGACTCTGTCTTCGGTACGCCTTTTTATCCTTTTTCCGAAAGGCGGATTCTAAACACTAAACTGCACTGATTGGGCAGTTGATAACAATTGCCTCCAATCAGGCAGTTTTCTCGTTTAGGACACTCCCACCATCCTTGCGCCCGAGGCGCGCTTTTTCGGGGATGCAGAAAGTGACCGTTAGGGTTTTTATGATATAGCGGTATTTCCTCCAGGTCGGCGAGGTACTTACCGTGGCCTTGCATGGGCCCCTCGGACCTCGGTCGGCGCGACCCTTCGGAAACTCGGGGTTTACGATATCAGCATTTGCTATTGAGGCCGTCAACGAAAGATTCTACCGAACGGGACATACATTGTCTACAACATCTAAATTGTACGCGTTAAAAACGGCTTTCTCAAAAATAGCTTTATTGCTGCTTGCCTCGCAAACCGTCCTGACCATTTGCACGCCAGATGTTTTATGGTACGTGCCCATGGCCGCTACAATAGAATAAAATGAAATATCATAAAATAAAAGGAGGGGGGTCGACCTGCAGGTCGCATCTTTGAGGAGGGGGGGAGGGGATTATTGCTCCACCTCGCCCCCCGCGACCTGCCCACCCCGGGGGCGCCTTAACGGCCAGCCCCCCTTGGCGACGGTGGAAGTACTAAGTAGTCCCACCGCCGCCATTACGTCTGCGGCCCCTTACAGGGGGCCGCCGGCCTCGTCGGGGTTGCCCCGCCGATGCTAACCTCCTGGCGGAGAGGGGGTCGGCTTCCCTCTTCCTCTCCGCTGCCTCCTTCTGCGTTATCACAATCTCGCAGAAGAAGACAAACGCTGCTCTTGACCTCTCGCTGCCGATCATGTGGTCGACCACGACCGGCAACGAGTTGTCCATACCAATAACGCCCCTTACGACATTCTTCCAGCGTATGCCGCGCAGAGTCCTGGGCCTCCTCGCAGTGGTGGCACTGCGATCCTCCCAGTGCCAGTTATGAACACACAGTTTGAGGAAACGGCGGTATGCAGGTAATTTAACTTATGCGCATGCATTGCTGCAACTTGTGCTGTATCGTTTAGAATTTTTGTTACCGCCATCCGATTTTTATACATGTGCAAATACTTGTACACGCTGCATTGCATTTTTTTCCGCACGCGACAAGGTGGGGACAGAGGCGAGTTCCGGCTCGCGTCTGTCCCCTCCCCCGGTCCCACCCCCCTGGTCGACCAGCATAAAACTTAAAGATATGATAAAATAAAAGATAAAATCAATAAATGAAAACGTGTATAGATAAAATAGATAAAATAAAAGTCAATAAATAAATAAATAATAATAAGTAAATAAATACAATGGACAAAACACAACAAACATAAGAAGGGGGGCAAAATAAAGGGGAATAAAAGATAAAGATAAAATTTATAATATAGAATATAAAATATATATAGAATAAAATGAAATATCATAAAATAAAAGGAGGGGGTCGACCGGCAGGTCGCATCTTTGTAGAGGGGGGGAGGGGATTATTGCTCCTCCTCGCCCCCCGCGACCTGCCCACCCCGGGGGCGCCTTAACGGCCAGCCCCCCTTGGCGGCGGTGGAAGTACTAAGTAGTCCCACCGCCGCCATTACGTCTGCGGCCCCTTACAGGGGGCCGCCGGCCTCGTCGGGGTTGCCCCGCCGATGCTAACCTCCTGGCGGAGAGGGGGTCGGCTTCCCTCTCCCTCTCCGCTGCCTCCTTCTGCGTTATCACAATCTCGCAGAAGGAGGCAAACGCTGCTCTTGACCTCTCGCTGCCGATCATGTGGTCGACCACGACCGGCAACGAGTTGTCCATCCCAATAACGCCTCTTACGACATTCTTCCAGCGTATGCCGCGCAGAGACCTGGGCCTCCTCGCAGTGATGGCACTGCGATCCTCCCAGTGCCAGTTATGAACACACAGTTTGAGGCAACGGCGGTATGCAGGTAATTTAACTTATGCGCATGCATTGCTGCAACTTGTGCTGTATCGTTTAGAATTTTTGTTACCGCCATCCGATTTTTATACATGTGCAAATACTTGTACACGCTGCATTGCATTTTTTTCCGCACGCGACAAGGTGGGGACAGAGGCGAGTTCCGGCTCGCGTCTGTCCCCTCCCCCGGTCCCACCCCCCTGGTCGACCAGCATAAAACTTAAAAATATGATAAAATAAAAGATAAAATCAATAAATGAAAACGTGTATAGATAAAATAGATAAAATAAAAGTCAATAAATAATAATAAGTAAATAAATACAATGGACAAAACACAACAAACATAAGAAGGGGGGCAAAATAAAGGGGAATAAAAGATAAAGATAAAATTTATAATATAGAATATAAAATATATATAGAATAAAATGAAATATCATAAAATAAAAGGAGGGGGTCGACCGGCAGGTCGCATCTTTGTAGAGGGGGGGAGGGGATTATTGCTCCACCTCGCCCCCCGCGACCTGCCCACCCCGGGGGCGCCTTAACGGCCAGCCCCCCTTGGCGGCGGTGGAAGTACTAAGTAGTCCCACCGCCGCCATTACGTCTGCGGCCCCTTACAGGGGGCCGCCGGCCTCGTCGGGGTTGCCCCGCCGATGCTAACCTCCTGGCGGAGAGGGGGTCGGCTTCCCTCTCCCTCTCCGCTGCCTCTTTCTGCTTTATCACAATCTCGCAGAAGGAGGCAAACGCTGCTCTTGACCTCTCGCTGCCGATCATGTGGTCGACCACGACCGGCAACGAGTTGTCCATCCCAATAACGCCCCTTACGACATTCTTCCAGCGTATGCCGCGCAGAGTCCTGGGCCTCCTCGCAGTGGTGGCACTGCGATCCTCCCAGTGCCAGTTATGAACACACAGTTTGAGGAAACGGCGGTATGCAGGTAATTTAACTTATGCGCATGCATTGCTGCAACTTCTGCTGTATCGTTTAGAATTTTTGTTACCGCCATCCGATTTTTATACATGTGCAAATACTCGTACACGCTGCATTGTATTTTTTTCCGCACGCGACAAGGAGGGGACAGAGGCGAGTTCCGGCTCGCGTCTGTCCCCTCCCCCGGTCCCACCCCCCTGGTCGACCCGCATAAAACTTAAAAATATGATAAAATAAAAGATAAAATCAATAAATGAAAACGTGTATAGATAAAATAGATAAAATAAAAGTCAATAAATAAATAAATAATAATAAGTAAATAAATACAATGGACAAAACACAACAAACATAAGAAGGGGGGCAAAATAAAGGGGAATAAAAGATGTTTGGGATTGGCTGAGTGCGTCAGTCGCGTCGGCTCATTCATATTTTCTCGATCACGCTATTGGCTGCCTTTCGAGTGACAGCGAGATCTAGGATCGATCAGCGGCTCGCGGAGTCATAGGCCAGCGCCGTCGATATCGATTACGTTCGATTATCGACCCGCGCTGGAGTGATTGGCGGATCGTCCGATCGATCCTCCAATTACGCGCTAGGCGGTTTTCGGCTAACGGTCAGCTGATCGACCGAAAATCACTTCGTTTTCGGTGGTTCTAACGATAACACGTAGTCACGGACATCGCTCTCACTCACACTCGAAAGACATCGCGTCTGCTTGACCGGTTTTTCTAGTGTACGTCTATTCGCGCTCTTTATCGCTTCGTAAAGAACTGTACGCTAAGAAACGGCTACCGCTAATTTACAACAAAACTCTTTATTGTAAAAGTTCATCCACGTACTTCGGGGTGTATTTACATTTCATTTCGCACAAGTTCGTTTTCGGGATTTATTTACTTCCCTCATCATCAACGATGTGACTCTTTCTCCTGTCGAACGCCTTCATTATTTGAAAGCCTGTATGAAGGGCAGCGCCGCGTCTCTTCTGAAAAACATCAAGACGACCGCTGATAACTTTAAGGTTGCTTGGGAAAAGTTAATAAGTCGATTCGAGAATCGCCGACTTCTGGTACAGGCTCAAATCAGACTACTTGCTTCACTATCTCCTGTCAAAAGGGAATCATCTATCGAATTGCAGCAGCTCTTTGATCAAACGTTCGACGCCATAGATGCCCTCGATAATCTGGATCGACCTGTCACGAACGCCGTCGACTGGGTAGTCGAATTGACCGTCGAAAGGTTGGATACTCAGTCTCATCGTGAGTGGGAAGATTTAGTGAGGCAATCTAAGGAGCTCCCGACTCTAGAGGATCTCCGAACGTTTATCGAAGGGCGCATACAAACCTGTGAGGCGTTAGAGGCTAAACGAAAGCAGCCTGATGAAGCCTCCCTCAACAAGAAATCCTCTTCCAAGGCCTTCAAGGTGCATCAGATATCGAAGGCGAACACTTCATTGCGGAACTGCAGCATCTGTCAAGGGGCGCACTTCGTCCTATTCTGCCCTCAATATAAGGAGAAGGATGCCGTCGAGCGGAAAGAAACGGCAAGTTCTCTGAAGCTTTGTCTAAACTGCCTGGGAAAGCATTCTATTAATGACTGCAAGTCTGCCAAAAGATGTCAGAAGTGTGATGGGAAGCATCACACGACCATCCACGATGCCGAGTCAACGGGAGCTGTAGTACAGCACATCTCTACTCACGTGAGTCGACCTTCCTCTGTACTTCTCAGTACCGCTCGCGTGACAGTTTCAGGCTCCGGCGGACACGGCTTCCAAGCTCGCTCACTAATAGACCCCGGCAGCGAGGTTTCGCTCATTTCTGAGGCCCTGGCTCAGCGGCTCGGCGTCAAGAGGAGTCAAGCTCGGGTTCCTCTGCTCGGAGTCGGAGGGGCCAAGGCGAAGTTCACGAGAGGAAAATCTACACTGGTCCTCTCCTCTCACTGCGACGGTGACGTCAAATTCCAGATTCCGGTCTACATTATATCTGAGCTCTCTCGCTACAGGCCTCGAAATCTACCTGCTGTCGTCGAGTGGCCGCACGTACAAGGGTTGTCCCTTGCTGATCCTGCCTACCATCTTGCTGATCCAGTCGATGTTCTGCTTGGAGCTGATTCTTATAACCTCATACTTCGTGAGGGTGTCAAACGAGGGCCGCCTCATACTCCAGTGGCTCAGGAGACCGCACTTGGCTGGATACTGACGGGAGGAGTCGACTCGGAAGGCGGCGGCGAGGCAGCAGGTAGACTAGAGGTACCAGTACATCACTGTAATGTAGACCGCGAATTAATGGAAATGTTGAGCAGATTCTGGGAACAGGAGGAGATCGACACTTCGATCCCACACACAGCAGACGACCAACGGGCGGAGGAACACTTCGTTGCCACTCACCTTCGTCAACCTGATGGCAGATTCTCGGTGCGACTACCATTCAGCAGCGCACCTGAGCTAGGAGACTCCCGTCGCATAGCATTGCGAACTCTGGAGTCTCTAAACGGCAGGTTTCGGCGATCTGCCGAATTCCATGCAGCCTACACCGAGTTCCTGAAGGCCTACGAAACGCTGGGGCATATGGCAGCGGCGCAACATCCGATTCCGAGCAACGGGTACTACCTCCCGCATCACGGAGTGTTGCGAGAGGCCAGCGCAACGACTAAGTTGCGAGTTGTCTTCAACGGATCCATGCCCTCTTCCAATGGGAAATCCATTAATGACTTCCTTCTCCGAGGTCCTAACCTGCTCCCAAATCTCGCCGACGTCCTGCTAAGGTGGCGTCGGCACGCTTTTGTGTTTTCAGCCGACATCGAGAAGATGTATCGGCAGATACTTGTCCACCCTGAAGATCGGCGATGGCAGCGGATCTTGTGGCAGCCTGAAAAAAGGGGAGGAGTCATTGATTACGAGCTGAGCACCGTCACTTACGGGCTCGCGTGTGCACCCTACCTTGCAATTCGTTGTTTACACCAGCTGGCCAAGGTGGAGGAGCAGCGGTATCCTCGTGGCTCTCGCATAGTACTACGAGACATCTATATGGACGATGTTCTCGCCGGAGCTGACTCCCTTCCTGAGGCAAGGCGACAACAAACGGAACTTCGAGAGCTTCTCATGGCGGGCGGATTCCCACTTCGCAAGTGGGCATCCAACTCAAGGGGTCTGTTAGACGGACTCTCCAGCGACGAGCGGAAGGGAATCGTTGAATGGGATTCTCCAACCCATCACAGCGTCCTCGGCATAAAATGGCTACCTTCCGCTGACTGTTTTCAGGTTACCGCTGTGACTTCTCTAAAAAACGCAGGGTTCACTAAACGCTCTGTGCTCAGCGGAACAGCCCAGCTGTTCGACCCTCTCGGATGGCTGGCTCCAGTCACCATCGTCGCCAAGGTCCTAATGCAGTCGTTGTGGCTCCTAAAGGTCGACTGGGACACACCGTTGCCAGAAAAGGAGGAGGTGATGTGGCAGCAGTTCCAGCATCAACTCCCTGCACTGCAGACTATTCGAGTCCCGCGATGGCTCGGAACCAATTCTGCCACGCAGCCTCTCGAAATCCATGGGTTCGCTGATGCATCCGAGCGAGCCTACGCAGCCGTGGTGTATTCCCGGACCATTAACGCTCAAGGAGTCGTGACAGTCTCCATGATTGTCGCCAAATCCAAGGTGGCTCCCTTGAAGCGGGTGTCTCTGCCCAGATTGGAGCTCTGTGCAGCTTTCCTGCTAGCCAAGCTCGTCGAGCACGTCACTAAGGCGCTCGATTGGCAAGAGGTCGATCTACACCTCTGGTCGGACTCATCCGTGGCACTCAGCTGGATCCGGGGGCATCCTTCTCGCTGGCCGACTTACGTGGCGAATAGGGTGGCTGAAATCCAGAGGATGCTGCCGCTAGCCCAGTGGCACCACGTGAGGAGCGCTGAAAATCCAGCTGATTGCGCTTCTCGAGGCCTGTCTCCCGCTGAGCTTCCCAGGTTCCAACTGTGGTGGCGACGACCAGAGTGGCTCTCCTCACCAGATCCTCTCCCCGCTGTACCTGCCGAGGAGACAACCCACGAGGACGAGGAACTGAAGGCACATCACGTGACAACCCAGCGGGAGAAAACATCCGGCACGTTAATCGAGCGCTTCTCGAATCTAAAGCGCCTGTTTCGAGTCCAGGCCTGGTGTCGTCGCTGGGCCCCTAGAAATCGAAAATCAGAATCAGTTATCACTGCTACCGAAATGCAGGAAGTCAAATTGATTCTCCTGCGCTTGGAGCAGTCCGCTTCATTCTCCGAAGACATCGCCACTCTCCGCAGGAATCAACACGTGGCAGCTAAAAGCAGATTGGCCAAACTCTGCCCATTCCTGGATGAGGACGGAGTCTTAAGAGTCGGAGGCCGCCTACAAGCTGCCAACCTTGCGTACGACCGGACGCATCCAGCTATTCTCCCTGACGAATCCCCTCTGGCTAAGTTGTGGGTCGACGCTGCTCACAAACGATGCCTGCACGGGGGGACACAGCTTACCCTGGCGACGCTACGCCAGGAGTGCTGGATTCTCAGAGGTCGTCCAATGGTAAAACACTGTATCCACCAATGCACCGTTTGTATTCGCTGGAAAGGGCAAACTGCCCAGCCAAAAATGGGAAACCTCCCACCAGCAAGAATAACACCGTGTCGTCCCTTTTTCAGATCTGGTGTCGATTATGCAGGACCAATACACCTTCGGTCTGGTCGGGGTCGTGGTCAGCTCACAGTTAAAGGATACATCGCCGTGTTCATCTGCCTTGTCACCAAGGCCGTTCACCTGGAGGCTGTGTCGGATGGATCGACCGAAACCTTCCTCGCTGCACTACGACGCTTTATCTCACGGCGAGGTCGCTGCCTAGAGCTGTACAGCGACTGCGGACGCAATTTCGTCGGCGCCAATCACGAGCTGCGCTCACTACTCCGAGAATCGACACAACAGGGAGGCGGTCCCTTCGCCGCAGCCTCCAGGGAAGGCATTTCCTGGAAATTCAACCCACCGTCTGCTCCACACTTTGGAGGAATCTGGGAAGCGGCGGTGAAATCCGTTAAGCATCACCTCCGTCGGATCATCGGCGAGCAGCGATTGACCTTTGAGGAGCTGACCACGCTCCTGACTGGCATCGAGGCTTGTTTAAACTCTAGACCTTTACAGCCGTTGTCCGACGACCCTGAGGATCCAGCAGCGCTGACTCCGGGACATTTCCTGATCGGGGAACCGCTCATCGCTCTTCCAGAGCCCAGCCTCGAGGAGCTTCCCGTCTCACGGTTATCTCGATGGCAGTTGATCCAGCAACTTCAACAGCACTTCTGGAAACGCTGGTCTCGGGAGTATTTGAACACCTTGCAGACCAGAGGCAAGTGGCGTAAAACCAAAATTTTGATAAAGTCAGGATTTCTCTGCCTAGTTAAAAGTGAAATTCTACCTCCTACGCAATGGCCTCTCGCTCGTGTTGTTCACATACACCCTGGACCAGACGGCTCTGTTCGAGTTGCTACTGTCCGTACCTCAACTTCGCAATTTCTTCGTCCAGTACACAAGCTGATTCCTTTGTTAGCCCCTGACGACGAAGAGACGAGTACGGGGAGGGAACACGAGGCTGGACTCTCGAGCGACTCTCCCGATCAGTAGCTATTTTCACAAGCACAGAAAGCACGTGTTCGTCATACTTCACTTAATCCAGATTTCATTTTCGATTCACTTACCTCTGTACCACTTTCATCTTCACTGTAAATTCTCATTTCATCATCCATTAGTACACTTCACTTTTACTAAGCTTCGTTTTTTTGGATACTACACTGGATGCCCTACGTTGCTGGCCCATTCAGCTCACCCAGCATCGCCTGACGTCATCGTCCTCCTGATTGGCCACAGTCTCTAGCCTCTCTAGTATTCAGTTTCGTCATTGGCGGACGAGGCGGGCGGAATGTTTGGGATTGGCTGAGTGCGTCAGTCGCGTCGGCTCATTCATATTTTCTCGATCACGCTATTGGCTGCCTTTCGAGTGACAGCGAGATCTAGGATCGATCAGCGGCTCGCGGAGTCATAGGCCAGCGCCGTCGATATCGATTACGTTCGATTATCGACCCGCGCTGGAGTGATTGGCGGATCGTCCGATCGATCCTCCAATCACGCGCTAGGCGGTTTTCGGCTAACGGTCAGCTGATCGACCGAAAATCACTTCGTTTTCGGTGTTTCTAACGATAACACGTAGTCACGGACATCGCTCTCACTCACACTCGAAAGACATCGCGTCTGCTTGACCGGTTTTTCTAGTGTACGTCTATTCGCGCTCTTTATCGCTTCGTAAAGAACTGTACGCTAAGAAACGGCTACCGCTAATTTACAACAAAACTCTTTATTGTAAAAGTTCATCCACGTACTTCGGGGTGTATTTACATTTCATTTCGCACAAGTTCGTTTGGGAGTCGACGATCCCCGTTCGGGAAAAATAAAGTGACGTTTTCTGTGAAGTGGTTCGTTCTCCCCTTTCTTGTCCGAAACAAAAGATAAAGATAAAATTTATAATATAGAATATAAAATATATATAGAATAAAATGAAATATCATAAAATAAAAGGAGGGGGGTCGACCGGCAGGTCGCATCTTTGTAGAGGGGGGAGGGGATTATTGCTCCACCTCGCCCCCCGCGACCTGCCCACCCCGGGGGCGCCTTAACGGCCAGCCCCCCTTGGCGGCGGTGGAAGTACTAAGTAGTCCCACTGCCGCCATTACGTCTGCGGCCCCTTACAGGGGGCCGTCGGCCTCGTCGGGGTTGCCCCGCCGATGCTAGCCTCCTGGCGGAGAGGGGGTCGGCTTCCCTCTCCCTCTCCGCTGCCTCCTTCTGCGTTATCACAATCTCGCAGAAGAAGGCAAACGCTGCTCTTGACCTCTCGCTGCCGATCATGTGGTCGACCACGACCGGCAACGAGTTGTCCATCCCAATAACGCCCCTTACGACATTCTTGCAGCGTATGCCGCGCAGAGTCCTGGGCCTCCTCGCAGTGGTGGCACTGCGATCCTCCCAGTGCCAGTTATGAACACACAGTTTGAGGAAACGGCGGTATGCAGGTAATTTAACTTATGCGCATGCATTGCTGCAACTTGTGCTGTATCGTTTAGAATTTTTGTTACCGCCATCCAATTTTTATACATGTGCAAATACTCGTACACGCTGCATTGTATTTTTTTCCGCACGCGACAAGGAGGGGACAGAGGCGAGTTCCGGCTCGCGTCTGTCCCCTCCCCCGGTCCCACCCCCCTGATCGACCCGCATAAAACTTAAAAATATGATAAAATAAAAGATAAAATCAATAAATGAAAACGTGCATAGATAAAATAGATAAAATAAAAGTCAATAAATAAATAAATAATTATAAGTAAATAAATACAATGGACAAAACACAACAAACATAAGAAGGGGGGGCAAAATAAAGGGGAATAAAAGATAAAGATAAAATTTATAATATAGAATAAAATGAAATATCATAAAATAAAAGGAGGGGGGTCTACCGGCATGTCGTATCTTTATAGAGGGGGGAGGGGATTATTGCTCCACCTCGCCCCCCGCGACCTGCCCACCCCGGGGGCGCCTTAACGGCCAGCCCCCCTTATCGGCGGTGGAAGTACTAAGTAGTCCCACCGCCGCCATTACGTCTGCGGCCCCTTACAGGGGGCCGTCGGCCTCGTCGGGGTTGCCCCGCCGATGCTAGCCTCCTGGCGGAGAGGGGGTCGGCTTCCCTCTCCCTCTCCTCTGCCTTCTTCTGCGTTATCACAATCTCGCAGAAGAAGGCAAACGCTGCTCTTGACCTCTCGCTGCCGATCATGTGGTCGACCACGACCGGCATCGAGTTGTCCATCCCAATAACGCCCCTTACGACATTCTTCCAGCGTATGCCGCGCAGAGTCCTCGGCCTCCTTCCAGTGGTGGCACTGCGATCATCCCAGTGCCAGTTATGAACACACAGTTTGAGGAAACGGCGGTATGCAGGTAATTTAACTTATGCGCATGCATTGCTGCAACTTGTGCTGTATCGTTTAGAATTTTTGTTCCCTCCATCCGATTTTTATACATGTGCAAATACTCGTACACGCTGCATTGTATTTTTTTCCGCACGCGACAAGGAGGGGACAGAGGCGAGTTCCGCCTCACGTCTGTCCCCTCCCCCGGTCCCACCCCACTGGTCGACCCGCATAAAACTTAAAAATATGATAAAATAAAAGATAAAATCAATAAATGAAAACGTGTATAGATAAAATAGATAAAATAAAAGTCAATAAATAAATAAATAATAATAAGTAAATAAATACAATGGACAAAACACAACAAACATAAGAAGGGGGGGCAAAATAAAGGGGAATAAAAGATAAAGATAAAATTTATAATATAGAATAAAATGAAATATCATAAAATAAAAGGAGGGGGGTCGACCGGCAGGTCGTATCTTTATAGAGGGGGGAGGGGATTATTGCTCCACCTCGCCCCCCGCGACCTGCCCACCCCGGGGGCGCCTTAACGGCCAGCCCCCCTTATCGGCGGTGGAAGTACTAAGTAGTCCCACCGCCGCCATTACGTCTGCAGCCCCTTACAGGGGGCCGTCGGCCTCGTCGGGGTTGCCCCGCCGATGCTAGCCTCCTGGCGGAGAGGGGGTCGGCTTCCCTCTCCCTCTCCGCTGCCTCCTTCTGTGTTATCACAATCTCGCAGAAGAAGGCAAACGCTGCTCTTGACCTCTCGCTGCCGATCATGTGGTCGACCACGACCGGCAACGAGTTGTCCATCCCAATAACGCCCCTTACGACATTCTTCCAGCGTATGCCGCGCAGAGTCCTGGGCCTCCTCGCAGTGGTGGCACTGCGATCCTCCCAGTGCCAGTTATGAACACACAGTTTGAGGAAACGGCGGTATGCAGGTAATTTAACTTATGCGCATGCATTGCTGCAACTTGTGCTGTATCGTTTAGAATTTTTGTTACCGCCATCCGATTTTTATACATGTGCAAATACTCGTACACGCTGCATTGTATTTTTTTCCGCACGCGACAAGGAGGGGACAGAGGCGAGTTCCGGCTCGCGTCTGTCCCCTCCCCCGGTCCCACCCCCCTGGTCGACCCGCATAAAACTTAAAAATATGATAAAATAAAAGATAAAATCAATAAATGAAAACGTGTATAGATAAAATAGATAAAATAAAAGTCAATAAATAAATAAATAATAATAAGTAAATAAATACAATGGACAAAACACAACAAACATAAGAAGGGGGGCAAAATAAAGGGGAATAAAAGATAAAGATAAAATTTATAATATAGAATATAAAATATATATAGAATAAAATGAAATATCATAAAATAAAAGGAGGGGGGTCGACCGGCAGGTCGCATCTTTGTAGAGGGGGGAGGGGATTATTGCTCCACCTCGCCCCCCGCGACCTGCCCACCCCGGGGGCGCCTTAACGGCCAGCCCCCCTTGGCGGCGGTGGAAGTACTAAGTAGTCCCACTGCCGCCATTACGTCTGCGGCCCCTTACAGGGGGCCGTCGGCCTCGTCGGAGTTGCCCCGCCGATGCTAGCCTCCTGGCGGAGAGGGGGTCGGCTTCCCTCTCCCTCTCCGCTGCCTCCTTCTGCGTTATCACAATCTCGCAGAAGAAGGCAAACGCTGCTCTTGACCTCTCGCTGCCGATCATGTGGTCGACCACGACCGGCAACGAGTTGTCCATCCCAATAACGCCCCTTACGACATTCTTGCAGCGTATGCCGCGCAGAGTCCTGGGCCTCCTCGCAGTGGTGGCACTGCGATCCTCCCAGTGCCAGTTATGAACACACAGTTTGAGGAAACGGCGGTATGCAGGTAATTTAACTTATGCGCATGCATTGCTGCAACTTGTGCTGTATCGTTTAGAATTTTTGTTACCGCCATCCGATTTTTATACATGTGCAAATACTCGTACACGCTGCATTGTATTTTTTTCCGCACGCGACAAGGAGGGGACAGAGGCGAGTTCCGGCTCGCGTCTGTCCCCTCCCCCGGTCCCTCCCCCCTGGTCGACCCGCATAAAACTTAAAAATATGATAAAATAAAAGATAAAATCAATAAATGAAAACGTGTATAGATAAAATAGATAAAATAAAAGTCAATAAATAAATAAATAATAATAAGTAAATAAATACAATGGACAAAACACAACAAACATAAGAAGGGGGGGCAAAATAAAGGGGAATAAAAGATAAAGATAAAATTTATAATATAGAATATAAAATATATATAGAATAAAATGAAATATCATAAAATAAAAGGAAGGGGGTCGACCGGCAGGTCGCATCTTTATAGAGGGGGGGAGGGGATTATTGCTCCACCTCGCCCCCCCGCGACCTGCCCACCCGGGGGGCGCCTTAACGGCCAGCCCCCCTTGGTGGCGGTGGAAGTACTAAGTAGTCCCACCGCCGCCATTACGTCTGCGGCCCCTTACAGGGGGCCGTCGGCCTCGTCGGGGTTGCCCCGCCGATGCTAGCCTCCTGGCGGAGAGGGGGTCGGCTTCCCTCTCCCTCTCCGCTGCCTCCTTCTGCGTTATCACAATCTCGCAGAAGGAGGCAAACGCTGCACTTGACCTCTCGCTGCCGATCATGTGGTCGACCACGACCGGCAACGAGAGGTCCATCCCAATAACGCCCCTTAGGTCTCTGCGCGGCGCCGACCACGCTAGACATTCTTCCAGCGTATGCCGCGCAGAGTCCTGGGCCTCCTCGCAGTGGTGGCACTGCGATCCTCCCAGTGCCAGTTATGAACACACAGTTTGAGGAAACGGCGGTATGCAGGTAATTTAACTTATGCGCATGCATTGCTGCAACTTGTGCTGTATCGTTTAGAATTTTTTTTACCGCCATCCGATTTTTATACATGTGCAAATACTCGTACACGCTGCATTGTATTTTTTTCCGCACGCGACAAGGAGGGGACAGAGGCGAGTTCCGGCTCGCGTCTGTCCCCTCCCCCGGTCCCTCCCCCCTGGTCGACCCGCATAAAACTTAAAAATATGATAAAATAAAAGATAAAATCAATAAATGAAAACGTGTATAGATAAAATAGATAAAATAAAAGTCAATAAATAAATAAATAATAATAAGTAAATAAATACAATGGACAAAACACAACAAACATAAGAAGGGGGGGCAAAATAAAGGGGAATAAAAGATAAAGATAAAATTTATAATATAGAATATAAAATATATATAGAATAAAATGAAATATCATAAAATAAAAGGAAGGGGGTCGACCGGCAGGTCGCATCTTTATAGAGGGGGGGAGGGGATTATTGCTCCACCTCGCCCCCCCGCGACCTGCCCACCCGGGTGGCGCCTTAACGGCCAGCCCCCCTTGGTGGCGGTGGAAGTACTAAGTAGTCCCACCGCCGCCATTACGTCTGCGGCCCCTTACAGGGGGCCGTCGGCCTCGTCGGGGTTGCCCCGCCGATGCTAGCCTCCTGGCGGAGAGGGGGTCGGCTTCCCTCTCCCTCTCCTCTGCCTTCTTCTGCGTTATCACAATCTCGCAGAAGAAGGCAAACGCTGCTCTTGACCTCTCGCTGCCGATCATGTGGTCGACCACGACCGGCATCGAGTTGTCCATCCCAATAACGCCCCTTACGACATTCTTCCAGCGTATGCCGCGCAGAGTCCTCGGCCTCCTTCCAGTGGTGGCACTGCGATCATCCCAGTGCCAGTTATGAACACACAGTTTGAGGAAACGGCGGTATGCAGGTAATTTAACTTATGCGCATGCATTGCTGCAACTTGTGCTGTATCGTTTAGAATTTTTGTTCCCTCCATCCGATTTTTATACATGTGCAAATACTCGTACACGCTGCATTGTATTTTTTTCCGCACGCGACAAGGAGGGGACAGAGGCGAGTTCCGGCTCGCGTCTGTCCCCTCCCCCGGTCCCACCCCACTGGTCGACCCGCATAAAACTTAAAAATATGATAAAATAAAAGATAAAATCAATAAATGAAAACGTGTATAGATAAAATAGATAAAATAAAAGTCAATAAATAAATAAATAATAATAAGTAAATAAATACAATGGACAAAACACAACAAACATAAGAAGGGGGGGCAAAATAAAGGGGAATAAAAGATAAAGATAAAATTTATAATATAGAATAAAATGAAATATCATAAAATAAAAGGAGGGGGGTCGACCGGCAGGTCGTATCTTTATAGAGGGGGGAGGGGATTATTGCTCCACCTCGCCCCCCGCGACCTGCCCACCCCGGGGGCGCCTTAACGGCCAGCCCCCCTTATCGGCGGTGGAAGTACTAAGTAGTCCCACCGCCGCCATTACGTCTGCAGCCCCTTACAGGGGGCCGTCGGCCACGTCGGGGTTGCCCCGCCGATGCTAGCCTCCTGGCGGAGAGGGGGTCGGCTTCCCTCTCCCTCTCCGCTGCCTCCTTCTGCGTTATCACAATCTCGCAGAAGAAGGCAAACGCTGCTCTTGACCTCTCGCTGCCGATCATGTGGTCGACCACGACCGGCAACGAGTTGTCCATCCCAATAACGCCCCTTACGACATTCTTCCAGCGTATGCCGCGCAGAGTCCTGGGCCTCCTCGCAGTGGTGGCACTGCGATCCTCCCAGTGCCAGTCATGAACACACAGTTTGAGGAAACGGCGGTATGCAGGTAATTTAACTTATGCGCATGCATTGCTGCAACTTGTGCTGTATCGTTTAGAATTTTTGTTACCGCCATCCGATTTTTATACATGTGCAAATACTCGTACACGCTGCATTGTATTTTTTTCCGCACGCGACAAGGAGGGGACAGAGGCGAGTTCCGGCTCGCGTCTGTCCCCTCCCCCGGTCCCTCCCCCCTGGTCGACCCGCATAAAACTTAAAAATATGATAAAATAAAAGATAAAATCAATAAATGAAAACGTGTATAGATAAAATAGATAAAATAAAAGTCAATAAATAAATAAATAATAATAAGTAAATAAATACAATGGACAAAACACAACAAACATAAGAAGGAGGGGCAAAATAAAGGGGAATAAAAGATAAAGATAAAATTTATAATATAGAATATAAAATATATATAGAATAAAATGAAATATCATAAAATAAAAGGAGGGGGGTCGACCGGCAGGTCGCATCTTTGTAGAGGGGGGAGGGGATTATTGCTCCACCTCGCCCCCCGCGACCTGCCCACCCCGGGGGCGCCTTAACGGCCAGCCCCCCTTGGCGGCGGTGGAAGTACTAAGTAGTCCCACTGCCGCCATTACGTCTGCGGCCCCTTACAGGGGGCCGTCGGCCTCGTCGGGGTTGCCCCGCCGATGCTAGCCTCCTGGCGGAGAGGGGGTCGGCTTCCCTCTCCCTCTCCGCTGCCTCCTTCTGCGTTATCACAATCTCGCAGAAGAAGGCAAACGCTGCTCTTGACCTCTCGCTGCCGATCATGTGGTCGACCACGACCGGCAACGAGTTGTCCATCCCAATAACGCCCCTTACGACATTCTTGCAGCGTATGCCGCGCAGAGTCCTGGGCCTCCTCGCAGTGGTGGCACTGCGATCCTCCCAGTGCCAGTTATGAACACACAGTTTGAGGAAACGGCGGTATGCAGGTAATTTAACTTATGCGCATGCATTGCTGCAACTTGTGCTGTATCGTTTAGAATTTTTGTTACCGCCATCCGATTTTTATACATGTGCAAATACTCGTACACGCTGCATTGTATTTTTTTCCGCACGCGACAAGGAGGGGACAGAGGCGAGTTCTGGCTCGCGTCTGTCCCCTCCCCCGGTCCCTCCCCCCTGGTCGACCCGCATAAAACTTAAAAATATGATAAAATAAAAGATAAAATCAATAAATGAAAACGTGTATAGATAAAATAGATAAAATAAAAGTCAATAAATAAATAAATAATAATAAGTAAATAAATACAATGGACAAAACACAACAAACATAAGAAGGGGGGGCAAAATAAAGGGGAATAAAAGATAAAGATAAAATTTATAATATAGAATATAAAATATATATAGAATAAAATGAAATATCATAAAATAAAAGGAGGGGGGTCGACCGGCAGGTCGCATCTTTGTAGAGGGGGGAGGGGATTATTGCTCCACCTCGCCCCCCGCGACCTGCCCACCCCGGGGGCGCCTTAACGGCCAGCCCCCCTTGGCGGCGGTGGAAGTACTAAGTAGTCCCACTGCCGCCATTACGTCTGCGGCCCCTTACAGGGGGCCGTCGGCCTCGTCGGGGTTGCCCTGCCGATGCTAGCCTCCTGGCGGAGAGGGGGTCGGCTTCCCTCTCCCTCTCCGCTGCCTCCTTCTGCGTTATCACAATCTCGCAGAAGAAGGCAAACGCTGCTCTTGACCTCTCGCTGCCGATCATGTGGTCGACCACGACCGGCAACGAGTTGTCCATCCCAATAACGCCCCTTACGACATTCTTGCAGCGTATGCCGCGCAGAGTCCTGGGCCTCCTCGCAGTGGTGGCACTGCGATCCTCCCAGTGCCAGTTATGAACACACAGTTTGAGGAAACGGCGGTATGCAGGTAATTTAACTTATGCGCATGCATTGCTGCAACTTGTGCTGTATCGTTTAGAATTTTTGTTACCGCCATCCGATTTTTATACATGTGCAAATACTCGTACACGCTGCATTGTATTTTTTTCCGCACGCGACAAGGAGGGGACAGAGGCGAGTTCCGGCTCGCGTCTGTCCCCTCCCCCGGTCCCTCCCCCCTGGTCGACCCGCATAAACTTAAAAATATGATAAAATAAAAGATAAAATCAATAAATGAAAACGTGTATAGATAAAATAGATAAAATAAAAGTCAATAAATAAATAAATAATAATAAGTAAATAAATACAATGGACAAAACACAACAAACATAAGAAGGGGGGGCAAAATAAAGGGGAATAAAAGATAAAGATAAAATTTATAATATAGAATATAAAATATATATAGAATAAAATGAAATATCATAAAATAAAAGGAGGGGTTCGACCGGCAGGTCGCATCTTTGTAGAGGGGGGGAGGGGATTATTGCTCCACCTCGCCCCCCGCGACCTGCCCACCCCGGGAGCGCCTTAAAGGCCAGCCCCCTTGGCGGCGGTGGAAGTACTAAGTAGTCCCACCGCCGCCATTACGTCTGCGGCCCCTTACAGGGGGCCGCCGGCCTCGTCGGGGTTGCCCCGCCGATGCTAACCTCCTGGCGGAGAGGGGGTCGGTTTCCCTCTCCCTCTCCGCTGCCTCTTTCTGCGTTATCACAATCTCGCAGAAGGAGGCAAACGCTGCTCTTGATCTCTCGCTGCCGATCATGTGGTCGACCACGACCGGCAACGAGTTGTCCATCCCAATAACGCCCCTTACGACATTCTTCCAGCGTATGCCGCGCAGAGTCCTGGGCCTCCTCGCAGTGGTGGCACTGCGATCCTCCCAGTGCCAGTTATGAACACACAGTTTGAGGAAACGGCGGTATGCAGGTAATTTAACTTATGCGCATGCATTGCTGCAACTTGTGCTGTATCGTTTAGAATTTTTGTTACCGCCATCCGATTTTTATACATGTGCAAATACTCGTACACGCTGCATTGTATTTTTTTCCGCACGCGACAAGGAGGGGCAGAGGCGAGTTCCGGCTCGCGTCTGTCCCCTCCCCCGGTCCCTCCCCCCTGGTCGACCCGCATAAAACTTAAAAATATGATAAAATAAAAGATAAAATCAATAAATGAAAACGTGTATAGATAAAATAGATAAAATAAAAGTCAATAAATAAATAAATAATAATAAGTAAACAAATACAATGGACAAAACACAACAAACATAAGAAGGGGGGGCAAAATAAAGGGGAATAAAAGATAAAGATAAAATTTATAATATAGAATATAAAATATATATAGAATAAAATGAAATATCATAAAATAAAAGGAGGGGGTCGACCGGCACGTCGCATCTTTGTAGAGGGGGGAGGGGATATTGCTCCACCTCGCCCCCCGCGACCTGCCCACCCCGGGAGCGCCTTAAAGGCCAGCCCCCTTGGCGGCGGTGGAAGTACTAAGTAGTCCCACCGCCGCCATTACGTCTGCGGCCCCTTACAGGGGGCCGCCGGCCTCGTCGGGGTTGCCCCGCCGATGCTAACCTCCTGGCGGAGAGGGGGTCGGTTTCCCTCTCCCTCTCCGCTGCCTCTTTCTGCGTTATCACAATCTCGCAGAAGGAGGCAAACGCTGCTCTTGATCTCTCGCTGCCGATCATGTGGTCGACCACGACCGGCAACGAGTTGTCCATCCCAATAACGCCCCTTACGACATTCTTGCAGCGTATGCGCGCAGAGTCCTGGGCCTCCTCGCAGTGGTGGCACTGCGATCCTCCCAGTGCCAGTTATGAACACACAGTTTGAGGAAACGGCGGTATGCAGGTAATTTAACTTATGCGCATGCATTGCTGCAACTTGTGCTGTATCGTTTAGAATTTTTGTTACCGCCATCCGATTTTTATACATGTGCAAATACTCGTACACGCTGCATTGTATTTTTTTCCGCACGCGACAAGGAGGGGACAGAGGCGAGTTCTGGCTCGCGTCTGTCCCCTCCCCCGGTCCCTGCCCCCTGGTCGACCCGCATAAAACTTAAAAATATGATAAAATAAAAGATAAAATCAATAAATGAAAACGTGTATAGATAAAATAGATAAAATAAAAGTCAATAAATAAATAAATAATAATAAGTAAATAAATACAATGGACAAAACACAACAAACATAAGAAGGGGGGGCAAAATAAAGGGGAATAAAAGATAAAGATAAAATTTATAATATAGAATATAAAATATATATAGAATAAAATGAAATATCATAAAATAAAAGGAGGGGGGTCGACCGGCAGGTCGCATCTTTGTAGAGGGGGGAGGGGATTATTGCTCCACCTCGCCCCCCGCGACCTGCCCACCCCGGGGGCGCCTTAACGGCCAGCCCCCCTTGGCGGCGGTGGAAGTACTAAGTAGTCCCACTGCCGCCATTACGTCTGCGGCCCCTTACAGGGGGCCGTCGGCCTCGTCGGGGTTGCCCTGCCGATGCTAGCCTCCTGGCGGAGAGGGGGTCGGCTTCCCTCTCCCTCTCCGCTGCCTCCTTCTGCGTTATCACAATCTCGCAGAAGAAGGCAAACGCTGCTCTTGACCTCTCGCTGCCGATCATGTGGTCGACCACGACCGGCAACGAGTTGTCCATCCCAATAACGCCCCTTACGACATTCTTGCAGCGTATGCCGCGCAGAGTCCTGGGCCTCCTCGCAGTGGTGGCACTGCGATCCTCCCAGTGCCAGTTATGAACACACAGTTTGAGGAAACGGCGGTATGCAGGTAATTTAACTTATGCGCATGCATTGCTGCAACTTGTGCTGTATCGTTTAGAATTTTTGTTACCGCCATCCGATTTTTATACATGTGCAAATACTCGTACACGCTGCATTGTATTTTTTTCCGCACGCGACAAGGAGGGGACAGAGGCGAGTTCCGGCTCGCGTCTGTCCCCTCCCCCGGTCCCTCCCCCCTGGTCGACCCGCATAAAACTTAAAAATATGATAAAATAAAAGATAAAATCAATAAATGAAAACGTGTATAGATAAAATAGATAAAATAAAAGTCAATAAATAAATAAATAATAATAAGTAAATAAATACAATGGACAAAACACAACAAACATAAGAAGGGGGGGCAAAATAAAGGGGAATAAAAGATAAAGATAAAATTTATAATATAGAATATAAAATATATATAGAATAAAATGAAATATCATAAAATAAAAGGAGGGGTTCGACCGGCAGGTCGCATCTTTGTAGAGGGGGGGAGGGGATTATTGCTCCACCTCGCCCCCCGCGACCTGCCCACCCCGGGAGCGCCTTAAAGGCCAGCCCCCTTGGCGGCGGTGGAAGTACTAAGTAGTCCCACCGCCGCCATTACGTCTGCGGCCCCTTACAGGGGGCCGCCGGCCTCGTCGGGGTTGCCCCGCCGATGCTAACCTCCTGGCGGAGAGGGGGTCGGTTTCCCTCTCCCTCTCCGCTGCCTCTTTCTGCGTTATCACAATCTCGCAGAAGGAGGCAAACGCTGCTCTTGATCTCTCGCTGCCGATCATGTGGTCGACCACGACCGGCAACGAGTTGTCCATCCCAATAACGCCCCTTACGACATTCTTCCAGCGTATGCCGCGCAGAGTCCTGGGCCTCCTCGCAGTGGTGGCACTGCGATCCTCCCAGTGCCAGTTATGAACACACAGTTTGAGGAAACGGCGGTATGCAGGTAATTTAACTTATGCGCATGCATTGCTGCAACTTGTGCTGTATCGTTTAGAATTTTTGTTACCGCCATCCGATTTTTATACATGTGCAAATACTCGTACACGCTGCATTGTATTTTTTTCCGCACGCGACAAGGAGGGGCAGAGGCGAGTTCCGGCTCGCGTCTGTCCCCTCCCCCGGTCCCTCCCCCCTGGTCGACCCGCATAAAACTTAAAAATATGATAAAATAAAAGATAAAATCAATAAATGAAAACGTGTATAGATAAAATAGATAAAATAAAAGTCAATAAATAAATAAATAATAATAAGTAAACAAATACAATGGACAAAACACAACAAACATAAGAAGGGGGGGCAAAATAAAGGGGAATAAAAGATAAAGATAAAATTTATAATATAGAATATAAAATATATATAGAATAAAATGAAATATCATAAAATAAAAGGAGGGGGTCGACCGGCACGTCGCATCTTTGTAGAGGGGGGAGGGGATTATTGCTCCACCTCGCCCCCCGCGACCTGCCCACCCCGGGAGCGCCTTAAAGGCCAGCCCCCTTGGCGGCGGTGGAAGTACTAAGTAGTCCCACCGCCGCCATTACGTCTGCGGCCCCTTACAGGGGGCCGCCGGCCTCGTCGGGGTTGCCCCGCCGATGCTAACCTCCTGGCGGAGAGGGGGTCGGTTTCCCTCTCCCTCTCCGCTGCCTCTTTCTGCGTTATCACAATCTCGCAGAAGGAGGCAAACGCTGCTCTTGATCTCTCGCTGCCGATCATGTGGTCGACCACGACCGGCAACGAGTTGTCCATCCCAATAACGCCCCTTACGACATTCTTCCAGCGTATGCCGCGCAGAGTCCTGGGCCTCCTCGCAGTGGTGGCACTGCGATCCTCCCAGTGCCAGTTATGAACACACAGTATGAGGAAACGGCGGTATGCAGGCGATTTAACTTATGCGCATGCATTGCTGCAACTTGTGCTGTATCGTTTAGAATTTTTGTTACCGCCATCCGATTTTTATACATGTGCAAATACTCGTACACGCTGCATTGTATTTTTTTCCGCACGCGACAAGGAGGGGACAGAGGCGAGTTCCGGCTCGCGTCTGTCCCCTCCCCCGGTCCCACCCCCTGGTCGACCCGCATAAAACTTAAAAATATGATAAAATAAAAGATAAAATCAATAAATGAAAACGTGTATAGATAAAATAGATAAAATAAAAGTCAATAAATAAATAAATAATAATAAGTAAATAAATACAATGGACAAAACACAACAAACATAAGAAGGGGGGCAAAATAAAGGGGAATAAAAGATAAAGATAAAATTTATAATATAGAATATAAAATATTTATAGAATAAAATGAAATATCATAAAATAAAAGGAGGGGGGTCGACCGGCAGGTCGCATCTTTGTAGAGGGGGGAGGGGATTATTGCTCCACCTCGCCCCCCGCGACCTGCCCACCCCGGGGGCGCCTTAACGGCCAGCCCCCCTTGGCGGCGATGGAAGTACTAAGTAGTCCCACCGCCGCCATTACGTCTGCGGCCCCTCACAGGGGGCCGCCGGCCTCGTCGGGGTTGCCCCGCCGATGCTAACCTCCTGGCGGAGAGGGGGTCGGCTTCCCTCTCCCTCTCCGCTGCCTCCTTCTGCGTTATCACAATCTCGCAGAAGGAGGCAAACGCGGCTCTTGACCTCTCGCTGCCGATCATGTGGTCGACCACGACCGGCAACGAGTTGTCCATCCCAATAACGCCTCTTACGACATTCTTCCAGCGTATGCCGCGCAGAGACCTGGGCCTCCTCGCAGTGATGGCACTGCGATCCTCCCAGTGCCAGTTATGAACACACAGTTTGAGGCAACGGCGGTATGCAGGTAATTTAACTTATGCGCATGCATTGCTGCAACTTGTGCTGTATCGTTTAGAATTTTTGTTACCGCCATCCGATTTTTATACATGTGCAAATACTCGTACACGCTGCATTGCATTTTTGTCCGCACGCGACAAGGAGGGGACAGAGGCGAGTTCCGGCTCGCGTCTGTCCCCTCCCCCGGTCCCACCCCCCTGGTCGACCCGCATAAAACTTAGAAATATGATAAAATAAAAGATAAAATCAATAAATGAAAACGTGTATAGATAAAATAGATAAAATAAAAGTCAATAAATAAATAAATAATAATAAGTAAATAAATACAATGGACAAAACACAACAAACATAAGAAGGGGGGCAAAATAAAGGGGAATAAAAGATAAAGATAAAATTTATAATATAGAATATAAAATATATATAGAATAAAATGAAATATCATAAAATAAGAGGAAGGCGGTCGACCGGCAGGTCGCATCTTTGTAGAGGGGGGGGGTGGGGATTATTGCTCCACATCGCCCCCCGCGACCTGTCCACCCCGGGGGCGCCTTAACGGCCAGGCCCCCTTGGCGGCGGTGGAAGTACTAAGTAGTCCCACCGCCGCCATTACGTCTGCGGCCCCTTACAGGGGGCCGCCGGCCTCGTCGGGGTTGCCCCGCCGATGCTAACCTCCTGGCGGAGAGGGGGTCGGCTTCCCTCTCCCTCTCCGCTGCCTCCTTCTGCGTTATCACAATCTCGCAGAAGGAGGCAAACGCTGCTCTTGACCTCTCGCTGCCGATCATGTGGTCGACCACGACCGGCAACGAGTTGTCCATCCCAATAACGCCCCTTACGAAATTCTTCCAGCGTATGCCGCGCAGAGTCCTGGGCCTCCTCGCAGTGGTGGCACTGCGATCCTCCCAGTGCCAGTTATGAACACACAGTTTGAGGAAACGGCGGTATGCAGGTAATTTAACTTATGCGCATGCATTGCTGCAACTTGTGCTGTATCGTTTAGAATTTTTGTTACCGCCATCCGATTTTTATACATGTGCAAATACTTGTACACGCTGCATTGTATTTTTTTCCGCACGCGACAAGGAGGGGACAGAGGCGAGTTCCGGTTAGCGTCTGTCCCCTCCCCCGGTCCCACCCCCCTGGTCGACCCGCACAAAACTTAAAAATATGATAAAATAAAAGATAAAATCAATAAATGAAAACGTGTATAGACAAAATAGATAAAATAAAAGTCAATAAATAAATAAGTAATAATAAGTAAATAAATACAATGGACAAAACACAACAAACATAAGAAGGGGGGCAAAATAAAGGGGAATAAAAGATAAAGATAAAATTTATAATATAGAATATAAAATATTTATAGAATAAAATGAAATATCATAAAATAAAAGGAGGGGGTCGACCGGCAGGTCGCATCTTTGTAGAGGGGGGAGGGGATTATTGCTCCACCTCGCCCTCCGCGACCTGCCCACCCCGGGGGCGCCTTAACGGCCAGCCCCCCTTGGCGGCGGTGGAAGTACTAAGTAGTCCCACCGCCGCCATTACGTCTGCGGCCCCTTACAGGGGGCCGCCGGCCTCGTCGCGGTTGCCCCGTCGATGCTAACCTCCTGGCGGAGAGGGGGTCGGCTTCCCTTTCCCTCTCCGCTGCCTCCTTCTGCGTTATCACAATCTCGCAGAAGGAGGCAAACGCTGCTCTTGACCTCTCGCTGCCGATCATGTGGTCGACCACGACCGGCAACGAGTTGTCCATCCCAATAACGCCCCTTACGACATTCTTCCAGCGTATGCCGCGCAGAGACCTGGGCCTCCTCGCAGTGGTGGCACTGCGATCCTCCCAGTGCCAGTTATGAACACACAGTTTGGGGAAACGGCGGTATGCAGGTAATTTAACTTATGCGCATGCATTGCTGCAACTTGTGCTGTATCGTTTAGAATTTTTGTTATCGCCATCCGATTTTTATACATGTGCAAATACTTGTACACGCTGCATTGTATTTTTTTCCGCACGCGACAAGGAGGGGACAGAGGCGAGTTCCGGCTCGCGTCTGTCCCCTCCCCCGGTCCCAACCCCCTGGTCGAACCGCATAAAACTTAAAAATATGATAAAATAAAAGATAAAATCAATAAATGAAAACGTGTATAGACAAAATAGATAAAATACAAGTCAATAAATAAATAAGTAATAATAAGTAAATAAATACAATGGACAAAACACAACAAACATAAGAAGGGGGGCAAAATAAAGGGGAATAAAAGATAAAGATAAAATTTATAATATAGAATATAAAATATTTATATAATAAAATGAAATATCATAAAATAAAAGGAGGGGGGTCGACCGGCATGTCGCATCTTTGTAGAGGGGGGAGGGGATTATTGCTCCACCTCGCCCCCCGCGACCTGCCCACCCCGGGGGCGCCTTAACGGCCAGCCCCCCTTGGCGGAGGTGGAAGTACTAAGTAGTCCCACTGCCGCCATTACGTCTGCGGCCCCTCACAGGGGGCCGTCGGCCTCGTCGGGGTTGCCCCGCCGATGCTAACCTCCTGGCGGAGAGGGGGTCGGCTTCCCTCTCCCTCTCCGCTGCCTCCTTCTGCGTTATCACAATCTCGCAGAAGGAGGCAAACGCTGCTCTTGACCTCTCGCTGCCGATCATGTGGTCGACCACGACCGGCAACGAGTTGTCCATCCCAATAACGCCTCTTACGACATTCTTCCAGCGTATGCCGCGCAGACTCCTGGGCCTCCTCGCAGTGGTGGCACTGCGATCCTCCCAGTGCCAGTTATGAACACACAGTTTGAGGAAACGGCGGTATGCAGGTAATTTAACTTATGCGCATGCATTGCTGCAACTTGTGCTGTATCGTTTAGAATTTTTGTTACCGCCATCCGATTTTTATACATGTGCAAATACTTGTACACGCTGCATTGTATTTTTTTCCGCACGCGACAAGGAGGGGACAGAGGCGAGTTCCGGCTCGCGTCTGTCCCCTCCCCCGGTCCCACCAGCCTGGTCGACCCGCACAAAACTTAAAAATATGATAAAATAAAAGATAAAATCAATAAATGAAAACGTGTATAGATAAAATAGATAAAATAAAAGTCAATAAATAAATAAATAATAAGTAAATAAATACAATGGACAAAACACAACAAACATAAGAAGGGGGTCAAAATAAAGGGGAATAAAAGATAAAGATAAAATTTATAATATAGAATATAAAATATATATAGAATAAAATGAAATATCATAAAATAAAAGGAAGGGGGTCGACCGGCAGGTCGCATCTTTATAGAGGGGGGTAGGGGATTATTGCTCCACCTCGCCCCCCGCGACCTGCCCACCCCGGGGGCGCCTTAACGGCCAGCCCCCCTTGGCGGCGGTGGAAGTACTAAGTAGTCCCACCGCCGCCATTACGTCTGCGGCCCCTTACAGGGGGCCGCCGGCCTCGTCGGGGTTGCCCCGCCGATGCTAGCCTCCTGGCGGAGAGGGGGTCGGCTTCCCTCTCCCTCTCCGCTGCCTCCTTCTGCGTTATCACAATCTCGCAGAAGAAGGCAAACGCTGCTCTTGACCTCTCGCTGCCGATCATGTGGTCGACCACGACCGGCAACGAGTTGTCCATCCCAATAACGCCCCTTACGACATTCTTCCAGCGTATGCCGCGCAGAGTCCTGGGCCTCCTCGCAGTGGTGGCACTGCGATCCTCCCAGTGCCAGTTATGAACACACAGTTTGAGGAAACGGCGGTATGCAGGTAATTTAACTTATGCGCATGCATTGCTGCAACTTGTGCTGTATCGTTTAGAATTTTTGTTACCGTCATCCGATTTTTATACATGTGCAAATACTTGTACACGCTGCATTGTTTTTTTTCCGCACGCGACAAGGAGGGGACAGAGGCGAGTTCCGGCTCGCGTCTGTCCCCTCCCCCGGTCCCACCCCCCTGGTCGACCCGCACAAAACTTAAAAATATGATAAAATAAAAGATAAAATCAATAAATGAAAACGTGTATAGACAAAATAGATAAAATAAAAGTCAATAAATAAATAAGTAATAATAAGTAAATAAATACAATGGACAAAACACAACAAACATAAGAAGGGGGGCAAAATAAAGGGGAATAAAAGATAAAGATAAAATTTATAATATAGAATATAAAATATTTATATAATAAAATGAAATATCATAAAATAAAAGGAGGGGGGTCGACCGGCAGGTCGCATCTTTGTAGAGGGGGGAGGGGATTATTGCTCCACCTCGCCCTCCGCGACCTGCCCACCCCGGGGGCGCCTTAACGGCCAGCCCCCCTTGGCGGCGGTGGAAGTACTAAGTAGTCCCACCGCCGCCATTACGTCTGCGGCCCCTTACAGGGGCCGCCGGCCTCGTCGGGGTTGCCCCGCCGATGCTAACCTCCTGGCGGAGAGGGGGTCGGCTTCCCTTTCCCTCTCCGCTGCCTCCTTCTGCGTTATCACAATCTCGCAGAAGGAGGCAAACGCTGCTCTTGACCTCTCGCTGCCGATCATGTGGTCGACCACGACCGGCAACGAGTTGTCCATCCCAATAACGCCCCTTACGACATTCTTCCAGCGTATGCCGCGCAGAGACCTGGGCCTCCTCGCAGTGGTGGCACTGCTATCCTCCCAGTGCCAGTTATGAACACACAGTTTGGGGAAACGGCGGTATGCAGGTAATTTAACTTATGCGCATGCATTGCTGCAACTTGTGCTGTATCGTTTAGAATTTTTGTTATCGCCATCCGATTTTTATACATGTGCAAATACTCGTACACGCTGCATTGTATTTTTTTCCGCACGCGACAAGGAGGGGACAGAGGCGAGTTCCGGCTCGCGTCTGTCCCCTCCCCCGGTCCCACCCCCCTGGTCGACCCGCATAAAACTTAAAAATATGATAAAATAAAAGATAAAATCAATAAATGAAAACGTGTATAGATAAAATAGATAAAATAAATGTCAATAAATAAATAAGTAATAATAAGTAAATAAATACAATGGACAAAACACAACAAACATAAGAAGGGGGCAAAATAAAGGGGAATAAAAGATAAAGATAAAATTTATAATATAGAATAAAATGAAATATCATAAAATAAAAGGAGGGGGTCGACCGGCAGGTCGCATCTTTGTAGAGGGGGGAGGGGATTATTGCTCCACCTCGCCCTCCGCGACCTGCCCACCCCGGGGGCGCCTTAACGGCCAGCCCCCCTTGGCGGCGGTGGAAGTACTAAGTAGTCCCACCGCCGCCATTACGTCTGCGGCCCCTTACAGGGGCCGCCGGCCTCGTCGGGGTTGCCCCGCCGATGCTAGCCTCCTGGCGGAGAGGGGGTCGGCTTCCCTTTCCCTCTCCGCTGCCTCCTTCTGCGTTATCACAATCTCGCAGAAGGAGGCAAACGCTGCTCTTGACCTCTCGCTGCCGATCATGTGGTCGACCACGACCGGCAACGAGTTGTCCATCCCAATAACGCCCCTTACGACATTCTTCCAGCGTATGCCGCGCAGAGACCTGGGCCTCCTCGCAGTGGTGGCACTGCTATCCTCCCAGTGCCAGTTATGAACACACAGTTTGGGGAAACGGCGGTATGCAGGTAATTTAACTTATGCGCATGCATTGCTGCAACTTGTGCTGTATCGTTTAGAATTTTTGTTATCGCCATCCGATTTTTATACATGTGCAAATACTCGTACACGCTGCATTGTATTTTTTTCCGCACGCGACAAGGAGGGGACAGAGGCGAGTTCCGGCTCGCGTCTGTCCCCTCCCCCGGTCCCACCCTCCTGATCGACCCGCATAAAACTTAAAAATATGATAAAATAAAAGATAAAATCAATAAATGAAAACGTGTATAGATAAAATAGATAAAATAAAAGTCAATAAATAAATAAGTAATAAGTAAATAAATACAATGGACAAAACACAACAATCATAAGAAGGGGGGCAAAATAAAGGGGAATAAAAGATAAAGATAAAATTTATAATATAGAATATAAAATAAATATAGAATAAAATGAAATATCATAAAATAAAAGGAGGGGGTCGACCGGCAGGTCGCATCTTTGTAGAGGGGGGGAGGGGATTATTGCTCCACCTCGCCCCCCGCGACCTGCCCACCCCGGGGGCGCCTTAACGGCCAGCCCCCCTTGGCGGCGGTGGAAGTACTAAGTAGTCCCACCGCCGCCATTACGTCTGCGGCCCCTTACAGGGGGCCGCCGGCCTCGTCGGGGTTGCCCCGCCGATGCTAACCTCCTGGCGGAGAGGGGGTCGGCTTCCCTCTCCCTCTCCGCTGCCTCCTTCTGCGTTATCACAATCTCGCAGAAGGAGGCAAACGCTGCTCTTGACCTCTCGCTGCCGATCATGTGGTCGACCACGACCGGCAACGAGTTGTCCATCCCAATAACGCCTCTTACGACATTCTTCCAGCGTATGCCGCGCAGACTCCTGGGCCTCCTCGCAGTGGTGGCACTGCGATCCTCCCAGTGCCAGTTATGAACACACAGTTTGAGGAAACGGCGGTATGCAGGTAATTTAACTTATGCGCATGCATTGCTGCAACTTGTGCTGTATCGTTTAGAATTTTTGTTACCGCCATCCGATTTTTATACATGTGCAAATACTTGTACACGCTGCATTGTATTTTTTTCCGCACGCGACAAGGATGGGACAGAGGCGAGTTCCGGCTCGCGTCTGTCCCCTCCCCCGGTCCCACCCTCCTGATCGACCCGCATAAAACTTAAAAATATGATAAAATAAAAGATAAAATCAATAAATGAAAACGTGTATAGATAAAATAGATAAAATAAAAGTCAATAAATAAATAAGTAATAAGTAAATAAATACAATGGACAAAACACAACAATCATAAGAAGGGGGGCAAAATAAAGGGGAATAAAAGATAAAGATAAAATTTATAATATAGAATATAAAATAAATATAGAATAAAATGAAATATCATAAAATAAAAGGAGGGGGTCGACCGGCAGGTCGCATCTTTGTAGAGGGGGGGAGGGGATTATTGCTCCACCTCGCCCCCCGCGACCTGCCCACCCCGGGGGCGCCTTAACGGCCAGCCCCCCTTGGCGGCGGTGGAAGTACTAAGTAGTCCCACCGCCGCCATTACGTCTGCGGCCCCTTACAGGGGGCCGCCGGCCTCGTCGGGGTTGCCCCGCCGATGCTAACCTCCTGGCGGAGAGGGGGTCGGCTTCCCTCTCCCTCTCCGCTGCCTCCTTCTGCGTTATCACAATCTCGCAGAAGGAGGCAAACGCTGCTCTTGACCTCTCGCTGCCGATCATGTGGTCGACCACGACCGGCAACGAGTTGTCCATCCCAATAACGCCTCTTACGACATTCTTCCAGCGTATGCCGCGCAGTGTCCTGGGCCTCCTCGCAGTGGTGGCACTGCGATCCTCCCAGCGCCAGTTATGAACACACAGTTTGAGGAAACGGCGGTATGCAGGTAATTTAACTTATGCGCATGCATTGCTGCAACTTGTGCTGTATCGTTTAGAATTTTTGTTACCGCCATCCGATTTTTATACATGTGCAAATACTCGTACACGCTGCATTGTATTTATTTCCGCACGCGACAAGGAGGGGACAGAGGCGAGTTCCGGCTCGCGTCTGTCCCCTCCCCCGGTCCCTCCCCCCTGGTCGACCCGCATAAAACTTAAAAATATGATAAAATAAAAGATAAAATCAATAAATGAAAACGTGTATAGATAAAATAGATAAAATAAAAGTCAATAAATAAATAAATAATAATAAGTAAATAAATACAATGGACAAAACACAACAAACATAAGAAGGGGGGGCAAAATAAAGGGGAATAAAAGATAAAGATAAAATTTATAATATAGAATATAAAATATATATAGAATAAAATGAAATATCATAAAATAAAAGGAGGGGGTCGACCGGCAGGTCGCATCTTTGTAGAGGGGGGGAGGGGATTATTGCTCCACCTCGCCCCCCGCGACCTGCCCACCCCGGGGGCGCCTTAAAGGCCAGCCCCCTTGGCGGCGGTGGAAGTACTAAGTAGTCCCACCGCCGCCATTACGTCTGCGGCCCCTTACAGGGGGCCGCCGGCCTCGTCGGGGTTGCCCCGCCGATGCTAACCTCCTGGCGGAGAGGGGGTCGGCTTCCCTCTCCCTCTCCGCTGCCTCTTTCTGCGTTATCACAATCTCGCAGAAGGAGGCAAACGCTGCTCTTGACCTCTCGCTGCCGATCATGTGGTCGACCACGACCGGCAACGAGTTGTCCATCCCAATAACGCCCCTTACGACATTCTTCCAGCGTATGCCGCGCAGAGTCCTGGACCTCCTCGCAGTGGTGGAACTGCGATCCTCCCAGTGCCAGTTATGAACACACAGTATGAGGAAACGGCGGTATGCAGGCGATTTAACTTATGCGCATGCATTGCTGCAACTTGTGCTGTATCGTTTAGAATTTTTGTTACCGCCATCCGATTTTTATACATGTGCAAATACTCGTACACGCTGCATTGTATTTTTTTCCGCACGCGACAAGGAGGGGACAGAGGCGAGTTCCGGCTCGCGTCTGTCCCCTCCCCCGGTCCCATCCCCCTGGTCGAACCGCATAAAACTTAAAAATATGATAAAATAAAAGATAAAATCAATAAATGAAAACGTGTATAGACAAAATAGATAAAATACAAGTCAATAAATAAATAAGTAATAATAAGTAAATAAATACAATGGACAAAACACAACAAACATAAGAAGGGGGGCAAAATAAAGGGGAATAAAAGATAAAGATAAAATTTATAATATAGAATATAAAATATTTATATAATAAAATGAAATATCATAAAATAAAAGGAGGGGGGTCGACCGGCATGTCGCATCTTTGTAGAGGGGGGAGGGGATTATTGCTCCACCTCGCCCCCCGCGACCTGCCCACCCCGGGGGCGCCTTAACGGCCAGCCCACCTTGGCGGAGGTGGAAGTACTAAGTAGTCCCACTGCCGCCATTACGTCTGCGGCCCCTCACAGGGGGCCGTCGGCCTCGTCGGGGTTGCCCCGCCGATGCTAACCTCCTGGCGGAGAGGGGGTCGGCTTCCCTCTCCCTCTCCGCTGCCTCCTTCTGCGTTATCACAATCTCGCAGAAGGAGGCAAACGCTGCTCTTGACCTCTCGCTGCCGATCATGTGGTCGACCACGACCGGCAACGAGTTGTCCATCCCAATAACGCCTCTTACGACATTCTTCCAGCGTATGCCGCGCAGACTCCTGGGCCTCCTCGCAGTGGTGGCACTGCGATCCTCCCAGTGCCAGTTATGAACACACAGTTTGAGGAAACGGCGGTATGCAGGTAATTTAACTTATGTGCATGCATTGCTGCAACTTGTGCTGTATCGTTTAGAATTTTTGTTACCGCCATCCGATTTTTATACATGTGCAAATACTTGTACACGCTGCATTGTATTTTTTTCCGCACGCGACAAGGAGGGGACAGAGGCGAGTTCCGGCTCGCGTCTGTCCCCTCCCCCGGTCCCACCACCCTGGTCGACCCGCACAAAACTTAAAAATATGATAAAATAAAAGATAAAATCAATAAATGAAAACGTGTATAGATAAAATAGATAAAATAAAAGTCAATAAATAAATAAATAATAAGTAAATAAATACAATGGACAAAACACAACAAACATAAGAAGGGGGTCAAAATAAAGGGGAATAAAAGATAAAGATAAAATTTATAATATAGAATATAAAATATATATAGAATAAAATGAAATATCATAAAATAAAAGGAAGGGGGTCGACCGGCAGGTCGCATCTTTATAGAGGGGGGTAGGGGATTATTGCTCCACCTCGCCCCCCGCGACCTGCCCACCCCGGGGGCGCCTTAACGGCCAGCCCCCCTTGGCGGCGGTGGAAGTACTAAGTAGTCCCACCGCCGCCATTACGTCTGTGGCCCCTTACAGGGGGCCGCCGGCCTCGTCGGGGTTGCCCCGCCGATGCTAGCCTCCTGGCGGAGAGGGGGTCGGCTTCCCTCTCCCTCTCCGCTGCCTCCTTCTGCGTTATCACAATCTCGCAGAAGAAGGCAAACGCTGCTCTTGACCTCTCGCTGCCGATCATGTGGTCGACCACGACCGGCAACGAGTTGTCCATCCCAATAACGCCCCTTACGACATTCTTCCAGCGTATGCCGCGCAGAGTCCTGGGCCTCCTCGCAGTGGTGGCACTGCGATCCTCCCAGTGCCAGTTATGAACACACAGTTTGAGGAAACGGCGGTATGCAGGTAATTTAACTTATGCGCATGCATTGCTGCAACTTGTGCTGTATCGTTTAGAATTTTTGTTACCGTCATCCGATTTTTATACATGTGCAAATACTTGTACACGCTGCATTGTTTTTTTTCCGCACGCGACAAGGAGGGGACAGAGGCGAGTTCCGGCTCGCGTCTGTCCCCTCCCCCGGTCCCACCCCCCTGGTCGACCCGCACAAAACTTAAAAATATGATAAAATAAAAGATAAAATCAATAAATGAAAACGTGTATAGACAAAATAGATAAAATAAAAGTCAATAAACAAATAAATAATAATAAGTAAATAAATACAATGGACAAAACACAACAAACATAAGAAGGGGGGGGGGCAAAATAAAGGGGAATAAAAGATAAAGATAAAATTTATAATATAGAATAAAATGAAATATCATAAAATAAAAGTAGGGGGGTCGACCGGCAGGTCGCATCTTTGAGGAGGGGGGGAGGGGATTATTGCTCCACCTCGCCCCCCGCGACCTTCCCACCCCGGGGGCGCCTTAACGACCAGCCCCACTTGGCGGCGGTGGAAGTACTAAGTAGTCCCACCGCCGCCATTACGTCTGCGGCCCCTTACAGGGGGCCGCCGGCCTCGTCGGGGTTGCCCCGCCGATGCTAACCTCCTGGCGGAGAGGGGGTCGGCTTCCCTCTCCCTCTCCGCTGCCTCCTTCTGCGTTATCACAATCTCGCAGAAGAAGGCAAACGCTGCTCTTGACCTCTCGCTGCCGATCATGTGGTCGACCACGACCGGCAACGAGTTGTCCATCCCAATAACGCCCCTTACGACATTCTTCCAGCGTATGCCGCGCAGAGTCCTGGGCCTCCTCGCAGTGGTGGCACTGCGATCCTCCCAGTGCCAGTTATGAACACACAGTTTGAGGAAACGGCGGTATGCAGGTAATTTAACTTATGCGCATGCATTGCTGCAACTTGTGCTGTATCGTTTAGAATTTTTGTTACCGCCATCCGATTTTTATACATGTGCAAATACTTGTACACGCTGCATTGTATTTTTTTCCGCACGCGACAAGGAGGGGACAGAGGCGAGTTCCGGCTCGCGTCTGTCCCCTCCCCCGGTCCCACCCCCCTGGTCGACCCGCACAAAACTTAAAAATATGATAAAATAAAAGATAAAATCAATAAATGAAAACGTGTATAGACAAAATAGATAAAATAAAAGTCAATAAATAAATAAGTAATAATAAGTAAATAAATACAATGGACAAAACACAACAAACATAAGAAGGGGGGCAAAATAAAGGGGAATAAAAGATAAAGATAAAATTTATAATATAGAATAAAATGAAATATCATAAAATAAAAGGAGGGGGTCGACCGGCAGGTCGCATCTTTGTAGAGGGGGGAGGGGATTATTGCTCCACCTCGCCCTCCGCGACCTGCCCACCCCGGGGGCGCCTTAACGGCCAGCCCCCCTTGGCGGCGGTGGAAGTACTAAGTAGTCCCACCGCCGCCATTACGTCTGCGGCCCCTTACAGGGGCCGCCGGCCTCGTCGGGGTTGCCCCGCCGATGCTAACCTCCTGGCGGAGAGGGGGTCGGCTTCCCTTTCCCTCTCCGCTGCCTCCTTCTGCGTTATCACAATCTCGCAGAAGGAGGCAAACGCTGCTCTTGACCTCTCGCTGCCGATCATGTGGTCGCCCACGACCGGCAACGAGTTGTCCATCCCAATAACGCCCCTTACGACATTCTTCCAGCGTATGCCGCGCAGAGACCTGGGCCTCCTCGCAGTGGTGGCACTGCGATCCTCCCAGTGCCAGTTATGAACACACAGTTTGGGGAAACGGCGGTATGCAGGTAATTTAACTTATGCGCATGCATTGCTGCAACTTGTGCTGTATCGTTTAGAATTTTTGTTATCGCCATCCGATTTTTATACATGTGCAAACACTCGTACACGCTGCATTGTATTTTTTTCCGCACGCGACAAGGAGGGGACAGAGGCGAGTTCCGGCTCGCGTCTGTCCCCTCCCCCGGTCCCACCCCCCTGGTCGACCCGCATAAAACTTAAAAATATGATAAAATAAAAGATAAAATCAATAAATGAAAACGTGTATAGATAAAATAGATAAAATAAATGTCAATAAATAAATAAGTAATAATA
Source organism: Lasioglossum baleicum (assembly GCF_051020765.1). Taxonomy (NCBI): domain Eukaryota; kingdom Metazoa; phylum Arthropoda; class Insecta; order Hymenoptera; family Halictidae; genus Lasioglossum; species Lasioglossum baleicum. The sequence goes on along the minus strand of NW_027469087.1, from coordinate 803,091 downwards.
AGTAAATAAATACAATGGACAAAACACAACAAACAGAAGAAGGGGGCAAAATAAAGGGGAATAAAAGATAAAGATAAAATTTATAATATAGAATATAAAATATATATAGAATAAAATGAAATATCATAAAATAAAAGGAGGGGGTCGACCGGCAGGTCGCATCTTTGAGGAGGGGGGGAGGGGATTATTGCTCCACCTCGCCCCCCCGACCTGCCCACCCCGGGGGCGCCTTAACGGCCAGCCCCCCTTGGCGGCGGTGGAAGTACTAAGTAGTCCCACCGCCGCCATTACGTCTGCGGCCCCTTACAGGGGGCCGCCGGCCTCGTCGGGGTTGCCCCGCCGATGCTAACCTCCTGGCGGAGAGGGGGTCGGCTTCCCTCTCCCTCTCCGCTGCCTCCTTCTGCGTTATCACAATCTCGCAGAAGGAGGCAAACGCTGCTCTTGACCTCTCGCTGCCGATCATGTGGTCGACCACGACCGGCAACGAGTTGTCCATCCCAATAACGCCCCTTACGACATTCTTCCAGCGTATGCCGCGCAGAGACCTGGGCCTCCTCCCAGTGGTGGCACTGCGATCCTCCCAGTGTCAGTTATGAACACACAGTTTGAGGAAACGGCGGTATGCAGGTAATTTAACTTATGCACATGCATTGCTGCAACTTGTGCTGTATCGTTTAGAATTTTTGTTACCGCCATCCGATTTTTATACATGTGCAAATACTCGTACACGCTACATTGTATTTTTTTCCGCACGCGACAAGGAGGGGACAGAGGCGAGTTCCGGCTCGCGTGGAAGTACTAAGTAGTCCCACCGCCGCCATTACGTCTGCAGCCCCTTACAGGGGGCCGTCGGCCTCGTCGGGGTTGCCCCGCCGATGCTAGCCTCCTGGCGGAGAGGGGGTCGGCTTCCCTCTCCCTCTCCGCTGCCTCCTTCTGCGTTATCACAATCTCGCAGAAGGAGGCAAACGCTGCTCTTGACCTCTCGCTGCCGATCATGTGGTCGACCACGACCGGCAACGAGTTGTCCATCCCAATAACGCCTCTTACGACATTCTTCCAGCGTATGCCGCGCAGAGACCTGGGCCTCCTCGCAGTGATGGCACTGCGATCCTCCCAGTGCCAGTTATGAACACACAGTTTGGGGAAACGGCGGTATGCAGGTAATTTAACTTATGCGCATGCATTGCTGCAACTTGTGCTGTATCGTTTAGAATTTTTGTTATCGCCATCCGATTTTTATACATGTGCAAATACTCGTACACGCTGCATTGTATTACTTTCCGCACGCGACAAGGAGGGGACAGAGGCGAGTTCCGGCTCGCGTCTGTCCCCTCCCCCGGTCCCACCCCCCTGGTCGACCCGCATAAAACTTAAAAATATGATAAAATAAAAGATAAAATCAATAAATGAAAACGTGTATAGATAAAATAGATAAAATAAATGTCAATAAATAAATAAGTAATAATAAGTAAATAAATACAATGGACAAAACACAACAAACATAAGAAGGGGGCAAAATAAAGGGGAATAAAAGATAAAGATAAAATTTATAATATAGAATATAAAATATATATAGAATAAAATGAAATATCATAAAATAAAAGGAGGGGGTCGACCGGCAGGTCGCATCTTTGAGGAGGGGGGGAGGGGATTATTGCTCCACCTCGCCCCCCCGACCTGCCCACCCCGGGAGCGCCTTAAAGGCCAGCCCCCTTGGCGGCGGTGGAAGTACTAAGTAGTCCCACCGCCGCCATTACGTCTGCGGCCCCTTACACGGGGCCGCCGGCCTCGTCGGGGTTGCCCCGCCGATGCTAACCTCCTGGCGGAGAGGGGGTCGGCTTCCCTCTCCCTCTCCGCTGCCTCCTTCTGCGTTATCACAATCTCGCAGAAGGAGGCAAACGCTGCTCTTGACCTCTCGCTGCCGATCATGTGGTCGACCACGACCGGCAACGAGTTGTCCATCCCAATAACGCCCCTTACGACATTCTTCCAGCGTATGCCGCGCAGAGACCTGGGCCTCCTCCCAGTGGTGGCACTGCGATCCTCCCAGTGTCAGTTATGAACACACAGTTTGAGGAAACGGCGGTATGCAGGTAATTTAACTTATGCACATGCATTGCTGCAACTTGTGCTGTATCGTTTAGAATTTTTGTTACCGCCATCCGATTTTTATACATGTGCAAATACTCGTACACGCTACATTGTATTTTTTTCCGCACGCGACAAGGAGGGGACAGAGGCGAGTTCCGGCTCGCGTGGAAGTACTAAGTAGTCCCACCGCCGCCATTACGTCTGCAGCCCCTTACAGGGGGCCGTCGGCCTCGTCGGGGTTGCCCCGCCGATGCTAGCCTCCTGGCGGAGAGGGGGTCGGCTTCCCTCTCCCTCTCCGCTGCCTCCTTCTGCGTTATCACAATCTCGCAGAAGGAGGCAAACGCTGCTCTTGACCTCTCGCTGCCGATCATGTGGTCGACCACGACCGGCAACGAGTTGTCCATCCCAATAACGCCTCTTACGACATTCTTCCAGCGTATGCCGCGCAGAGACCTGGGCCTCCTCGCAGTGATGGCACTGCGATCCTCCCAGTGCCAGTTATGAACACACAGTTTGAGGCAACGGCGGTATGCAGGTAATTTAACTTATGCGCATGCATTGCTGCAACTTGTGCTGTATCGTTTAGAATTTTTGTTACCGCCATCCGATTTTTATACATGTGCAAATACTCGTACACGCTGCATTGTATTTTTGTCCGCACGCGACAAGGAGGGGACAGAGGCGAGTTCCGGCTCGCGTCTGTCCCCTCCCCCGGTCCCCCTTCCTGGTCGACCCGCATAAAACTTAAAAATATGATAAAATAAAAGATAAAATCAATAAATGAAAACGTGTATAGACAAAATAGATAAAATAAAAGTCAATAAATAAATAAGTAATAATAAGTAAATAAATACAATGGACAAAACACAACAAACATAAGAAGGGGGGCAAAATAAAGGGGAATAAAAGATAAAGATAAAATTTATAATATAGAATATAAAATATATATAGAATAAAATGAAATATCATAAAATAAAAGGAGGGGGTCGACCGGCAGGTCGCATCTTTGAGGAGGGGGGGAGGGGATTATTGCTCCACCTCGCCCCCCCGACCTGCCCACCCCGGGGGCGCCTTAACGGCCAGCCCCCCTTGGCGGCGGTGGAAGTACTAAGTAGTCCCACCGCCGCCATTACGTCTGCGGCCCCTTACAGGGGGCCGCCGGCCTCGTCGGGGTTGCCCCGCCGATGCTAACCTCCTGGCGGAGAGGGGGTCGGCTTCCCTCTCCCTCTCCGCTGCCTCCTTCTGCGTTATCACAATCTCGCAGAAGGAGGCAAACGCTGCTCTTGACCTCTCGCTGCCGATCATGTGGTCGACCACGACCGGCAACGAGTTGTCCATCCCAATAACGCCCCTTACGACATTCTTCCAGCGTATGCCGCGCAGAGACCTGGGCCTCCTCGCAGTGGTGGCACTGCGATCCTCCCAGTGTCAGTTATGAACACACAGTTTGAAGAAACGGCGGTATGCAGGTAATTTAACTTATGCACATGCATTGCTGCAACTTGTGCTGTATCGTTTAGAATTTTTGTTACCGCCATCCGATTTTTATACATGTGCAAATACTCGTACACGCTGCATTGTATTTTTTTCCGCACGCGACAAGGAGGGGACAGAGGCGAGTTCCGGCTCGCGTGGAAGTACTAAGTAGTCCCACCGCCGCCATTACGTCTGCAGCCCCTTACAGGGGGCCGTCGGCCTCGTCGGGGTTGCCCCGCCGATGCTAGCCTCCTGGCGGAGAGGGGGTCGGCTTTCCTCTCCCTCTCCGCTGCCGCCTTCTGCGTTATCACAATCTCGCAGAAGGAGGCAAACGCTGCTCTTGACCTCTCGCTGCCGATCATGTGGTCGACCACGACCGGCAACGAGTTGTCCATCCCAATAACGCCTCTTACGACATTCTTCCAACGTATGCCGCGCAGAGACCTGGGCCTCCTCGCAGTGATGGCACTGCGATCCTCCCAGTGCCAGTTATGAACACACAGTTTGAGGCAACGGCGGTATGCAGGTAATTTAACTTATGCGCATGCATTGCTGCAACTTGTGCTGTATCGTTTAGAATTTTTGTTACCGCCATCCGATTTTTATACATGTGCAAATACTCGTACACGCTGCATTGTATTTTTGTCCGCACGCGACAAGGAGGGGACAGAGGCGAGTTCCGGCTCGCGTCTGTCCCCTCCCCCGGTCCCACCCCCTGGTCGACCCGCATAAAACTTAAAAATATGATAAAATAAAAGATAAAATCAATAAATGAAAACGTGTATAGATAAAATAGATAAAATAAAAGTCAATAAATAAATAAATAATAATAAGTAAATAAATACAATGGACAAAACACAACAAACATAAGAAGGGGGGGCAAAATAAAGGGGAATAAAAGATAAAGATAAAATTTATAATATAGAATATAAAATATATATAGAATAAAATGAAATATCATAAAATAAAAGGAGGGGGTCGACCGGCAGGTCGCATCTTTGAGGAGGGGGGGAGGGGATTATTGCTCCACCTCGCCCCCCGTGACCTGCCCACCCCGGGGGCGCCTTAACGGCCAGCCGCCCTTGGCGGCGGTGGAAGTACTAAGTAGTCCCACCGCTGCCATTACGTCTGCGGCCCCTTACAGGGGGCCGCCGGCCTCGTCGGGGTTGCCCCGCCGATGCTAGCCTCCTGGCGGAGAGGGGGTCGGCTTCCCTCTCCCTCTCCGCTGCCTCCGTCTGCGTTATCACAATCTCGCAGAAGAAGGCAAACGCTGCTCTTGACCTCTCGCTGCCGATCATGTGGTCGACCACGACCGGCAACGAGTTGTCCATCCCAATAACGCCTCTTACGACATTCTTCCAGCGTATGCCGCGCAGAGACCTGGGCCTCCTCGCAGTGATGGCACTGCGATCCTCCCAGTGCCAGTTATGAACACACAGTTTGAGGAAACGGCGGTATGCAGGTAATTTAACTTATGCGCATGCATTGCTGCAACTTGTGCTGTATCGTTTAGAATTTTTGTTACCGCCATCCGATTTTTATACATGTGCAAACACTCGTACACGCTGCATTGTATTTTTGTCCGCACGCGACAAGGAGGGGACAGAGGCGAGTTCCGGCTCGCGTCTGTCCCCTCCCCCGGTCCCACCCCCCTGGTCGACCCGCATAAAACTTAAAAATATGATAAAATAAAAGATAAAATCAATAAATGAAAACGTGCATAGACAAAATAGATAAAATAAAAGTCAATAAATAAATAAGTAATAAGTAAATAAATACAATGGACAAAACACAACAATCATAAGAAGGGGGGCAAAATAAAGGGGAATAAAAGATAAAGATAAAATTTATAATATAGAATATAAAATAAATATAGAATAAAATGAAATATCATAAAATAAAAGGAGGGGGTCGACCGGCAGGTCGCATCTTTGCAGAGGGGGTAGGGGATTATTGCTCCACCTCGCCCCCCGCGACCTGCCCACCCCGGGGGCGCCTTAACGGCCAGCCCCCCTTGGCGGCGGTGGAAGTACTAAGTAGTCCCACCGCCGCCATTACGTCTGCGGCCCCTTACAGGGGGTCGCCGGCCTCGTCGGGGTTGCCCCGCCGATGCTAACCTCCTGGCGGAGAGGGGGTCGGCTTCCCTCTCCCTCTCCGCTGCCTCCTTCTGCGTTATCACAATCTCGCAGAAGGAGGCAAACGCTGCTCTTGACCTCTCGCTGCCGATCATGTGGTCGACCACGACCGGCAACGAGTTGTCCATCCCAATAACGCCTCTTACGACATTCTTCCAGCGTATGCCGCGCAGAGTCCTGGGCCTCCTCGCAGTGGTGGCACTGCGATCCTCCCAGTGCCAGTTATGAACACACAGTATGAGGAAACGGCGGTATGCAGGCAATTTAACTTATGCGCATGCATTGCTGCAACTTGTGCTGTATCGTTTAGAATTTTTGTTACCGCCATCCGATTTTTATACATGTGCAAATACTCGTACACGCTGCATTGTATTTTTTTCCGCACGCGACAAGGAGGGGACAGAGGCGAGTTCCGGCTCGCGTCTGTCCCCTCCCCCGGTCCCACCCTCCTGATCGACCCGCATAAAACTTAAAAATATGATAAAATAAAAGATAAAATCAATAAATGAAAACGTGTATAGATAAAATAGATAAAATAAAAGTCAATAAATAAATAAGTAATAAGTAAATAAATACAATGGACAAAACACAACAATCATAAGAAGGGGGGCAAAATAAAGGGGAATAAAAGATAAAGATAAAATTTATAATATAGAATATAAAATAAATATAGAATAAAATGAAATATCATAAAATAAAAGGAGGGGGTCGACCGGCAGGTCGCATCTTTGTAGAGGGGGGGAGGGGATTATTGCTCCACCTCGCCCCCCGCGACCTGCCCACCCCGGGGGCGCCTTAACGGCCAGCCCCCCTTGGCGGCGGTGGAAGTACTAAGTAGTCCCACCGCCGCCATTACGTCTGCGGCCCCTTACAGGGGGCCGCCGGCCTCGTCGGGGTTGCCCCGCCGATGCTAACCTCCTGGCGGAGAGGGGGTCGGCTTCCCTCTCCCTCTCCGCTGCCTCCTTCTGCGTTATCACAATCTCGCAGAAGGAGGCAAACGCTGCTCTTGACCTCTCGCTGCCGATCATGTGGTCGACCACGACCGGCAACGAGTTGTCCATCCCAATAACGCCTCTTACGACATTCTTCCAGCGTATGCCGCGCAGTGTCCTGGGCCTCCTCGCAGTGGTGGCACTGCGATCCTCCCAGTGCCAGTTATGAACACACAGTTTGAGGAAACGGCGGTATGCAGGTAATTTAACTTATGCGCATGCATTGCTGCAACTTGTGCTGTATCGTTTAGAATTTTTGTTACCGCCATCCGATTTTTATACATGTGCAAATACTCGTACACGCTGCATTGCATTTTTGTCCGCACGCGACAAGGAGGGGACAGAGGCGAGTTCCGGCTCGCGTCTGTCCCCTCCCCCGGTCCCACCCCCCTGGTCGACCCGCATAAAACTTAAAAATATGATAAAATAAAAGATAAAATCAATAAATGAAAACGTGTATAGATAAAATAGATAAAATAAAAGTCAATAAATAAATAAATAATAATAAGTAAATAAATACAATGGACAAAACACAACAAACATAAGAAGGGGGGCAAAATAAAGGGGAATAAAAGATAAAGATAAAATTTATAATATAGAATATAAAATATATATAGAATAAAATGAAATATCATAAAATAAGAGGAAGGCGGTCGACCGGCAGGTCGCATCTTTGTAGAGGGGGGGGGTGGGGATTATTGCTCCACCTCGCCCCCCGCGACCTGCCCACCCCGGGGGCGCCTTAACGGCCAGGCCCCCTTGGCGGCGGTGGAAGTACTAAGTAGTCCCACCGCCGCCATTACGTCTGCGGCCCCTTACAGGGGGCCGCCGGCCTCGTCGGGGTTGCCCCGCCGATGCTAACCTCCTGGCGGAGAGGGGGTCGGCTTCCCTCTCCCTCTCCGCTGCCTCCTTCTGCGTTATCACAATCTCGCAGAAGGAGGCAAACGCTGCTCTTGACCTCTCGCTGCCGATCATGTGGTCGACCACGACCGGCAACGAGTTGTCCATCCCAATAACGCCCCTTACGACATTCTTCTAGCGTATGCCGCGCAGAGTCCTGGGCCTCCTCGCAGTGGTGGCACTGCGATCCTCCCAGTGCCAGTTATGAACACACAGTATGAGGAAACGGCGGTATGCAGGCGATTTAACTTATGCGCATGCATTGCTGCAACTTGTGCTGTATCGTTTAGAATTTTTGTTACCGCCATCCGATTTTTATACATGTGCAAATACTCGTACACGCTGCATTGTATTTTTTTCCGCACGCGACAAGGAGGGGACAGAGGCGAGTTCCGGCTCGCGTCTGTCCCCTCCCCCGGTCCCACCCCCCTGATCGACCCGCATAAAACTTAAAAATATGATAAAATAAAAGATAAAATCAATAAATGAAAACGTACATAGACAAAATAGATAAAATAAAAGTCAATAAATAAATAAGTAATAAGTAAATAAATACAATGGACAAAACACAACAAACATAAGAAGGGGGGCAAAATAAAGGGGAATAAAAGATAAAGATAAAATTTATAATATAGAATATAAAATAAATATAGAATAAAATGAAATATCATAAAATAAAAGGAGGGGGTCGACCGGCAGGTCGCATCTTTGTAGAGGGGGGAGGGGATTATTGCTCCACCTCGCCCCCCGCGACCTGCCCACCCCGGGGGCGCCTTAACGGCCAGCCCCCCTTGGCGGCGATGGAAGTACTAAGTAGTCCCACCGCCGCCATTACGTCTGCGGCCCCTCACAGAGGGCCGCCGGCCTCGTCGGGGTTGCCCCGCCGATGCTAACCTCCTGGCGGAGAGGGGGTCGGCTTCCCTCTCCCTCTCCGCTGCCTCCTTCTGCGTTATCACAATCTCGCAGAAGGAGGCAAACGCGGCTCTTGACCTCTCGCTGCCGATCATGTGGTCGACCACGACCGGCAACGAGTTGTCCATCCCAATAACGCCTCTTACGACATTCTTCCAGCGTATGCCGCGCAGAGACCTGGGCCTCCTCGCAGTGATGGCACTGCGATCCTCCCAGTGCCAGTTATGAACACACAGTTTGAGGCAACGGCGGTATGCAGGTAATTTAACTTATGCGCATGCATTGCTGCAACTTGTGCTGTATCGTTTAGAATTTTTGTTACCGCCATCCGATTTTTATACATGTGCAAATACTCGTACACGCTGCATTGCATTTTTGTCCGCACGCGACAAGGAGGGGACAGAGGCGAGTTTCGGCTCGCGTCTGTCCCCTCCCCCGGTCCCACCCCCCTGGTCGACCCGCATAAAACTTAAAAATATGATAAAATAAAATCAATAAATGAAAACGTGTATAGATAAAATAGATAAAATAAAAGTCAATAAATAAATAAATAATAATAAGTAAATAAATACAATGGACAAAACACAACAAACATAAGAAGGGGGGCAAAATAAAGGGGAATAAAAGATAAAGATAAAATTTATAATATAGAATATAAAATATATATAGAATAAAATGAAATATCATAAAATAAGAGGAAGGCGGTCGACCGGCAGGTCGCATCTTTGTAGAGGGGGGGGGTGGGGATTATTGCTCCACCTCGCCCCCCGCGACCTGCCCACCCCGGGGGCGCCTTAACGGCCAGGCCCCCTTGGCGGCGGTGGAAGTACTAAGTAGTCCCACCGCCGCCATTACGTCTGCGGCCCCTTACAGGGGGCCGCCGGCCTCGTCGGGGTTGCCCCGCCGATGCTAACCTCCTGGCGGAGAGGGGGTCGGCTTCCCTCTCCCTCTCCGCTGCCTCCTTCTGCGTTATCACAATCTCGCAGAAGGAGGCAAACGCTGCTCTTGACCTCTCGCTGCCGATCATGTGGTCGACCACGACCGGCAACGAGTTGTCCATCCCAATAACGCCTCTTACGACATTCTTCCAGCGTATGCCGCGCAGAGTCCTGGGCCTCCTCGCAGTGGTGGCACTGCGATCCTCCCAGTGCCAGTTATGAACACACAGTATGAGGAAACGGCGGTATGCAGGTAATTTAACTTTTGCGCATGCATTGCTGCAACTTGTGCTGTATCGTTTAGAATTTTTGTTACCGCCATCCGATTTTCATACATGTGCAAATACTCGTACACGCTGCATTGTATTTTTTCCGCACGCGACAAGGAGGGGACAGAGGCGAGTTCCGGCTCGCGTCTGTCCCCTCCCCCGGTCCCACCCCCCTGGTCGACCCGCACAAAACTTAAAAATATGATAAAATAAAAGATAAAATCAATAAATGAAAACGTGTATAGACAAAATAGATAAAATAAAAGTCAATAAATAAATAAGTAATAAGTAAATAAATACAATGGACAAAACACAACAAACATAAGAAGGGGGGCAAAATAAAGGGGAATAAAAGATAAAGATAAAATTTATAATATAGAATATAAAATATATATAGAATAAAATGAAATATCATAAAATAAAAGGAGGGGGTCGACCGGCAGCTCGCATCTTTGTAGAGGGGGGAGGGGATTATTGCTCCACCTCGCCCCCCGCGACCTGCCCACCCCGGGGGCGCCTTAACGGCCAGCCCCCCTTGGCGGCGGTGGAAGTACTAAGTAGTCCCACCGCCGCCATTACGTCTGCGGCCCCTTACAGGGGGCCGCCGGCCTCGTCGGGGTTGCCCCGCCGATGCTAACCTCCTGGCGGAGAGGGGGTCGGCTTCCCTCTCCCTCTCCGCTGCCTCCTTCTGCGTTATCACAATCTCGCAGAAGGAGGCAAACGATGCTCTTGACCTCTCGCTGCCGATCATGTGGTCGACCACGACCGGCAACGAGTTGTCCATCCCAATAACGCCCCTTACGACATTCTTCCAGCGTATGCCGCGCAGAGTCCTGGGCCTCCTCGCAGTGGTGGCACTGCGATCCTCCCAGTGCCAGTTATGAACACACAGTATGAGGAAACGGCGGTATGCAGGCGATTTAACTTATGCGCATGCATTGCTGCAACTTGTGCTGTATCGTTTAGAATTTTTGTTACCGCCATCCGATTTTTATACATGTGCAAATACTCGTACACGCTGCATTGTATTTTTTTCCGCACGCGACAAGGAGGGGACAGAGGCGAGTTCCGGCTCGCGTCTGTCCCCTCCCCCGGTCCCACCCCCCTGGTCGACCCGCACAAAACTTAAAAATATGATAAAATAAAAGATAAAATCAATAAATGAAAACGTGTATAGACAAAATAGATAAAATAAAAGTCAATAAATAAATAAGTAATAATAAGTAAATAAATACAATGGACAAAACACAACAAACATAAGAAGGGGGGCAAAATAAAGGGGAATAAAAGATAAAGATAAAATTTATAATATAGAATAAAATGAAATATCATAAAATAAAAGGAGGGGGTCGACCGGCAGGTCGCATCTTTGTAGAGGGGGGCGGGGATTATTGCTCCACCTCGCCCTCCGCGACCTGCCCACCCCGGGGGTGCCTTAACGGCCAGCCCCCCTTGGCGGCGGTGGAAGTACTAAGTAGTCCCACCGCCGCCATTACGTCTGCGGCCCCTTACAGGGGGCCGCCGGCCTCGTCGGGGTTGCCCCGCCGATGCTAACCTCCTGGCGGAGAGGGGGTCGGCTTCCCTCTCCCTCTCCGCTGCCTCCTTCTGCGTTATCACAATCTCGCAGAAGGAGGCAAACGCTGCTCTTGACCTCTCGCTGCCGATCATGTGGTCGACCACGACCGGCAACGAGTTGTCCATCCCAATAACGCCCCTTACGACATTCTTCCAGCGTATGCCGCGCAGAGACCTGGGCCTCCTCGCAGTGATGGCACTGCGATCCTCCCAGTGCCAGTTATGAACACACAGTTTGAGGCAACGGCGGTATGCAGGTAATTTAACTTATGCGCATGCATTGCTGCAACTTGTGCTGTATCGTTTAGAATTTTTGTTACCGCCATCCGATTTTTCTACATGTGCAAATACTCGTACACGCTACATTGTATTTTTTTCCGCACGCGACAAGGAGGGGACAGAGGCGAGTTCCGGCTCGCGTGGAAGTACTAAGTAGTCCCACCGCCGCCATTACGTCTGCAGCCCCTTACAGGGGGCCGTCGGCCTCGTCGGGGTTGCCCCGCCGATGCTAGCCTCCTGGCGGAGAGGCTAAACGCTGCTCTTGACCTCTCGCTGCCGATCATGTGGTCGACCACGACCGGCAACGAGTTGTCCATCCCAATAACGCCTCTTACGACATTCTTCCAGCGTATGCCGCGCAGAGTCCTGGGCCTCCTCGCAGTGGTGGCACTGCGATCCTCCCAGTGCCAGTTATGAACACACAGTTTGAGGAAACGGCGGTATGCAGGTAATTTAACTTATGCGCATGCATTGCTGCAACTTGTGCTGTATCGTTTAGAATTTTTGTTACCGCCATCCGATTTTTATACATGTGCAAATACTTGTACACGCTGCAATGTATTTTTTTCCGCACGCGACAAGGAGGGGACAGAGGCGAGTTCCGGCTCGCGTCTGTCCCCTCCCCCGGTCCCACCCCCCTGGTCGACCGGCACAAAACTTAAAAATATGATAAAATAAAAGATAAAATCAATAAATGAAAACGTGTATAGACAAAATAGATAAAATAAAAGTCAATAAATAAATAAGTAATAATAAGTAAATAAATACAATGGACAAAACACAACAAACATAAGAAGGGGGGCAAAATAAAGGGGAATAAAAGATAAAGATAAAATTTATAATATAGAATATAAAATATTTATATAATAAAATGAAATATCATAAAATAAAAGGAGGGGGGTCGACCGGCAGGTCGCATCTTTGTAGAGGGGGGAGGGGATTATTGCTCCACCTCGCCCCCCGCGACCTGCCCACCCCGGGGGCGCCTTAACGGCCAGCCCCCCTTGGCGGCGATGGAAGTACTAAGTAGTCCCACCGCCGCCATTACGTCTGCGGCCCCTCACAGGGGGCCGCCGGCCTCGTCGGGGTTGCCCCGCCGATGCTAACCTCCTGGCGGAGAGGGGGTCGGCTTCCCTCTCCCTCTCCGCTGCCTACTTCTGCGTTATCACAATCTCGCAGAAGGAGGCAAACGCGGCTCTTGACCTCTCGCTGCCGATCATGTGGTCGACCACGACCGGCAACGAGTTGTCCATCCCAATAACGCCTCTTACGACATTCTTCCAGCGTATGCCGCGCAGAGACCTGGGCCTCCTCGCAGTGATGGCACTGCGATCCTCCCAGTGCCAGTTATGAACACACAGTTTGAGGCAACGGCGGTATGCAGGTAATTTAACTTATGGGCATGCATTGCTGCAACTTGTGCTGTATCGTTTAGAATTTTTGTTACCGCCATCCGATTTTTATACATGTGCAAATACTCGTACACGCTGCATTGCATTTTTGTCCGCACGCGACAAGGAGGGGACAGAGGCGAGTTCCGGCTCGCGTCTGTCCCCTCCCTCGGTCCCACCCCCCTGGTCGACCCGCATAAAACTTAAAAATATGATAAAATAAAAGATAAAATCAATAAATGAAAACGTGTATAGATAAAATAGATAAAATAAAAGTCAATAAATAAATAAATAATAATAAGTAAATAAATACAATGGACAAAACACAACAAACATAAGAAGGGGGGCAAAATAAAGGGGAATAAAAGATAAAGATAAAATTTATAATATAGAATATAAAATATTTATATAATAAAATGAAATATCATAAAATAAAAGGAGGGGGGTCGACCGGCAGGTCGCATCTTTGTAGAGGGGGGAGGGGATTATTGCTCCACCTCGCCCCCCGCGACCTGCCCACCCCGGGGGCGCCTTAACGGCCAGCCCCCCTTGGCGGCGATGGAAGTACTAAGTAGTCCCACCGCCGCCATTACGTCTGCGGCCCCTCACAGGGGGCCGCCGGCCTCGTCGGGGTTGCCCCGCCGATGCTAACCTCCTGGCGGAGAGGGGGTCGGCTTCCCTCTCCCTCTCCGCTGCCTCCTTCTGCGTTATCACAATCTCGCAGAAGGAGGCAAACGCGGCTCTTGACCTCTCGCTGCCGATCATGTGGTCGACCACGACCGGCAACGAGTTGTCCATCCCAATAACGCCTCTTACGACATTCTTACAGCGTATGCCGCGCAGAGACCTGGGCCTCCTCGCAGTGATGGCACTGCGATCCTCCCAGTGCCAGTTATGAACACACAGTTTGAGGCAACGGCGGTATGCAGGTAATTTAACTTATGCGCATGCATTGCTGCAACTTGTGCTGTATCGTTTAGAATTTTTGTTACCGCCATCCGATTTTTATACATGTGCAAATACTCGTACACGCTGCATTGCATTTTTGTCCGCACGCGACAAGGAGGGGACAGAGGCGAGTTCCGGCTCGCGTCTGTCCCCTCCCCCGGTCCCACCCCCCTGGTCGACCCGCATAAAACTTAAAAATATGATAAAATAAAAGATAAAATCAATAAATGAAAACGTGTATAGATAAAATAGATAAAATAAAAGTCAATAAATAAATAAATAATAATAAGTAAATAAATACAATGGACAAAACACAACAAACATAAGAAGGGGGGCAAAATAAAGGGGAATAAAAGATAAAGATAAAATTTATAATATAGAATATAAAATATATATAGAATAAAATGAAATATCATAAAATAAGAGGAAGGCGGTCGACCGGCAGGTCGCATCTTTGTAGAGGGGGGGGGTGGGGATTATTGCTCCACCTCGCCCCCCGCGACCTGCCCACCCCGGGGGCGCCTTAACGGCCAGGCCCCCTTGGCGGCGGTGGAAGTACTAAGTAGTCCCACCGCCGCCATTACGTCTGCGGCCCCTTACAGGGGGCCGCCGGCCTCGTCGGGGTTGCCCCGCCGATGCTAACCTCCTGGCGGAGAGGGGGTCGGCTTCCCTCTCCCTCTCCGCTGCCTCCTTCTGCGTTATCACAATCTCGCAGAAGGAGGCAAACGCTGCTCTTGACCTCTCGCTGCCGATCATGTGGTCGACCACGACCGGCAACGAGTTGTCCATCCCAATAACGCCCCTTACGACATTCTTCTAGCGTATGCCGCGCAGAGTCCTGGGCCTCCTCGCAGTGGTGGCACTGCGATCCTCCCAGTGCCAGTTATGAACACACAGTTTGAGGAAACGGCGGTATGCAGGTAATTTAACTTATGCGCATGCATTGCTGCAACTTGTGCTGTATCGTTTAGAATTTTTGTTACCGCCATCCGATTTTTATACATGTGCAAATACTCGTACACGCTGCATTGTATTTTTTTCCGCACGCGACAAGGAGGGGACAGAGGCGAGTTCCGGCGCGCGTCTGTCCCCTCCCCCGGTCCCACCCCCCTGGTCGACCCGCATAAAACTTAAAAATATGATAAAATAAAAGATAAAATCAATAAATGAAAACGTGTATAGACAAAATAGATAAAATAAAAGTCAATAAATAAATAAGTAATAATAAGTAAATAAATACAATGGACAAAACACAACAAACATAAGAAGGGGGGCAAAATAAAGGGGAATAAAAGATAAAGATAAAATTTATAATATAGAATAAAATGAAATATCATAAAATAAAAGGAGGGGGTCGACCGGCAGGTCGCATCTTTGTAGAGGGGGGCGGGGATTATTGCTCCACCTCGCCCTCCGCGACCTGCCCACCCCGGGGGTGCCTTAACGGCCAGCCCCCCTTGGCGGCGGTGGAAGTACTAAGTAGTCCCACCGCCGCCATTACGTCTGCGGCCCCTTACAGGGGGCCGCCGGCCTCGTCGGGGTTGCCCCGCCGATGCTAACCTCCTGGCGGAGAGGGGGTCGGCTTCCCTCTCCCTCTCCGCTGCCTCCTTCTGCGTTATCACAATCTCGCAGAAGGAGGCAAACGCTGCTCTTGACCTCTCGCTGCCGATCATGTGGTCGACCACGACCGGCAACGAGTTGTCCATCCCAATAACGCCCCTTACGACATTCTTCCAGCGTATGCCGCGCAGAGACCTGGGCCTCCTCGCAGTGATGGCACTGCGATCCTCCCAGTGCCAGTTATGAACACACAGTTTGAGGCAACGGCGGTATGCAGGTAATTTAACTTATGCGCATGCATTGCTGCAACTTGTGCTGTATCGTTTAGAATTTTTGTTACCGCCATCCGATTTTTCTACATGTGCAAATACTCGTACACGCTACATTGTATTTTTTTCCGCACGCGACAAGGAGGGGACAGAGGCGAGTTCCGGCTCGCGTGGAAGTACTAAGTAGTCCCACCGCCGCCATTACGTCTGCAGCCCCTTACAGGGGGCCGTCGGCCTCGTCGGGGTTGCCCCGCCGATGCTAGCCTCCTGGCGGAGAGGCTAAACGCTGCTCTTGACCTCTCGCTGCCGATCATGTGGTCGACCACGACCGGCAACGAGTTGTCCATCCCAATAACGCCTCTTACGACATTCTTCCAGCGTATGCCGCGCAGAGTCCTGGGCCTCCTCGCAGTGGTGGCACTGCGATCCTCCCAGTGCCAGTTATGAACACACAGTTTGAGGAAACGGCGGTATGCAGGTAATTTAACTTATGCGCATGCATTGCTGCAACTTGTGCTGTATCGTTTAGAATTTTTGTTACCGCCATCCGATTTTTATACATGTGCAAATACTTGTACACGCTGCAATGTATTTTTTTCCGCACGCGACAAGGAGGGGACAGAGGCGAGTTCCGGCTCGCGTCTGTCCCCTCCCCCGGTCCCACCCCCCTGGTCGACCGGCACAAAACTTAAAAATATGATAAAATAAAAGATAAAATCAATAAATGAAAACGTGTATAGACAAAATAGATAAAATAAAAGTCAATAAATAAATAAGTAATAATAAGTAAATAAATACAATGGACAAAACACAACAAACATAAGAAGGGGGGCAAAATAAAGGGGAATAAAAGATAAAGATAAAATTTATAATATAGAATATAAAATATTTATATAATAAAATGAAATATCATAAAATAAAAGGAGGGGGGTCGACCGGCAGGTCGCATCTTTGTAGAGGGGGGAGGGGATTATTGCTCCACCTCGCCCCCCGCGACCTGCCCACCCCGGGGGCGCCTTAACGGCCAGCCCCCCTTGGCGGCGATGGAAGTACTAAGTAGTCCCACCGCCGCCATTACGTCTGCGGCCCCTCACAGGGGGCCGCCGGCCTCGTCGGGGTTGCCCCGCCGATGCTAACCTCCTGGCGGAGAGGGGGTCGGCTTCCCTCTCCCTCTCCGCTGCCTACTTCTGCGTTATCACAATCTCGCAGAAGGAGGCAAACGCGGCTCTTGACCTCTCGCTGCCGATCATGTGGTCGACCACGACCGGCAACGAGTTGTCCATCCCAATAACGCCTCTTACGACATTCTTCCAGCGTATGCCGCGCAGAGACCTGGGCCTCCTCGCAGTGATGGCACTGCGATCCTCCCAGTGCCAGTTATGAACACACAGTTTGAGGCAACGGCGGTATGCAGGTAATTTAACTTATGGGCATGCATTGCTGCAACTTGTGCTGTATCGTTTAGAATTTTTGTTACCGCCATCCGATTTTTATACATGTGCAAATACTCGTACACGCTGCATTGCATTTTTGTCCGCACGCGACAAGGAGGGGACAGAGGCGAGTTCCGGCTCGCGTCTGTCCCCTCCCTCGGTCCCACCCCCCTGGTCGACCCGCATAAAACTTAAAAATATGATAAAATAAAAGATAAAATCAATAAATGAAAACGTGTATAGATAAAATAGATAAAATAAAAGTCAATAAATAAATAAATAATAATAAGTAAATAAATACAATGGACAAAACACAACAAACATAAGAAGGGGGGCAAAATAAAGGGGAATAAAAGATAAAGATAAAATTTATAATATAGAATATAAAATATTTATATAATAAAATGAAATATCATAAAATAAAAGGAGGGGGGTCGACCGGCAGGTCGCATCTTTGTAGAGGGGGGAGGGGATTATTGCTCCACCTCGCCCCCCGCGACCTGCCCACCCCGGGGGCGCCTTAACGGCCAGCCCCCCTTGGCGGCGATGGAAGTACTAAGTAGTCCCACCGCCGCCATTACGTCTGCGGCCCCTCACAGGGGGCCGCCGGCCTCGTCGGGGTTGCCCCGCCGATGCTAACCTCCTGGCGGAGAGGGGGTCGGCTTCCCTCTCCCTCTCCGCTGCCTCCTTCTGCGTTATCACAATCTCGCAGAAGGAGGCAAACGCGGCTCTTGACCTCTCGCTGCCGATCATGTGGTCGACCACGACCGGCAACGAGTTGTCCATCCCAATAACGCCTCTTACGACATTCTTACAGCGTATGCCGCGCAGAGACCTGGGCCTCCTCGCAGTGATGGCACTGCGATCCTCCCAGTGCCAGTTATGAACACACAGTTTGAGGCAACGGCGGTATGCAGGTAATTTAACTTATGCGCATGCATTGCTGCAACTTGTGCTGTATCGTTTAGAATTTTTGTTACCGCCATCCGATTTTTATACATGTGCAAATACTCGTACACGCTGCATTGCATTTTTGTCCGCACGCGACAAGGAGGGGACAGAGGCGAGTTCCGGCTCGCGTCTGTCCCCTCCCCCGGTCCCACCCCCCTGGTCGACCCGCATAAAACTTAAAAATATGATAAAATAAAAGATAAAATCAATAAATGAAAACGTGTATAGATAAAATAGATAAAATAAAAGTCAATAAATAAATAAATAATAATAAGTAAATAAATACAATGGACAAAACACAACAAACATAAGAAGGGGGGCAAAATAAAGGGGAATAAAAGATAAAGATAAAATTTATAATATAGAATATAAAATATATATAGAATAAAATGAAATATCATAAAATAAGAGGAAGGCGGTCGACCGGCAGGTCGCATCTTTGTAGAGGGGGGGGGTGGGGATTATTGCTCCACCTCGCCCCCCGCGACCTGCCCACCCCGGGGGCGCCTTAACGGCCAGGCCCCCTTGGCGGCGGTGGAAGTACTAAGTAGTCCCACCGCCGCCATTACGTCTGCGGCCCCTTACAGGGGGCCGCCGGCCTCGTCGGGGTTGCCCCGCCGATGCTAACCTCCTGGCGGAGAGGGGGTCGGCTTCCCTCTCCCTCTCCGCTGCCTCCTTCTGCGTTATCACAATCTCGCAGAAGGAGGCAAACGCTGCTCTTGACCTCTCGCTGCCGATCATGTGGTCGACCACGACCGGCAACGAGTTGTCCATCCCAATAACGCCCCTTACGACATTCTTCTAGCGTATGCCGCGCAGAGTCCTGGGCCTCCTCGCAGTGGTGGCACTGCGATCCTCCCAGTGCCAGTTATGAACACACAGTTTGAGGAAACGGCGGTATGCAGGTAATTTAACTTATGCGCATGCATTGCTGCAACTTGTGCTGTATCGTTTAGAATTTTTGTTACCGCCATCCGATTTTTATACATGTGCAAATACTCGTACACGCTGCATTGTATTTTTTTCCGCACGCGACAAGGAGGGGACAGAGGCGAGTTCCGGCGCGCGTCTGTCCCCTCCCCCGGTCCCACCCCCCTGGTCGACCCGCATAAAACTTAAAAATATGATAAAATAAAAGATAAAATCAATAAATGAAAACGTGTATAGACAAAATAGATAAAATAAAAGTCAATAAATAAATAAGTAATAATAAGTAAATAAATACAATGGACAAAACACAACAAACATAAGAAGGGGGGCAAAATAAAGGGGAATGAAAGATAAAGATAAAATTTATAATATAGAATATAAAATATATATAGAATAAAATGAAATATCATAAAATAAAAGGAGGGGGTCGACCGGCAGGTCGCATCTTTGTAGAGGGGGGGGAGGGGATTATTGCTCCACCTCGCCCCCCGCGACCTGCCCACCCCGGGGGCGCCTTAACGGCCAGCCCCCCTTGGCGGCGGTGGAAGTACTAAGTAAGTCCCACCGCTGCCATTACGTCTGCCTCCCCTTACAGGGGGCCGCCGGCCTCGTCGGGGTTGCCCCGCCGATGCTAACCTCCTGGCGGAGAGGGGTCGGCTTCCCTCTCCCTCTCCGCTGCCTCCTTCTGCGTTATCACAATCTCGCAGAAGAAGGCAAACGCTGCTCTTGACCTCTCGCTGCCGATCATGTGGTCGACCACGACCGGCAACGAGTTGTCCATCCCAATAACGCCCCTTACGACATTCTTCCAGCGTATGCCGCGCAGAGTCCTGGGCCTCCTCGCAGTGGTGGCACTGCGATCCTCCCAGTGCCAGTTATGAACACACAGTTTGAGGAAACGGCGGTATGCAGGTAATTTAACTTATGCACATGCATTGCTGCAACTTGTGCTGTATCGTTTAGAATTTTTGTTACCGCCATCCGATTTTTATACATGTGCAAATACTCGTACACGCTGCATTGTATTTTTGTCCGCACGCGACAAGGAGGGGACAGAGGCGAGTTCCGGCTCGCGTCTGTCCCCTCCCCCGGACCCACCCCCCTGGTCGACCCGCATAAAACTTAAAAATATGATGAAATAAAAGATAAAATCAATAAATGAAAACGTGTATAGATAAAATAGATAAAATAAAAGTCAATAAATAAATAAATAATAATAAGTAAATAAATACAATGGACAAAACACAACAAACATAAGAAGGGGGGGCAAAATAAAGGGGAATAAAAGATAAAGATAAAATTTATAATATGGAATATAAAATATATATAGAATAAAATGAAATATCATAAAATAAAAGGAGGGGTTCGACCGGCAGGTCGCATCTTTGAGGAGGGGGGGAGGGTATTATTGCTCCACCTCGCCCCCCGCGACCTGCCCACCCCGGGGGCGCCTTAACGGCCAGGCCCCCTTGGCGGCGGTGGAAGTACTAAGTAGTCCCACCGCCGCCATTACGTCTGCGGCCCCTTACAGGGGGCCGCCGGCCTCGTCGGGGTTGCCCCGCCGA
The DNA here is from genome assembly GCF_051020765.1 of Lasioglossum baleicum. NCBI lineage: Eukaryota > Metazoa > Arthropoda > Insecta > Hymenoptera > Halictidae > Lasioglossum > Lasioglossum baleicum. Next base: position 782,477 of record NW_027469087.1, on the reverse strand, counting down.
TGCTAACCTCCTGGCGGAGAGGGGGTCGGCTTCCCTTTCCCTCTCCGCTGCCTCCTTCTGCGTTATCACAATCTCGCAGAAGGAGGCAAACGCTGCTCTTGACCTCTCGCTGCCGATCATGTGGTCGACCACGACCGGCAACGAGTTGTCCATCCCAATAACGCCCCTTACGACATTCTTCCAGCGTATGCCGCGCAGAGTCCTGGGCCTCCTCGCAGTGGTGGCACTGCGATCCTCCCAGTGCCAGTTATGAACACACAGTTTGAGGAAACGGCGGTATGCAGGTAATTTAACTTATGCGCATGCATTGCTGCAACTTGTGCTGTATCGTTTAGAATTTTTGTTACCGCCATCCGAATTTTATACATGTGCAAATACTTGTACACGCTGCATTGTATTTTTTTCCGCACGCGACAAGGAGGGGACAGAGGCGAGTTCCGGCTCGCGTCTGTCCCCACCCCCGGTCCCACCCCCCTGGTCGACCCGCATAAAACTTAAAAATATGATAAAATAAAAGATAAAATCAATAAATGAAAACGTGTATAGACAAAATAGATAAAATAAAAGTCAATAAATAAATAAGTAATAATAAGTAAATAAATACAATGGACAAAACACAACAAACATAAGAAGGGGGGCAAAATAAAGGGGAATAAAAGATAAAGATAAAATTTATAATATAGAATATAAAATATATATGTAACGAAAGTATACTTTCGTTAATTTGAATTTCGCCGCGCCTCGCATGCTCCGCGCGCCGTTTAATGAACAACCGCTAGATGGAATGAAACACGATGATTGGAAGAATTGAGGAAAGACACCGATACCAGAGTAAGAGAGAGAAAAAGATAATGATTACGTAATAGAGCACACGTGCCAAAGATAAACAAGCGAAATTTGAGAATAAGGATATTAGAATAAAAGCGATTGAAATAAATACAAAAGAGATAAGTGTAAACTGTAATTGTCGTTTCTTTGTTTACAGGTAAGACTGTAAATCATGTAAATAATGTAAATAACTGTTGTAAAATAATGAATAAAACTTTAATCTTTGTTTACAGAGAAACATATTACTGTTAATATACGAACCTTCAGCCTAATAATATTGAGGGACTTATAAAACGACAATTTTCTTTATAATGGCGAAAAGACTGCAGTTTGTATTCAAATCTGTGGCATCACCAAAGGATAAGAAAACAAATGTAATCGCCATAACCTCAATTAAAACAGATGAAGTCAAAGAATATGCATTGACACAAGATATGATGTTAATAAGTGAACATGAAGAATTGATGAAGACAGAGGTTTATAAGAGAGTGAGGAAAAGTTTCACTCAAAGAGGTCAAGAGAGGACGGTGTGGATTACACTTACAGAAGAATTGAAGACAATATATTTGGATCCAGAGGGTAATGTAATGTTTAAGGATGTATATTTAGAACAAATAGTAGGAAAAGATAGGGCAGTGGAACCCACAGAAAAGAAAGAGGGTCAATTGAATTTGAAACATGTAGCAGAGAAGTTCATGATTGAGAAGTTTACATGCAAACATTCAAATACAAAACAGTGGCTAAACACATTTGAAAAAGAATGTAGGAGATTTGAAATCAGGGAAGATAGTACTAAGATTGAGATACTGAGGTTATTCCTTGAAAAACCATGTTTAGATTGGCACTCAGCAACTTTAACAACGTTGACAATGGAGGCTCAATGGGATGAATGGAAAAACAGGTTTTTAGAAACATTTGCAGACAAAGGATGGAGTACAGGAATGTATGCTATAAATTACAGGTATAAGGAAGGTTCATTAATGGAATATGCTATACGGAAAGAAAAACTACTGCTAGACATGGACAATGATATTAGTGCACAAACCCAAGTGATGCTTATAGCAGCAGGATTACCTGAATTTATCAGAAATAAAATAGATAGAGAAAAGTGTGAAAGCACAGTTGAACTACTACATGAAATCAGAAAATGTGAAGGTTTAGTGAGTAAAAACAGTTTCATAAAAAAGAGGGAGGAAAGACAAGAGAACAAGAAGAAATTTGAAGAAAAAAAACCATGTAAAAATTGTGAAAAGTTAAACAAAGGTATCAGGTATCACCCAGAGGAGTCATGCTGGTTCAAAAAGAAAAATGGAAATGAAACTAGAATAATTGGAAGCAACTCAGTAATAGAAGTAGACCTAAATACAGAACAAAAAAACGAGTAATCACACCATTGATAAAAGTAAAAATATTATTAGAGGAAAAACTAGAGGTAAACGGAACATACGATGCAGGTTCCCAAGTCTCTCTAATAAATTCAAGACTAGTTAAAATAAAAAAAAATACAGAAGATATAAATAAGACATTTTTAAAAACAGTCAATGGTGTGACACAAACGAAAGGTTTAGTAACCATAAAAATAAAAATCTTTGAAAAAGAAGAATACGTTGATGTGTTTATTGTAGAGAGAGATGATTTTGAAGATTTTCTTATTGGCTTAGATATAATAAAAAAATTCAAACTAATTCAGGACGAAAATCTACAAATATCTCAGAAGAAAGAAATACAGATAAAGAAAAAGATGAATACATTGGATAAAAACGAAGAAATAGAAGAAGTTAAAATAAATTTTAACGAACATGTAAATGAAGACGAGTTCAAAATGAATTTAGATCACTTGGATAGTATAAAAAAGATAAAAATTGAAAAACTGATTGAAGAGTATAATACAGCATTTGCAAAAAATAAATACGATGTAGGCACAGTTACAGACTATGAAGCTCGGATAGACTTGCTGGTTGATAAATATTGTGCTAAGAGACCATATAGATGCACTATAGAAGACAAAAAGGAAATAGAAGATCAAGTGGCAAAATTACTGGAAAATAAGTTAATAGAAGAATCTTACAGCCCGTTTGCAGCACCAGTAACTTTAGCATTCAAAAGAGAGGAAAACAAACGATCAAGATTGTGTATAGATTTTCGCGAATTGAACAAAATAGTTACACCACAAGCTCAACCATTCCCATTGATAAATGATTTAATTATGAAAACAAGAAACTGTAAGTACTTCACCACACTAGACATAAATTCCGCTTTCTGGTCAATTCCACTACGCATTGAAGATAGACAAAAAACAGGATTTGTTACACAAGAGGGGCACTTCCAATGGACGTGCCTACCTTTCGGTTTAAAAACATCACCAGCAATTTTCCAGAGAATTTTATCCAACATCTTAAGAAAGCACCATTTAAAAGACTTTTCAGAAAACTACATAGATAATATATTAATTTTCTCAGAATCATTCAAAGAACACATAGAACATATAGAAAAAGTAATAAAAGCAATAGCAAACGAAGGTTTTAGACTAAAATTTAAAAAATGCACATTTGCAGCAGAATCAGTGAAATACCTCGGACATATAATAGAACACAATACAGTAAGACCAGTGAAAGATAATTTAATTTCAATACAGAATTTTCCCACTCCGAAAACCCAAAGGAATATCAGACAGTTTCTTGGAAAAATAAACTTCTATCATGAGTACATACCGAAAAGCTCGATATTGCTAAACCCGTTACACAAACTATTACGGAAAAATGAGAGATTTATATGGTCTGAGGAATGTGAAAGATCCTTCACGGATATAAAAAAATTACTATGTTCTCAGCCAGTGTTGGAAATATTTGATAAGGATTTACCAATTAAAATTTACACGGATGCATCACTAGAAGGTATTGGTGCAGTATTTAAACAGGTACAAAATAATGGTAAAGAAAAGCCAGTAGCGTATTTTTCAAAAAAATTAAATGATTCACAGAAAAGGAAAAAAGCGATTTATTTAGAGTGCCTGGCAATCAAAGAAGCGGTAAAGTATTGGCAACACTGGCTGATTGGAAGAAGATTCACAGTATTTTCAGACCATAAACCATTAGAAAATTTGAACATAAGAGCTAGAACGGATGAAGAACTTGGGGAGTTGACGTATTATTTGTCACAATATAATTTCGAAATTAAATACATTCCGGGAAAAGATAACGTCGAAGCAGATAGTTTAAGTCGAAATCCGGTACTAGAAGACACTGAAAATAAAGATGAAATTCTGAAAATAGTAAACTTGATAAAACTTGATGACATCAAAAAAGATCAGAAAGAAAACGAAATAATACAAAAAATGAAAACAAAATTCATAGAAAAAGATGGAATATTCTACAAAAAGATTAGAAATAGAGAAAAGATTATCCTAGCCGAAAAATTAAGTATGAAAATGATGAAAGACATACACACCGAATGGTGTCACATAGGAATCAGACAGATGATGAACAAAATATGTCCCTATTATACAGCTAGAAATCTAACATCTAATATAAAAAAGATATGTAAGAATTGTGAAGTATGTATAAAGAACAAATCGAGAGGTCAAATAAAATATGGACTGATGTCACACTTGGGACCAGCAACAGAACCATTCGAAATAATGTCAATAGACACCATTGGAGGCTTCGGAGGACAAAGATCAACAAAAAAGTATCTTCACTTGTTAGTTGACCACTTCACAAGATACGCGTTTATATTAACATCTAAAACACAAAATGCTACGGATTTCATTAAGTTAGTTCAGAACGTGCTGGAAACCGACGAGATAGGAATGATATTGACGGATCAGTATCCAGGGATAAACTCAAGAGAGTTCAAAGAATTCCTAAGAAACAGTAATATTAAACTAGTCTTCACAGCAGTAAACGCACCGTTCTCGAATGGCTTGAATGAAAGACTCAATCAGACGCTAATCAATAAAATAAGATGTAGAATAAATGAGAAAGAACATAACAAAGCGTGGACAACGATTGCAAGAGAATGCGTAGATAAATATAATCGGACAGAACATACAGTCACTAGTTTTACACCACAATATCTGTTAGATGGTACAAACACAAGCATCCTACCAGAAGAACTAAAAGAAAACGTAAATAATGAAGACTGGATAAAAGATAAAGAAACAGCTTTAAAAAGAACAAAAACATCACATGATTACAATAAAAGGTTGTATGATAGAAATAGAAAACACCATGTGTTCAACACAGACGAACTAGTATATATAGAAAACGGAAATAAACTGAATAGGAAAAAGCTAGATAATCTAAGAATTGGACCATTCAACATAGTCGAAAGAATATCAAATTCAATATATAAAATTAAGACTGGAAAGAAGAAATCAGAAACGAGTTTGTTCCACATATCAAAATTATTCCCAGTATCAGACGTGGAAGAAGATTGAAAATTTTGGGAATTTTCACTCCGGGGAGGGGAGATGTAACGAAAGTATACTTTCGTTAATTTGAATTTCGCCGCGCCTCGCATGCTCCGCGCGCCGTTTAATGAACAACCGCTAGATGGAATGAAACACGATGATTGGAAGAATTGAGGAAAGACACCGATACCAGAGTAAGAGAGAGAAAAAGATAGTGATTACGTAATAGAGCACACGTGCCAAAGATAAACAAGCGAAATTTGAGAATAAGGATATTAGAATAAAAGCGATTGAAATAAATACAAAAGAGATAAGTGTAAACTGTAATTGTCGTTTCTTTGTTTACAGGTAAGACTGTAAATCATGTAAATAATGTAAATAACTGTTGTAAAATAATGAATAAAACTTTAATCTTTGTTTACAGAGAAACATATTACTGTTAATATACGAACCTTCAGCCTAATAATATTGAGGGACTTATATATATAGAATAAAATGAAATATCATAAAATAAAAGGAGGGGGTCGACCGGCAGGTCGCATCTTTGAGGAGGGGGGGAGGGGATTATTGCTCCACCTCGCCCCCCCGACCTGCCCACCCCGGGGGCGCCTTAACGGCCAGCCCCCCTTGGCGGCGGTGGAAGTACTAAGTAGTCCCACCGCCGCCATTACGTCTGCGGCCCCTTACAGGGGGCCGCCGGCCTCGTCGGGGTTGCCCCGCCGATGCTAACCTCCTGGCGGAGAGGGGGTCGGCTTCCCTCTCCCTCTCCGCTGCCTCCTTCTGCGTTATCACAATCTCGCAGAAGAAGGCAAACGCTGCTCTTGACCTCTCGCTGCCGATCATGTGGTCGACCACGACCGGCAACGAGTTGTCCATCCCAATAACGCCCCTTACGACATTCTTCCAGCGTATGCCGCGCAGAGTCCTGGGCCTCCTCGCAGTGGTGGCACTGCGATCCTCCCAGTGCCAGTTATGAACACACAGTTTGAGGAAACGGCGGTATGCAGGTAATTTAACTTATGCGCATGCATTGCTGCAACTTGTGCTGTATCGTTTAGAATTTTTGTTACCGCCATCCGATTTTTATACATGTGCAAATACTTGTACACGCTGCATTGTATTTTTTTCCGCACGCGACAAGGAGGGGACAGAGGCGAGTTCCGGCTCGCGTCTGTCCCCTCCCCCGGTCCCACCCCCCTGGTCGACCCGCATAAAACTTAAAAATATGATAAAATAAAAGATAAAATCAATAAATGAAAACGTGTATAGACAAAATAGATAAAATAAAAGTCAATAAATAAATAAGTAATAATAAGTAAATAAATACAATGGACAAAACACAACAAACATAAGAAGGGGGGCAAAATAAAGGGGAATAAAAGATAAAGATAAAATTTATAATATAGAATATAAAATATATATAGAATAAAATGAAATATCATAAAATAAAAGGAGGGGGTCGACCGGCAGGTCGCATCTTTGTAGAGGGGGGGAGGGGATTATTGCTCCACCTCGCCCCCCGCGACCTGCCCACCCCGGGGGCGCCTTAACGGCCAGCCCCCCTTGGCGGCGGTGGAAGTACTAAGTAGTCCCACCGCCGCCATTACGTCTGCGGCCCCTTACAGGGGGCCGCCGGCCTCGTCGGGGTTGCCCCGCCGATGCTAACCTCCTGGCGGAGAGGGGGTCGGCTTCCCCCTCCCTCTCCGCTGCCTCCTTCTGCGTTATCACAATCTCGCAGAAGAAGGCAAACGCTGCTCTTGACCTCTCGCTGCCGATCATGTGGTCGACCACGACCGGCAACGAGTTGTCCATCCCAATAACGCCCCTTACGACATTCTTCTAGCGTATGCCGCGCAGAGTCCTGGGCCTCCTCGCAGTGGTGGCACTGCGATCGTCCCAGTGCCAGTTATGAACACACAGTTTGAGGAAACGGCGGTATGCAGGTAATTTAACTTATGCGCATGCATTGCTGCAACTTGTGCTGTATCGTTTAGAATTTTTGTTACCGCCATCCGAATTTTATACATGTGCAAATACTTGTACACGCTGCATTGTATTTTTTTCCGCACGCGACAAGGAGGGGACAGAGGCGAGTTCCGGCTCGCGTCTGTCCCCTCCCCCGGTCCCACCCCCCTGGTCGACCCGCATAAAACTTAAAAATATGATAAAATAAAAGATAAAATCAATAAATGAAAACGTGTATAGACAAAGTAGACAAAATAAAAGTCAATAAATAAATAAGTAATAATAAGTAAATAAATACAATGGACAAAACACAACAAACATAAGAAGGGGGGCAAAATAAAGGGGAATAAAAGATAAAGATAAAATTTATAATATAGAATATAAAATATATATAGAATAAAATGAAATATCATAAAATAAAAGGAGGGGGTCGACCGGCAGGTCCCAACTTTGTAGAGGGGGGGAGGGGATTATTGCTCCACCTCGCCCCCCGCGACCTGCCCACCCCGGGGGCGCCTTAACGGCCAGCCCCCCTTGGCGGCGGTGGAAGTACTAAGTAGTCCCACCGCTGCCATTACGTCTGCGGCCCCTTACAGGGGGCCGCCGGCCTCGTCGGGGTTGCCCCGCCCATGCTAACCTCCTGGCGGAGAGGGGGTCGGCTTCCCTCTCCCTCTCCGCTGCCTCCTTCTGCGTTATCACAATCTCGCAGAAGAAGGCAAACGCTGCTCTTGACCTCTCGCTGCCGATCATGTGGTCGACCACGACCGGCAACGAGTTGTCCATCCCAATAACGCCCCTTACGACATTCTTCCAGCGTATGCCGCGCAGAGCCCTGGGCCTCCTCGCAGTGGTGGCACTGCGATCCTCCCAGTGCCAGTTATGAACACACAGTTTGAGGAAGCGGCGGTATGCAGGTAATTTAACTTATGCGCATGCATTGCTGCAACTTGTGCTGTATCGTTTAGAATTTTTGTTACCGCCATCCGATTTTTATACATGTGCAAATACTTGTACACGCTGCATTGTATTTTTTTCCGCACGCGACAAGGAGGGGACAGAGGCGAGTTCCGGCTCGCGTCTGTCCCCTCCCCCGGTCCCACCCCCCTGGTCGAACCGCATAAAACTTAAAAATATGATAAAATAAAAGATAAAATCAATAAATGATAACGTGTATAGACAAAATAGATAAAATAAAAGTCAATAAATAAATAAGTAATAATAAGTAAATAAATACAATGGACAAAACACAACAAACATAAGAAGGGGGGCAAAATAATGGGGAATAAAAGATAAAGATAAAATTTATAATATAGAATATAAAATATATATAGAATAAAATGAAATATCATAAAATAAAAGGAGGGGGTCGACCGGCAGGTCGCATCTTTGTAGAGGAGGGGAGGGGATTATTGCTCCACCTCGCCCGCCGCGACCTGCCCACCCCGGGGGCGCCTTAACGGCCAGCCCCCCTTGGCGGCGGTGGAAGTACTAAGTAGTCCCACCGCTGCCATTACGTCTGCGGCCCCTTACAGGGGGCCGCCGGCCTCGTCGGGGTTGGCCCGCCGATGCTAACCTCCTGGCGGAGAGGGGGTCGGCTTCCCTTTCCCTCTCCGCTGCCTCCTTCTTGCGTTATCACAATCTCGCAGAAGGAGGCAAACGCTGCTCTTGACCTCTCGCTGCCGATCATGTGGTCGACCACGACCGGCAACGAGTTGTCCATCCCAATAACGCCCCTTACGACATTCTTCCAGCGTATGCCGCGCAGAGACCTGGGCCTCCTCGCAGTGGTGGCACTGCGATCCTCCCAGTGCCAGTTATGAACACACAGTTTGAGGAAACGGCGGTATGCAGGTAATTTAACTTATGCGCATGCATTGCTGCAACTTGTGCTGTATCGTTTAGAATTTTTGTTACCGCCATCCGATTTTTATACATGTGCAAATACTCGTACACGCTGCATTGTATTTTTTTCCGCACGCGACAAGGAGGGGACAGAGGCGAGTTCCGGCTCGCGTCTGTCCCCTCCCCCGGTCCCACCCCCCTGGTCGACCCGCATAAAACTTAAAAATATGGAAAAATAAAAGATAAAATCAATAAATGAAAACGTGTATAGACAAAATAGATAAAATAAAAGTCAATAAATAAATAAGTAATAATAAGTAAATAAATACAATGGACAAAACACAACAAACATAAGAAGGGGGGGCAAAATAAAGAGGAATAAAAGATAAAGACAAAATTTATAATATAGAATATAAAATATATATAGAATAAAATGAAATATCATAAAATAAAAGGAGGGGGTCGACCGGCAGGTCGCATCTTTGTAGAGGGGGGAGGGGATTATTGCTCCACCTCGCCCCCCGCGACCTGCCCACCCCGGGGTCGCCTTAACGGCCAGCCCCCCTTGGCGGCGGTGGAAGTACTAAGTAGTCCCACCGCCGCCATTACGTCTGCGGCCCCTTGCAGGGGGCCGCCGGCCTCGTCGGGGTTGCCCCGCCGATGCTAACCTCCTGGCGGAGAGGGGGTCGGCTTCCCTTTCCCTCTCCGCTGCCTCCTTCTGCGTTATCACAATCTCGCAGAAGGAGGCAAACGCTGCTCTTGACCTCTCGCTGCCGATCATGTGGTCGACCACGACCGGCAACGAGTTGTCCATCCCAATAACGCCCCTTACGACATTCTTCTAGCGTATGCCGCGCAGAGTCCTGGGCCTCCTCGCAGTGGTGGCACTGCGATCGTCCCAGTGCCAGTTATGAACACACAGTTTGAGGAAACGGCGGTATGCAGGTAATTTAACTTATGCGCATGCATTGCTGCAACTTGTGCTGTATCGTTTAGAATTTTTGTTACCGCCATCCGATTTTTATACATGTGCAAATACTTGTACACGCTGCATTGTATTTTTTTCCGCACGCGACAAGGAGGGGACAGAGGCGAGTTCCGGCTCGCGTCTGTCCCCTCCCCCGGTCCCACCCCCCTGGTCGACCCGCATAAAACTTAAAAATATGATAAAATAAAAGATAAAATCAATAAATGAAAACGTGTATAGACAAAATAGATAAAATAAAAGTCAATAAATAAATAAGTAATAATAAGTAAATAAATACAATGGACAAAACACAACAAACATAAGAAGGGGGGCAAAATAAAGGGGAATAAAAGATAAAGATAAAATTTATAATATAGAATATAAAATATATATAGAATAAAATGAAATATCATAAAATAAAAGGAGGGGGTCGACCGGCAGGTCGCATCTTTGTAGAGGGGGGGAGGGGATTATTGCTCCACCTCGCCCCCCGCGACCTGCCCACCCCGGGGGCGCCTTAACGGCCAGCCCCCCTTGGCGGCGGTGGAAGTACTAAGTAGTCCCACCGCCGCCATTACGTCTGCGGCCCCTTACAGGGGGCCGCCGGCCTCGTCGGGGTTGCCCCGCCGATGCTAACCTCCTGGCGGAGAGGGGGTCGGCTTCCCCCTCCCTCTCCGCTGCCTCCTTCTGCGTTATCACAATCTCGCAGAAGAAGGCAAACGCTGCTCTTGACCTCTCGCTGCCGATCATGTGGTCGACCACGACCGGCAACGAGTTGTCCATCCCAATAACGCCCCTTACGACATTCTTCTAGCGTATGCCGCGCAGAGTCCTGGGCCTCCTCGCAGTGGTGGCACTGCGATCGTCCCAGTGCCAGTTATGAACACACAGTTTGAGGAAACGGCGGTATGCAGGTAATTTAACTTATGCGCATGCATTGCTGCAACTTGTGCTGTATCGTTTAGAATTTTTGTTACCGCCATCCGATTTTTATACATGTGCAAATACTTGTACACGCTGCATTGTATTTTTTTCCGCACGCGACAAGGAGGGGACAGAGGCGAGTTCCGGCTCGCGTCTGTCCCCTCCCCCGGTCCCACCCCCCTGGTCGACCCGCATAAAACTTAAAAATATGATAAAATAAAAGATAAAATTAATAAATGAAAACGTGTATAGACAAAATAGATAAAATAAAAGTCAATAAATAAATAAGTAATAATAAGTAAATAAATACAATGGACAAAACACAACAAACATAAGAAGGGGGGCAAAATAAAGGGGAATAAAAGATAAAGATAAAATTTATAATATAGAATATAAAATATATATACAATAAAATGAAATATCATAAAATAAAAGGAGGGGGTCGACCGGCAGGTCGCATCTTTGTAGAGGGGGGGAGGGGATTATTGCTCCACCTCGCCCCCCGCGACCTGCCCACCCCGGGGGCGCCTTAACGGCCAGCCCCCCTTGGCGGCGGTGGAAGTACTAAGTAGTCCCACCGCCGCCATTACGTCTGCGGCCCCTTACAGGGGGCCGCCGGCCTCGTCGGGGTTGCCCCGCCGATGCTAACCTCCTGGCGGAGAGGGGGTCGGCTTCCCTCTCCCTCTCCGCTGCCTCCTTCTGCGTTATCACAATCTCGCAGAAGAAGGCAAACGCTGCTCTTGACCTCTCGCTGCCGATCATGTGGTCGACCACGACCGGCAACGAGTTGTCCATCCCAATAACGCCCCTTACGACATTCTTCTAGCGTATGCCGCGCAGAGTCCTGGGCCTCCTCGCAGTGGTGGCACTGCGATCGTCCCAGTGCCAGTTATGAACACACAGTTTGAGGAAACGGCGGTATGCAGGTAATTTAACTTATGCGCATGCATTGCTGCAACTTGTGCTGTATCGTTTAGAATTTTTGTTACCGCCATCCGATTTTTATACATGTGCAAATACTTGTACACGCTGCATTGTATTTTTTTCCGCACGCGACAAGGAGGGGACAGAGGCGAGTTCCGGCTCGCGTCTGTCCCCTCCCCCGGTCCCACCCCCCTGGTCGACCCGCATAAAACTTAAAAATATGATAAAATAAAAGATAAAATCAATAAATGAAAACGTGTATAGACAAAATAGATAAAATAAAAGTCAATAAATAAATAAGTAATAATAAGTAAATAAATACAATGGACAAAACACAACAAACATAAGAAGGGGGGCAAAATAAAGGGGAATAAAAGATAAAGATAAAATTTATAATATAGAATATAAAATATATATAGAATAAAATGAAATATCATAAAATAAAAGGAGGGGGTCGACCGGCAGGTCGCATCTTTGTAGAGGGGGGGAGGGGATTATTGCTCCACCTCGCCCCCCGCGACCTGCCCACCCCGGGGGCGCCTTAACGGCCAGCCCCCTTTGGCGGCGGTGGAAGTACTAAGTAGTCCCACCGCCGCCATTACGTCTGCGGCCCCTTACAGGGGGCCGCCGGCCTCGTCGGGGTTGCCCCGCCGATGCTAACCTCCTGGCGGAGAGGGGGTCGGCTTCCCCCTCCCTCTCCGCTGCCTCCTTCTGCGTTATCACAATCTCGCAGAAGAAGGCAAACGCTGCTCTTGACCTCTCGCTGCCGATCATGTGGTCGATCACGACCGGCAACGAGTTGTCCATCCCAATAACGCCCCTTACGACATTCTTCCAGCGTATGCCGCGCAGAGTCCTGGGCCTCCTCGCAGTGGTGGCACTGCGATCCTCCCAGTGCCAGTTATGAACACACAGTTTGAGGAAACGGCGGTATGCAGGTAATTTAACTTATGCGCATGCATTGCTGCAACTTGTGCTGTATCGTTTAGAATTTTTGTTAACGCCATCCGAATTTTATACTTGTGCAAATACTTGTACAAGCTGCATTGTATTTTTTTCCGCACGCGACAAGGAGGGGACAGAGGCGAGTTCCGGCTCGCGTCTGTCCCCTCCCCCGGTCCCACCCCCCTGGTCGACCCGCATAAAACTTAAAAATATGATAAAATAAAAGATAAAATCAATAAATGAAAACGTGTATAGACAAAATAGATAAAATAAAAGTCAATAAATAAATAAGTAATAATAAGTAAATAAATACAATGGACAAAACACAACAAACATAAGAAGGGGGGGCAAAATAAAGGGGAATAAAAGATAAAGATAAAATTTATAATATAGAATATAAAATATATATAGAATAAAATGAAATATCATAAAATAAAAGGAGGGGGTCGACCGGCAGGTCGCATCTTTGTAGAGGGGGGAGGGGATTATTGCTCCACTTCGCTCCCCGCGACCTTTCCACCCCGGGGGCGCCTTAACGGCCAGCCCCCCTTGGCGGCGGTGGAAGTACTAAGTAGTCCCACCGCCGCCATTACGTCTGCGGCCCTTACAGGGGGCCGCCGGCCTCGTCGGGGTTGCCCCGCCGATGCTAACCTCCTGGCGGAGAGGGGTTCGGCTTCCCTCTCCCTCTCCGCTGCCTCCTTCTGCGTTATCACAATCTCGCAGAAGGAGGCAAACGCTGCTCTTGACCTCTCGCTGCCGATCATGTGGTCGACCACGACCGGCAACGAGTTGTCCATCCCAATAACGCCCCTTACGACATTCTTCCAGCGTATGCCGCGCAGAGACCTGGGCCTCCTCGCAGTGGTGGCACTGCGATCCTCCCAGTGTCAGTTATGAACACACAGTTTGAGGAAACGGCGGTATGCAGGTAATTTAACTTATGCACATGCATTGCTGCAACTTGTGCTGTATCGTTTAGAATTTTTGTTACCGCCATCCGATTTTTATACATGTGCAAATACTCGTACACGCTGCATTGTATTTTTTTCCGCACGCGACAAGGAGGGGACAGAGGCGAGTTCCGGCTCGCGTCTGTCCCCTCCCCCGGTCCCACCCCCCTGGTCGACCCGCATAAAACTTAAAAATATGATAAAATAAAAGATAAAATCAATAAATGAAAACGTGTGTAGATAAAATAGATAAAATAAAAGTCAATAAATAAATAAATAATAATAAGTAAATAAATACAATGGACAAAACACAACAAACATAAGAAGGGGGGCAAAATAAAGGGGAATAAAAGATAAAGATAAAATTTATAATATAGAATATAAAATATATATAGAATAAAATGAAATGTCATAAAATAAAAGGAAGGGGGTCGACCGGCAGGTCGCATCTTTATAGAGGGGGGGAGGGGATTATTGCTCCACCTCGCCCCCCGCGACCTGCCCACCCCGGGGGCGCCTTAACGGTCAGCCCCCCTTGGCGGCGGTGGAAGTACTAAGTAGTCCCACCGCCGCCATTACGTCTGCGGCCCCTTACAGGGGGCCGCCGGCCTCGTCGGGGTTGCCCCGCCGATGCTAACCTCCTGGCGGAGAGGGGGTCGGCTTCCCTCTCCCTCTCCGCTGCCTCCTTCTGCGTTATCACAATCTCGCAGAAGAAGGCAAACGCTGCTCTTGACCTCTCGCTGCCGATCATGTGGTCGACCACGACCGGCAACGAGTTGTCCATCCCAATAACGCCTCTTACGACATTCTTCCAGCGTATGCCGCGCAGAGACCTGGGCCTCCTCGCAGTGATGGCACTGCGATCCTCCCAGTGCCAGTTATGAACACACAGTTTGAGGCAACGGCGGTATGCAGGTAATTAAACTTATGCGCATGCATTGCTGCAACTTGTGCTGTATCGTTTAGAATTTTTGTTACCGCCATCCGATTTTTATACATGTGCAAATACTTGTACACGCTGCATTGTATTTTTTTCCGCACGCGACAAGGAGGGGACAGAGGCGAGTTCCGGCTCGCGTCTGTCCCCTCCCCCGGTCCCACCCCCCTGGTCGACCCGCATAAAACTTAAAAATATGATAAAATAAAAGATAAAATCAATAAATGAAAACGTGTATAGACAAAATAGATAAAATAAAAGTCAATAAATAAATAAGTAATAATAAGTAAATAAATACAATGGACAAAACACAACAAACATAAGAAGGGGGGCAAAATAAAGGGGAATAAAAGATAAAGATAAAATTTATAATATAGAATATAAAATATATATAGAATAAAATGAAATATCATAAAATAAAAGGAGGGGGTCGACCGGCAGGTCGCATCTTTGTAGAGGGGGGGAGGGGATTATTGCTCCACCTCGCCCCCCGCGACCTGCCCACCCCGGGGGCGCCTTAACGGCCAGCCCCCCTTGGCGGCGGTGGAAGTACTAAGTAGTCCCACCGCCGCCATTACGTCTGCGGCCCCTTACAGGGGGCCGCCGGCCTCGTCGGGGTTGCCCCGCCGATGCTAACCTCCTGGCGGAGAGGGGGTCGGCTTCCCTCTCCCTCTCCGCTGCCTCCTTCTGCGTTATCACAATCTCGCAGAAGAAGGCAAACGCTGCTCTTGACCTCTCGCTGCCGATCATGTGGTCGACCACGACCGGCAACGAGTTGTCCATCCCAATAACGCCCCTTACGACATTCTTCTAGCGTATGCCGCGCAGAGTCCTGGGCCTCCTCGCAGTGGTGGCACTGCGATCCTCCCAGTGCCAGTTATGAACACACAGTTTGAGGAAACGGCGGTATGCAGGTAATTTAACTTATGCGCATGCATTGCTGCAACTTGTGCTGTATCGTTTAGAATTTTTGTTACCGCCATCCGATTTTTATACATGTGCAAATACTTGTACACGCTGCATTGTATTTTTTTCCGCACGCGACAAGGAGGGGACAGAGGCGAGTTCCGGCTCGCGTCTGTCCCCTCCCCCGGTCCCACCCCCCTGGTCGACCCGCATAAAACTTAAAAATATGATAAAATAAAAGATAAAATCAATAAATGAAAACGTGTATAGACAAAATAGATAAAATAAAAGTCAATAAATAAATAAGTAATAATAAGTAAATAAATACAATGGACAAAACACAACAAACATAAGAAGGGGGCCAAATAAAGGGGAATAAAAGATAAAGATAAAATTTATAATATAGAATATAAAATATATATAGAATAAAATGAAATATCATAAAATAAAAGGAGGGGGTCGACCGGCAGGTCGCATCTTTGTAGAGGGGGGGAGGGGATTATTGCTCCACCTCGCCCCCCGCGACCTGCCCACCCCGGGGGCGCCTTAACGGCCAGCCCCCCTTGGCGGCGGTGGAAGTACTAAGTAGTCCCACCGCCGCCATTACGTCTGCGGCCCCTTACAGGGGGCCGCCGGCCTCGTCGGGGTTGCCCCGCAGATGCTAACCTCCTGGCGGAGAGGGGGTCGGCTTCCCTTTCCCTCTCCGCTGCCTCCTTCTGCGTTATCACAATCTCGCAGAAGGAGGCAAACGCTGCTCTTGACCTCTCGCTGCCGATCATGTGGTCGACCACGACCGGCAACGAGTTGTCCATCCCAATAACGCCCCTTACGACATTCATCCAGCGTATGCCGCGCAGAGACCTGGGCCTCCTCGCAGTGGTGGCACTGCGATCCTCCCAGTGCCAGTTATGAACACACAGTTTGAGGAAACGGCGGTATGCAGGTAATTTAACTTATGCGCATGCATTGCTGCAACTTGTGCTGTATCGTTTAGAATTTTTGTTACCGCCATCCGATTTTTATACATGTGCAAATACTTGTACACGCTGCATTGTATTTTTTTCCGCACGCGACAAGGAGGGGACAGAGGCGAGTTCCGGCTCGCGTCTGTCCCCTCCCCCGGTCCCACCCCCCTGGTCGACCCGCATAAAACTTAAAAATATGATTAAATAAAAAATAAAATCAATAAATGAAAACGTGTACAGACAAAATAGATAAAATAAAAGTCAATAAATAAATAAGTAATAATAAGTAAATAAATACAATGGACAAAACACAACAAACATAAGAAGGGGGGCAAAATAAAGGGGAATAAAAGATAAAGATAAAATTTATAATATAGAATATAAAATATATATAGAATAAAATGAAATATCATAAAATAAAAGGAGGGGGTCGACCGGCAGGTCGCATCTTTGTAGAGGGGGGGGAGGGGATTATTGCTCCACTTCGCCCCCCGCGACCTGTCCACCCCGGGGGCGCCTTAACGGCCAGCCCCCCTTGGCGGCGGTGGAAGTACTAAGTAGTCCCACCACCGCCATTACGTCTGCAGCCCCTTACAGGGGGCCGTCGGCCTCGTCGGGGTTGCCCCGCCGATGCTAGCCTCCTGGCGGAGAGGGGGTCGGCTTCCCTCTCCCTCTCCGCTGCCTCCTTCTGCGTTATCACAATCTCGCAGAAGGAGGCAAACGCTGCTCTTGACCTCTCGCTGCCGATCATGTGGTCGACCACGACCGGCAACGAGTTGTCCATCCCAATAACGCCTCTTACGACATTCTTCCAGCGTATGCCGCGCAGAGACCTGGGCCTCCTCGCAGTGATGGCACTGCGATCCTCCCAGTGCCAGTTATGAACACACAGTTTGAGGCAACGGCGGTATGCAGGTAATTAAACTTATGCGCATGCATTGCTGCAACTTGTGCTGTATCGTTTAGAATTTTTGTTACCGCCATCCGATTTTTATACATGTGCAAATACTTGTACACGCTGCATTGTATTTTTTTCCGCACGCGACAAGGAGGGGACAGAGGCGAGTTCCGGCTCGCGTCTGTCCCCTCCCCCGGTCCCACCCCCCTGGTCGACCCGCATAAAACTTAAAAATATGAAAAAATAAAAGATAAAATCAATAAATGAAAACGTGTATAGACAAAATAGATAAAATAAAAGTCAATAAATAAATAAGTAATAATAAGTAAATAAATACAATGGACAAAACACAACAAACATAAGAAGGGGGGGCAAAATAAAGGGGAATAAAAGATAAAGATAAAATTTATAATATAGAATATAAAATATATATAGAATAAAATGAAATATCATAAAATAAAAGGAGGGGGTCGACCGGCAGGTCGCATCTTTGTAGAGGGTGGGAGGGGATTATTGCTCCACTTCGCCCCCCGCGACCTGTCCACCCCGGGGGCGCCATAACGGCCAGCCCCCCTTGGCGGCGGTGGAAGTACTAAGTAGTCCCACCGCCGCCATTACGTCTGCGGCCCCTTACAGGGGGCCGCCGTCCTCGTCGGGGTTGCCCCACCGATGCTAACCTCCTGGCGGAGAGGGGGTCGGCTTCCCTCTCCCTCTCCGCTGCCTCCTTCTGCGTTATCACAATCTCGCAGAAGAAGGCAAACGCTGCTCTTGACCTCTCGCTGCCGATCATGTGGTCGACCACGACCGGCAACGAGTTGTCCATCCCAATAACGCCCCTTACCACATTCTTCCAGCGTATGCCGCTCAGAGACCTGGGCCTCCTCGCAGTGGTGGCACTGGGATCCTCCCAATGTCAGTTATGAACACACAGTTTGAGGAAACGGCGGTATGCAGGTAATTTAACTTATGCACATGCATTGCTGCAACTTGTGCTGTATCGTTTAGAATTTTTGTTACCGCCATCCGATTTTTATACATGTGCAAATACTCGTACACGCTGCATTGTATTTTTTTCCGCACGCGACAAGGAGGGGACAGAGGCGAGTTCCGGCTCGCGTCTGTCCCCTCCCCCGGTCCCACCCCCCTGGTCGACCCGCATAAAACTTAAAAATATGATAAAATAAAAGATAAAATCTATAAATGAAAACGTGTGTAGATAAAATAGATAAAATAAAAGTCAATAAATAAATAAATAATAATAAGTAAATAAATACAATGGACAAAACACAACAAACATAAGAAGGGGGGCAAAATAAAGGGGAATAAAAGATAAAGATAAAATTTATAATATAGAATATAAAATATATATAGAATAAAATGAAATGTCATAAAAATAAAAGGAAGGGGGTCGACCGGCAGGTCGCATCTTTATAGAGGGGGGGAGGGGATTATTGCTCCACCTCGCCCCCCGCGACCTGCCCACCCCGGGGGCGCCTTAACGGTCAGCCCCCCTTGGCGGCGGTGGAAGTACTAAGTAGTCCCACCGCCGCCATTACGTCTGCGACCCCTTACAGGGGGCCGCCGGCCTCGTCGGGGTTGCCCCGCCGATGCTAACCTCCTGGCGGAAAGGGGGTCGGCTTCCCTTTCCCTCTCCGCTGCCTCCTTCTGCGTTATCACAATCTCGCAGAAGGAGGCAAACGCTGCTCTTGACCTCTCGCTGCCGATCATGTGGTCGACCACGACCGGCAACGAGTTGTCCATCCCAATAACGCCCCTTACGACATTCTTCCAGCGTGTGCCGCGCAGAGACCTGGGCCTCCTCGCAGTGGTGGCACTGCGATCCTCCCAGTGCCAGTTATGAACACACAGTTTGAGGAAACGGCGGTATGCAGGTAATTTAACTTATGCGCATGCATTGCTGCAACTTGTGCTGTATCGTTTAGAGTTTTTGTTACCGCCATCCGATTTTTATACATGTACAAATACTCGTACACGCTGCATTGTATTTTTTTCCGCACGCGACAAGGAGGGGACAGAGGCGAGTTCCGGCTCGCGTCTGTCCCCTCCCCGGTCCCACCCCCCTGGTCGACCCGCATAAAACTTAAAAATATGATAAAATAAAAGATAAAATCAATAAATGAAAACGTGTATAGATAAAATATATAAAATAAAAGTCAATAAATAAATAAATAATAATAAGTAAATAAATACAATGGACAAAACACAACAAACATAAGAAGGGGGGGCAAAATAAAGGGGAATAAAAGATAAAGATAAAATTTATAATATAGAATATAAAATATATATAGAATAAAATGAAATATCATGAAATAAAAGGAGGGGGTCGACCGGCAGGTCGCATCTTTGAGGAGGGGGGAGGGGATTATTGCTCCACCTCGCCCCCCCGACCTGCCCACCCCGGGGGCGCCTTAACGGCCAGCCCCCCTTGGCGGCGGTGGAAGTACTAAGTAGTCCCACCGCTGCCATTACGTCTGCGGCCCCTTACAGGGGGCCGCCGGCCTCGTCGGGGTTGCCCCGCCGATGCTAACTTCCTGGCGGAGAGGGGTCGGCTTCCCTCTCCCTCTCCGCTGCCTCCTTATGCGTTATCACAATCTCGCAGAAGAAGGCAAACGCTGCTCTTGACCTCTCGCTGCCGATCATGTGGTCGACCACGACCGGCAACGAGTTGTCCATCCCAATAACGCCCCTTACGACATTCTTCCAGCGTATGCCGCGCAGAGACCTGGGCCTCCTCGCAGTGGTGGCACTGCGATCCTCCCAGTGTCAGTTATGAACACACAGTTTGAGGAAACGGCGGTATGCAGGTAATTTAACTTATGCACATGCATTGCTGCAACTTGTGCAGTATCGTTTAGAATTTTTGTTACCGCCATCCGATTTTTATACATGTGCAAATACTCGTACACGCTGCATTGTATTTTTTTCCGCACGCGACAAGGAGGGGACAGAGGCGAGTTCCGGCTCGCGTCTGTCCCCTCCCCCGGTCCCACCCCCCTGGTCGACCCGCATAAAACTTAAAAATATGATAAAATAAAAGATAAAATCAATAAATGAAAACGTGTGTAGATAAAATAGATAAAATAAAAGTCAATAAATAAATAAATAATAATAAGTAAATAAATACAATGGACAAAACACAACAAACATAAGAAGGGGGGCAAAATAAAGGGGAATAAAAGATAAAGATAAAATTTATAATATAGAATATAAAATATATATATAGAATAAAATGAAATGTCATAAAATAAAAGGAAGGGGGTCGACCGGCAGGTCGCATCTTTATAGAGGGGGGGAGGGGATTATTGCTCCACCTCGCCCCCCCGACCTGCCCACCCCGGGGGCGCCTTAACGGCCAGCCCCCCTTGGCGGCGGTGGAAGTACTAAGTACTCCCACCGCCGCCATTACGTCTGCGGCCCCTTACAGGGGGCCGCCGGCCTCGTCGGGGTTGCCCCGCCGATGCTAACCTCCTGGCGGAGAGGGGGTCGGCTTCCCTCTCCCTCTCCGCTGCCTCCTTCTGCGTTATCACAATCTCGCAGAAGAAGGCAAACGCTGCTCTTGACCTCTCGCTGCCGATCATGTGGTCGACCACGACCGGCAACGAGTTGTCCATCCCAATAACGCCCCTTACGACATTCTTCCAGCGTATGCCGCGCAGAGTCCTGGGCCTCCTCGCAGTGGTGGCACTGCGATCCTCCCAGTGCCAGTTATGAACACACAGTTTGAGGAAACGGCGGTATGCAGGTAATTAAACTTATGCGCATGCATTGCTGCAACTTGTGCTGTATCGTTTAGAATTTTTGTTACCGCCATCCGAATTTTATACATGTGCAAATACTTTTACACGCTGCATTGTATTTTTTTCCGCACGCGACAAGGAGGGGACAGAGGCGAGTTCCGGCTCGCGTTTGTCCCCTCCCCCGGTCCCACCCCCCTGGTCGACCCGCATAAAACTTAAAAATATGAAAAAATAAAAGATAAAATCAATAAATGAAAACGTGTATAGACAAAATAGATAAAATAAAAGTCAATAAATAAATAAGTAATAATAAGTAAATAAATACAATGGACAAAACACAACAAACATAAGAAGGGGGGGCAAAATAAAGGGGAATAAAAGATAAAGATAAAATTTATAATATAGAATATAAAATATATATAGAATAAAATGAAATATCATAAAATAAAAGGAGGGGGTCGACCGGCAGGTCGCATCTTTGTAGAGGGTGGGAGGGGATTATTGCTCCACTTCGCCCCCCGCGACCTGTCCACCCCGGGGGCGCCATAACGGCCAGCCCCCCTTGGCGGCGGTGGAAGTACTAAGTAGTCCCACCGCCGCCATTACGTCTGCGGCCGCTTACAGGGGGCCGCCGGCCTCGTCGGGGTTGCCCCACCGATGCTAACCTCCTGGCGGAGAGGGGGTCGGCTTCCCTCTCCCTCTCCGCTGCCTCCTTCTGCGTTATCACAATCTCGCAGAAGAAGGCAAACGCTGCTCTCGACCTCTCGCTGCCGATCATGTGGTCGACCACGACCGGCAACTAGTTGTCCATCCCAATAACGCCCCTTACCACATTCTTCCAGCGTATGCCGCTCAGAGACCTGGGCCTCCTCGCAGTGGTGGCACTGCGATCCTCCCAATGTCAGTTATGAACACACAGTTTGAGGAAACGGCGGTATGCAGGTAATTTAACTTATGCACATGCATTGCTGCAACTTGTGCTGTATCGTTTAGAATTTTTGTTACCGCCATCCGATTTTTATACATGTGCAAATACTCGTACACGCTGCATTGTATTTTTTTCCGCACGCGACAAGGAGGGGACAGAGGCGAGTTCCGGCTCGCGTCTGTCCCCTCCCCCGGTCCCACCCCCCTGGTCGACCCGCATAAAACTTAAAAATATGATAAAATAAAAGATAAAATCAATAAATGAAAACGTGTGTAGATAAAATAGATAAAATAAAAGTCAATAAATAAATAAATAATAATAAGTAAATAAATACAATGGACAAAACAAAACAAACATAAGAAGGGGGGCAAAATAAAGGGGAATAAAAGATAAAGATAAAATTTATAATATAGAATATAAAATATATATAGAATAAAATGAAATGTCATAAAATAAAAGGAAGGGGGTCGACCGGCAGGTCGCATCTTTATAGAGGGGGGGAGGGGATTATTGCTCCACCTCGCCCCCCGCGACCTGCCCACCCCGGGGGCGCCTTAACGGTCAGCCCCCCTTGGCGGCGGTGGAAGTACTAAGTAGTCCCACCACCGCCATTACGTCTGCAGCCCCTTACAGGGGGCCGTCGGCCTCGTCGGGGTTGCCCCGCCGATGCTAGCCTCCTGGCGGAGAGGGGGTCGGCTTCCCTCTCCCTCTCCGCTGCCTCCTTCTGCGTTATCACAATCTCGCAGAAGGAGGCAAACGCTGCTCTTGACCTCTCGCTGCCGATCATGTGGTCGACCACGACCGGCAACGAGTTGTCCATCCCAATAACGCCTCTTACGACATTCTTGCAGCGTATGCCGCGCAGAGACCTGGGCCTCCTCGCAGTGATGGCACTGCGATCCTCCCAGTGCCAGTTATGAACACACAGTTTGAGGCAACGGCGGTATGCAGGTAATTAAACTTATGCGCATGCATTGCTGCAACTTGTGCTGTATCGTTTAGAATTTTTGTTACCGCCATCCGATTTTTATACATGTGCAAATACTTGTACACGCTGCATTGTATTTTTTTCCGCACGCGACAAGGAGGGGACAGAGGCGAGTTCCGGCTCGCGTCTGTCCCCTCCCCCGGTCCCACCCCCCTGGTCGACCCGCATAAAACTTAAAAATATGATAAAATAAAAGATAAAATCAATAAATGAAAACGTGTATAGACAAAATAGATAAATTAAAAGTCAATAAATAAATAAGTAATAATAAGTAAATAAATACAATGGACAAAACACAACAAACATAAGAAGGGGGGGCAAAATAAAGGGGAATAAAAGATAAAGATAAAATTTATAATATAGAATATAAAATATATATAGAATAAAATGAAATATCATAAAATAAAAGGAGGGGGTCGACCGGCAGGTCGCATCTTTGTAGAGGGGGGAGGGGATTATTGCTCCACTTCGCCCCCCGCGACCTGTCCACCCCGGGGGCGCCTTAACGGCCAGCCCCCCTTGGCGGCGGTGGAAGTACTAAGTAGTCCCACCGCCGCCATTACGTCTGCGGCCCCTTACAGGGGGCCGCCGGCCTCGTCGGGGTTGCCCCGCCGATGCTAACCTCCTGGCGGAGAGGGGGTCGGCTTCCCTCTCCCTCTCCGCTGCCTCCTTCTGCGTTATCACAATCTCGCAGAAGGAGGCAAACGCTGCTCTTGACCTCTCGCTGTCGATCATGTGGTCGACCACGACCGGCAACGAGTTGTCCATCCCAATAACGCCCCTTACGACATTCTTCCAGCGTATGCCGCGCAGAGACCTGGGCCTCCTCGCAGTGGTGGCACTGCGATCCTCCCAGTGTCAGTTATGAACACACAGTTTGAGGAAACGGCGGTATGCAGGTAATTTAACTTATGCACATGCATTGCTGCAACTTGTGCTGTATCGTTTAGAATTTTTGTTACCGCCATCCGATTTTTATACATGTGCAAATACTCGTACACGCTGCATTGTATTTTTTTCCGCACGCGACAAGGAGGGGACAGAGGCGAGTTCCGGCTCGCGTCTGTCCCCTCCCCCGGTCCCACCCCCCTGGTCGACCCGCATAAAACTTAAAAATATGATAAAATAAAAGATAAAATCAATAAATGAAAACGTGTGTAGATAAAATAGATAAAATAAAAGTCAATAAATAAATAAATAATAATAAGTAAATAAATACAATGGACAAAACACAACAAACATAAGAAGGGGGGCAAAATAAAGGGGAATAAAAGATAAAGATAAAATTTATAATATAGAATATAAAATATATATAGAATAAAATGAAATGTCATAAAATAAAAGGAAGGGGGTCGACCGGCAGGTCGCATCTTTATAGAGGGGGGGAGGGGACTATTGCTCCACCTCGCCCCCCGCGACCTGCCCACCCCGGGGGCGCCTTAACGGTCAGCCCCCCTTGGCGGCGGTGGAAGTACTAAGTAGTCCCACCACCGCCATTACGTCTGCAGCCCCTTACAGGGGGCCGTCGGCCTCGTCGGGGTTGCCCCGCCGATGCTAGCCTCCTGGCGGAGAGGGGGTCGGCTTCCCTCTCCCTCTCCGCTGCCTCCTTCTGCGTTATCACAATCTCGCAGAAGGAGGCAAACGCTGCTCTTGACCTCTCGCTGCCGATCATGTGGTCGACCACGACCGGCAACGAGTTGTCCATCCCAATAACGCCTCTTACGACATTCTTGCAGCGTATGCCGCGCAGAGACCTGGGCCTCCTCGCAGTGATGGCACTGCGATCCTCCCAGTGCCAGTTATGAACACACAGTTTGAGGCAACGGCGGTATGCAGGTAATTAAACTTATGCGCATGCATTGCTGCAACTTGTGCTGTATCGTTTAGAATTTTTGTTACCGCTGTTACGGATGACGAACAGGTGTTCAATATCATCTCTGGCAGGAACCGTCCTAGATAAACGAACAGAGTTTTTCCCTAGATAAATCTACATAATTGTTTAGGTTAGTTTAGGGCCCAAACGTACGCACGACCAACTGGTCGTTGACAAAATACGAATGTTCACTTGAAGGGTACTGACAAGTACCACCCGTCATTGCAGGGCTATATAAGCCCTTACATTTCTACTCTCGTGGGCTAGTACTGTCGTAATCACGAATAGTGTCGCGTCGTGCTGCATCTCGGAAGTCAACTACCAGTGAGATCGGACGTTCGTTCCTTTTGAATCAAAGTTTAACCGTACAGATTCCGCGAGTTCGGTCTAAAATCTGTTAGGCAGTGACAAGGTTGCTCCGAGTCCCCCGCATTGCCAGTGCGTCAACACCGTGCGTCTTAGCTTAGGTAATATCACCTTTCAATTTCTTTCCTATTCTAAATTCAGTTCATTCGCGACACAAATACACTTGTAGAACGAAACTCTATAGTAAGAATATATTTGTCTTCTTTGATAATTAATTCAAATTCATTAAACCCATAATTATCGTCCAATATCCTAACCAAGTAATTGAACGTCCCCACATGATACAATCTTGCCGCTCGGATTGTATCAATTAAATTATACTAGTTACGAGGCTTACTAATTATCCTAGCAACTCCCTGATTAACCATCAGGTTCTTTCGCGACATTCCAATTGTCCGAACAGAGATTTATCCAACCTAGCGGC
Source organism: Lasioglossum baleicum (assembly GCF_051020765.1). Taxonomy (NCBI): domain Eukaryota; kingdom Metazoa; phylum Arthropoda; class Insecta; order Hymenoptera; family Halictidae; genus Lasioglossum; species Lasioglossum baleicum. The sequence goes on along the minus strand of NW_027469087.1, from coordinate 756,678 downwards.
TCCCCAATTTCTCATTGGGTTCGTCCGCATCCTAACAGCTCCCTGATTTCGCATCAGGTTCGTCTGTGCTATTATACAACCTCCTAGCAGCTCCCCGGTTTTGCATCGGGTTCGTCTGCGTTTGACTCCATTCCTAGAGGCTCCCTGACTTCGCGTCAGGTTCGTCCTCGCTGTCAATAATCCTAGCGGCTCCCCAATTTCGCATTGGGTTCGTCCGCGTTCCTTAACTAACAAATTTATATCATATTCCTAGGGTAATAACCCTTCGCCGGCCACTCGTGCTGCTCGCGGCCCTGGCTCGTAACAGAACTGGTGACAGCGGTGGGATTGTTCAATTATTTTAGGATCACTTTAATTTTGGGTTTACTACGTTAAATTACTCGTAGCTGAGTATTGACAATATACTAGTTTTCCTAGTTACGTCTCAATATTATTAGCAATATACTAGTTTTCGCTAGTCACGCTTTTATACCAATAATATACTAGTTTTCCTAGTTAAAAGGTTTCGATAATATACTAGTTTTCTCTAGTTACATTCTTTAAAAATGCCGAATTCAGCTGCAAATATTTCTTTCGTTGACATAATGAACTTGACGGTTTCGCTTGCAAACTCTATGTCGCTGTTGACGCAAAAGACATGCTTACAGAATGTTACTTCGACAATTCCGACCTTTAACGGGGAAGACCCCTCTTTGATTCGTTTCGCGCAAACTTTAGAGGACGGGTTAACTTTGATTCCGGAGGGTACGGAAACCGAGTATCTGGCAATTGTTCTTACTAAGCTCGTCGGGCCAGCACGTAGATGCACATTAGAGCACAAGTTTACTACCGTAAAAGCGTTAATTCAACATTTGAAGAAACGGTTCGCTCCTGGCAAGAGCCTATCATATTATCAAGTGGAAATCGCGAAACTACATATTCGCGAAGGAGAAAGCCTACGACAATACATCGATAGGACAAGCCACTTGGTCTACTGTACGCGCGGAGCCATGAGGGAAAAATACGAGGCACATGCTGAAGAATTTATCAAATTGATGGAAAAGGACGTCATTGAAAACTTCATCGATGGATTACCGGATCGGATTTCCCTGAAGGTGTCGGCTATCTTGAAGGATATAAAAAATCTGGAGGATGCTTACGACGCCGTGCTACAGATAGATAAAAGATTAAGGAATCGACGACAGTCGCCTCGGAGTGAATCACCATCAAGGTGGTCCCGCCGAGATTCATATGACCAGGACTCTCGCTACCGCGATCGTGAAGTGTCATATCCCTTATCTCCAAGCAGATATGACCGACACAGGGATCAACGCACGAGACCATCTGGTTTTGAGGAGGAAAGAGAAGGACGAGCGTCTGCCTGGACCTTGCGTCACAGGAGCCCCTCCGGTTCCCCCTCCAACCGTTCGGATTCGTCAATTGTGAGAGACGGAGAGAAACGGTATACAATTTTTAAAAATTCCGATAGGAATCGCATGTCAAAATCGTATTGTTGGCATTGCGGAACATCCGGACACGATGGAAAATTCTGCAAGAATCGACCGCGTAGTCCGCGATTCCAAAGAGATTCGCGAGATTCGTCCGTGGAATCGAACAAATCTTTAAACTTCGATCGCGCTCACCGTACAGGCGACACGATGAGCGAAAACAAAGAAGTTCGCCAAAGAACTGTCCGCTTCGAGGAAAAACCCTCATCAAGGAAGCTCCAGCACCACGAATCAAAATCAAAATCCCAGAACTGGAATCAGGCACGGGAGAATTTCTAATTGATGGTGGAGCATCCGTAAATTTAGTAGTTCTTGACGTTTTAGGAGAAGGAGCAGAAATTGTTTCACGCGAAGAAATTGAAATAACTGGTCTTACTACAAATCCAATTCGCACTCTAGGAACTACGATACTTCACATACACGAAGCTCCTGCGTTTTTCTACGTAGTGAAGCGCCTTGCAATAGAAGCAGATGGACTTATAGGAAGCCCATTTTTAAAACAGGAAGAAGCAGAAATTTCTTATTACCATGGGACACTGGTATTAAAAAATAAGCCCATCAGGCCTATTCGATTTTCAAATTACCAGCAGGACTCAGATGTACGGACCAAACATCGCATCGATGCCCGAACATCTCAACAGATTGCCATAAGAATAGCTAATCCAAGGATAAAAGAAGGCTATTTACCACGCATAAAAACACACAAACAACTCTACATAGGAGAAGCCGCCGTCCTGAACGACGGAGGAAAATGTCATGTTATGGCAACCAACACTAGCGAGGAAGCCATAGACGTAGAAATAGAGCCACAAATCGTGGAACCTTACGACATTTTGAGCACATCAGATGAAGATATTTATTCAGAGGTACGTCAACATTGTAATTTCAAAACTAGAGAAGATAGGATACAGGGAATCTCCGAAACGCTAAATTTGAGTCACCTGAACAAAGAAGAACGGTGTAGCATCACCGCATTGATAAAGGAATTTCCCGATCGATTTTATCTCCCCGGAGATAAATTAGGGAAGGCATCTGATTTCAAGCACTCCTTACATACAACTGATGAGATTCCGATTAACACGAGACAGTATCGCTACCCTCCTGTACACCAAGAGGAAATAAAAAAGCAAATCAATGGCTTATTATCCGATGGTATTATTACTCCGTCGAAATCTCCGTACAATTCACCCTTGTGGATTGTACCCAAAAAACCAGACGCGCAAGGAAACAAACGTTGGCGCATGGTAATAGATTTTCGTGCGCTTAACGAGAAGACCATTTCCGATAAATATCCACTGCCTCAAATTACGGAAATATTGGATCGTCTCGGAGGAGCCAAATACTTCTCCGTTTTCGATCTTGCCAGTGGGTTCCACCAAATAGAAATGGATCCGAAAGACAGACAGAAGACAGCTTTCACCACCCCTAATGGACATTATGAATTTTCACGAATGCCGTTTGGTTTGAAAAATGCACCACCTACTTTTCAACGCCTCATGGATCAGGTATTAACTGGACTCCAGGGAACGGACGTTTTCATTTACCTGGATGATATCGTGGTTTACGCTGCGTCATTACACGAACACAACATTAAAGTCAGGAAATTATTAAACCGTTTGCGAGAACATGGTTTAACTCTTCAAACCAATAAATGCGAATTCTTACGAAAAGAAGTTGCATACCTTGGACATATTATTTCAAGACAGGGAGTAAAACCTGATCCCCGAAAATTAAAGGCTGTCAAGGATTTCCCAACGCCTACCTCACAGAAAAATATACAACAGTTTTTGGGTTTAGTAGGATATTACCGAAGATTCGTACCAGATTTCACTACAAAAGCAAAATCTTTAATTGACCTTCTAGGAAAGGGCAGAAAATTCAAATGGACTGAAGAACAGGAAAACAGTTTCAAGCAGTTACGTGAAGAACTCTGTCGAGAGCCTATTTTACAATATCCAGATTTCAGCAAACCATTCGTCATTACAACAGACGCCTCTGAATATGCCGTTGGAGCCGTGCTTAGTCAAGGCGAAATAGGAAATGATCTGCCGATCGCTTATGCATCACGTAGCCTCAACAAAGCAGAGAGAAATTATTCAGCCACGGAAAAAGAATGTTTAGCAATGGTATACGCCGTCATATATTTCCGACCATATGTGTACGGAACAAAATTCACATTGGTTACAGATCATCGACCATTAGTTTGGCTACATTCTGTGAAAGATCCGACATCAAGACTCATGAAATGGAAGCTCCGACTATTAGAATATGATTATCAGGTCGTCCATAAATCTGGAAAAACAAATAAGAATGCTGATGCATTGTCACGTAATCCTACTTCCATCTGTTTACCACTCACCCCGAGGGAACTCAAAGACCCCGATTTTAAAATCCAAATACCGAAAACAGCTGTCGACGCTGGTTCAATAGGACAACGCGTCAGACAACTACATCGAGACCGAGAAAAACGGCCGAAATATCAACAAACAAGCAGCAGTTCAGATGAGACGGAACAACCCGCCCTGGGGAAGGTTCAACACTCACCAATTATTAACATAAATAGAACTCTTCCGAGTTTATCTAAAGAGATAGTGATGCCAGACGAAGATCAGGACAACGCACACCATTTTTTGCCCGCAGCAAACTCCACAGAAATTTTTTCTACGGATAAGAATACGACCTTATCTGGTGATTTAATTTCGTTTGAGGAGCCACTGGAAAACACCGTTATAGAGAATAGGAACAATTTACAGGAGGATGTACCCAACATACCGCAGGTACCATTTCCCGAAATAGGTGAAATTTTGCAACGCAACGGAATTCGATTTCCAAACAATATAATACGCGAAGCAAGGGCACGGCAACTGCCTGATCGCACAGCCGACCCTTACCCATTCTTTGACGCCGATACCGATGGTTCTTCTACCGAAACTGACCTGGAAGCGCCGCCGGAACCGAAACAGAGGATTAGCATTTCTTCAAACACCCTTACCGCAAAGGAAGACCATTATGTACATTTCATATCAGCTGATCGCAACCTAATAACCCCCGTAGGAAAACTGTTACTGGACACAGGATTGATAAATAAGCAGGAACTTTTAGCTGCACGACCGAAAAAGGGACAGGTCATAATTTCAAACAATGGGTTATTTAAAACCTTTAGCATTGTAATTTCTGATAACTTCTATGACAAACCAAAAAGATTGGATATAGTTAATGGATTGAAAACTCTTCAATCTGCTTTAGAACAAAATAGGAGCAAATCTTTTCGAATATCCGCCACCGGAGATCATCATAAATCATCGCCTGATGAACTTTTCAAAGCATTAAAAGAAGTCTTTACAGATTCAACTTATCAAATTACAATATGTAACTGTGTTATTACTACACCTTCCGTAGAAGACAGGCAAGAAATCATCCATGAAGCACATGATAGCCTAATAGGAGGGCATAAAGGAGTTACAAAAACCTACAATCGCATTCGATCAAGATTTCATTGGCCGCACATGCGCAACGAAATTCAGGATTACATCCGAAAATGTAAAAGTTGTCAGGAGCAAAAATTAGTCAGAACGAAAACTCGTCAACCTATGTTGATCACTGACACACCGTTGGACGCATTTGACAAAATTTCATTAGATACCGTTGGACCATTACCAATTACACCTGGAGGGAACCGATACATTCTCACCATGCAGGACAATCTAACCAAATATTGTATTGCAGTAGCGATACCTAATATCCGAGCCACTACCATCGCAGATGCTTTTGCACGGCATTTTATTGCAATATATGGGACACCTCGAGCCATACTCACGGATAAGGGAACCAGCTTCATTGGAACTCTTATGACAAATCTGTCAGAAATATTCAAGATTAAACAAATCACCACCTCCGGATATCGACCACAAACTAATGGATCATTGGAGCGAAGCCATATTGTTCTTACAGAATACCTCAAACACTATATGGAGAACTACGAGGATTGGGATTTATTAATTCCGTTTGCAATGTTTTCTTATAACACGTCTGTTCATGAAGCTACCAACTTCACACCATATGAATTAATTTTTGGTAAACAGGCTCGAGAGCCAACATCATTTCCAACCGGTACACATTTGAAAACATACGGAGACTATTTATCAGAACTGATAACAAATGTAGTCCGAATCCGTAATATAGCAGCAGATAATTTGAATAATGCGAAAATTCGCTCTAAAGGTTATTATGATTCTCGAGCAAAATCAGCCACATTCAATGTGGGAGAGTTCGTTTACGTACTCTTAGAACCTCGTACTAGTAAATTCGACCCTCACTATATCGGACCGTACAAGATAATAGACGTGACGGATTTGAATAACGTAGTATTGCAGACACATAATAAAATAATTACTAAACACCAAGATAAACTAAAACATGCTCATTTTGCATCAACAGCCGAAGACGAGAATGATTCTTTTTTATCTGCTCCTGCTGCCGCTGACAACGAGCCAACCCCACAAGGAAAATGATTCAACAATAGAAAAAGTACAGGAGGAAACCGGATTATTTTTCGAGAAGCTGTCGGACCTGAGAACCTATCAAACCCAGTGGCGCCTGGTAACTTCGCTCGATGTTAACAAATATCTTCAACACGCACCACCGGTACAACAACTTATTTCAATGCTCAATCAACTTTGCAAAAGACACGAGGCAACAAAATGTCTCAATGAAGGCCTGGGACCCCGACTGATCAAGAAAGAAGAAAACACACGTTATTATCGGAATTTAATTCGATCCACCATAGGTGACCACCCATACTTACAGGTAAAATCGCCTCGACGTAGTGCACCGTTTGGATTCATGGGTACGGTCAGCAATATTTTATTTGGAACTTTAACTCAAGAGGATGCAGATTATTACAATCAGGAATTAAACAAAATATACAAGAATCAACAGGAGATCACAGAAGTAATAGCAAGACAAACCCATATCATCAAGGGTGAGTTCTCGACAGTACATACAAGGTTGTTAAATTTAACCAAAGGAATGTCTGAGCTTATGAAAGCAGTTTCCGAACATTCTCAACAATTACATGAAACCCAGTCAGAAATAGACAGGCTACGTTTCGAGGGTGGTATAAGGGAAGCACTATTTGAAATTGAAAAGGGTCTAGACGATTATAGTACTAATTTACTATTGTTAATAGATGCAATACTTTTAGCAAAACAAGGGATCCTCCATCCGGCGATTTTCTCGCCCCAACAATTATTGAATTCAGCTTTAAAAATTAGGCAAACCTCTTCCCATGAATTCCCTTTCTCACCTGAGGAATTGTTGACAGAACAGCTTGAAAGGATTACTAAGCTGAACATAATTTTCACTGGAGGCAGGATAGTTTTTGAGCTTACCGTACCACTATTAGATCACCAGGTATTTAGTTTTTACAAAATCTATCCCTGTCCGTCCGCCCAACGTTTTGGATCGAAAACAGTGACATCGTACATCCAACCACGATTCACGTACATCGCAGTATCATCTGATGAACAACAGTATTTCCTACCTACCGAGGATTATCTAAGGACTTGCCGTCATCATCATAAACAGCTATTGGGACCAGTTACACTACCTGTGTACCAAACGAATCAACATGCCACCTGTGAAACCACTCTACTGTTGAACCCCGGCACAATAGACTGGAATACATGCAATATTAAGGTCACCGGACACTTGGAACCATATTGGCGAGCTCTAAACGCACCCGCTGCATGGTTATATTTTATGCCTGAAGAAAAGAAGGCACAGATTTATTGCAAAGGAAAAAAGGCGACAGTAAAGACTTTCTACAAAACGGGAATTCTCAAATTAGAAGCAGGCTGTCAGACCACGATCAACTCCATGCAATTGAGGGCACTGGATATAGTAAAAACTGCGGAAAACATAGTATATTACCCTGCCGCGTCATACAATTTGTCGCTTTTACTACCTGAGATATCGGAACATCACATGAAGATAATAGAGTTAAATCCGCCGAGTAAGGAACACTTCATCAACCATTGGGATCAGCTTCCAGCGGCTATATCTCTTGGCGAGATAGAAAAACAGGTAAAGGGCATTACGACCCATAGAGAATTGATCAGACATCAACAAATTTCAACATTTTCCTCCGTGGGAATAATAGTAGCATTTCTAATCTTAGTTGGAATGTTTATTTTAAAATTCAAACTCTTCCGAAAATGCAACGTGCGCCGTGATAGCGTAGAACAGACGGAAGCAAATATTATTGAACCATCGGAGGCGGGCGTACAGTCCCCAAACATGAAGCCTTCCGCCTCAATCTTCTAAGGAGCAGGATTACCCCCACCCCCTCAGCGGTGCCACACATCTGGAGAGATAAGGATCCCAGTTCCTATAAAGGCAGAGCACCGATTTTCCCGAAAATCACAGTTACAGCATCCATGCAGAGAGACGCATCATCACCACCAGAATTGTCTAAGGGAGGACGCAGTGTTGCTGTACAGGCAGGACAAATTGGGTGCTCTGGAAAGGAAAATAGGCCAGAACAAATCATCATCCCTCGACCTTATCAACCAGCGAAGGGAGGAAAAGTTGTGAGGGGCAGGGCAACTTCAACGAGGAGGCTGGTGCCGATCAAAGTCGACAGGTCGAAGGCAGCAATCGGTTTCGCAGCCGGTTCACGACAGGAAGGACGCTGCCGAATACGAAGCGACAGAATCTTGGTGAAGCCGATTCGTTACGTTTTACGAGCAGCGCCGACCCTTGCTGTACCTGTCACTCTTCTGTGGAGGCTGAGGTCTTTCACTAAGATACCTCACCTTCCGCAGCTGGACCAGATTTGCATCGAGGATCCGCGATACAAGCGGTATTGCGAAGTGCGGAAGAATCTTCTCCTGGACGACTTCTATTAGCTCACGCCTGTGACGATTGCTGCCTGCAAGCAAAATGAGGCCCTGTGAAGTGACCGCGCCGTTTCAATGTGTTGTTCGTGAGATCGAGGACCAGACGACTGCCTGGATCACCGCGAGGAACCATTCGGAGGAGGTGAAGACGTTTTTTAGAGCCTTCAGTAGCCACATGGAAGCGCGCAATCACCTGTGCGTGCCTATGTTGACCGCTATCAGGCCGGGACTCCTAACAGCGGTACGGGAAGGATCCTGTTGGTTCCGGGGCGAGATAACCGAGGTGCGAGCAGGAATTGTCACAGTTTTCCTGGGAGATTGCGGCACAAAAGTGGATCGAGAGATCAGCCAGATCTGGATCCTGCCGCCGCGCTTTCGGGCCCAACCTTGGCAGGCGATCCGATTGGTACTCGAGGGCATCCGCCCACGTAACAGCCGCCCCATCAGCAAAATAATTGCTATTGCGAAACACGTGATGGAGTACAGGAGCGGGACCGTCACCAAAATAAGAACACGAGAGGATGGCCACATCGAGGGGCGCCTCCTCCTTGACAGGCTTCCGAACCAGTCACCATACGACGTGGCTGAAGGATGGCTACAACTGGGCTACGCTGTGCCAATTTGAGTCGTCTCCTAGCAATAAGTACACCTACACCTACACTACACTCGTTAAAAATTTTTTCTCTTCAGTTTATTTTTTTTTCTCTCCACTTTTTTCTTTTTTTTCTTAAAGTCTATTGTATCTAGGACGTTTCCTTCCTGATGAGAAAGCATCACGGGAACCGCGATGTTTCTTCTTGGTGGGGAGATGTTACGGATGACGAACAGGTGTTCAATATCATCTCTGGCAGGAACCGTCCTAGATAAACGAACAGAGTTTTTCCCTAGATAAATCTACATAATTGTTTAGGTTAGTTTAGGGCCCAAACGTACGCACGACCAACTGGTCGTTGACAAAATACGAATGTTCACTTGAAGGGTACTGACAAGTACCACCCGTCATTGCAGGGCTATATAAGCCCTTACATTTCTACTCTCGTGGGCTAGTACTGTCGTAATCACGAATAGTGTCGCGTCGTGCTGCATCTCGGAAGTCAACTACCAGTGAGATCGGACGTTCGTTCCTTTTGAATCAAAGTTTAACCGTACAGATTCCGCGAGTTCGGTCTAAAATCTGTTAGGCAGTGACAAGGTTGCTCCGAGTCCCCCGCATTGCCAGTGCGTCAACACCGTGCGTCTTAGCTTAGGTAATATCACCTTTCAATTTCTTTCCTATTCTAAATTCAGTTCATTCGCGACACAAATACACTTGTAGAACGAAACTCTATAGTAAGAATATATTTGTCTTCTTTGATAATTAATTCAAATTCATTAAACCCATAATTATCGTCCAATATCCTAACCAAGTAATTGAACGTCCCCACATGATACAATCTTGCCGCTCGGATTGTATCAATTAAATTATACTAGTTACGAGGCTTACTAATTATCCTAGCAACTCCCTGATTAACCATCAGGTTCTTTCGCGACATTCCAATTGTCCGAACAGAGATTTATCCAACCTAGCGGCTCCCCAATTTCTCATTGGGTTCGTCCGCATCCTAACAGCTCCCTGATTTCGCATCAGGTTCGTCTGTGCTATTATACAACCTCCTAGCAGCTCCCCGGTTTTGCATCGGGTTCGTCTGCGTTTGACTCCATTCCTAGAGGCTCCCTGACTTCGCGTCAGGTTCGTCCTCGCTGTCAATAATCCTAGCGGCTCCCCAATTTCGCATTGGGTTCGTCCGCGTTCCTTAACTAACAAATTTATATCATATTCCTAGGGTAATAACCCTTCGCCGGCCACTCGTGCTGCTCGCGGCCCTGGCTCGTAACACCGCCATCCGATTTTTATACATGTGCAAATACTTGTACACGCTGCATTGTATTTTTTTCCGCACGCGACAAGGAGGGGACAGAGGCGAGTTCCGGCTCGCGTCTGTCCCCTCCCCCGGTCCCACCCCCCTGGTCGACCCGCATAAAACTTAAAAATATGAAAAAATAAAAGATAAAATCAATAAATGAAAACGTGTATAGACAAAATAGATAAAATAAAAGTCAATAAATAAATAAGTAATAATAAGTAAATAAATACAATGGACAAAACACAACAAACATAAGAAGGGGGGGCGAAATAAAGGGGAATAAAAGATAAAGATAAAATTTATAATATAGAATATAAAATATATATAGAATAAAATGAAATATCATAAAATAAAAGGAGGGGGTCGACCGGCAGGTCGCATCTTTGTAGAGGGTGGGAGGGGATTATTGCTCCACTTCGCCCCCCGCGACCTGTCCACCCCGGGGGCGCCTTAACGGCCAGCCCCCCTTGGCGGCGGTGGAAGTACTAAGTAGTCCCACCGCCGCCATTACGTCTGCGGCCCCTTACAGGGGGCCGCCGGCCTCGTCGGGGTTGCCCCACCGATGCTAACCTCCTGGCGGAGAGGGGGTCGGCTTCCCTCTCCCTCTCCGCTGCCTCCTTCTGCGTTATCACAATCTCGCAGAAGGAGGCAAACGCTGCTCTTGACCTCTCGCTGCCGATCATGTGGTCGACCACGACCGGCAACGAGTTGTCCATCCCAATAACGCCCCTTACGACATTCTTCCAGCGTATGCCGCGCAGAGACCTGGGCCTCCTCGCAGTGATGGCACTGCGATCCTCCCAGTGCCAGTTATGAACACACAGTTTGAGGAAACGGCGGTATGCAGGTAATTTAACTTATGCGCATGCATTGCTGCAACTTGTGCTGTATCGTTTAGAATTTTTGTTACCGCCATCCGATTTTTATACATGTGCAAATACTCGTACACGCTGCATTGTATTTTTTTCCGCACGCGACAAGGAGGGGACAGAGGCGAGTTCCGGCTCGCGTCTGTCCCCTCCCCCGGTCCCACCCCCCTGGTCGACCCGCATAAAACTTAAAAATATGATAAAATAAAAGATAAAATCTATAAATGAAAACGTGTGTAGATAAAATAGATAAAATAAAAGTCAATAAATAAATAAATAATAATAAGTAAATAAATACAATGGACAAAACACAACAAACATAAGAAGGGGGGCAAAATAAAGGGGAATAAAAGATAAAGATAAAATTTATAATATAGAATATAAAATATATATAGAATAAAATGAAATGTCATAAAATAAAAGGAAGGGGGTCGACCGGCAGGTCGCATCTTTATAGAGGGGGGGAGGGCATTATTGCTCCACCTCGCCCCCCGCGACCTGCCCACCCCGGGGGCGCCTTAACGGTCAGCCCCCCTTGGCGGCGGTGGAAGTACTAAGTAGTCCCACCGCCGCCATTACGTCTGCAGCCGCTTACAGGGGGCCGTCGGCCTCGTCGGGGTTGCCCCGCCGATGCTAGCATCCTGGCGGAGAGGGGGTCGGCTTCCCTCTCCCTCTCCGCTGCCTCCTTCTGCGTTATCACAATCTCGCAGAAGGAGGCAAACGCTGCTCTTGACCTCTCGCTGCCGATCATGTGGTCGACCACGACCGGCAACGAGTTGTCCATCCCAATAACGCCCCTTACGACATTCTTCCAGCGTATGCCGCGCAGAGACCTGGGCCTCCTCGCAGTGGTGGCACTGCGATCCTCCCAGTGTCAGTTATGAACACACAGTTTGAGGAAACGGCGGTATGCAGGTAATTTAACTTATGCACATGCATTGCTGCAACTTGTGCTGTATCGTTTAGAATTTTTGTTACCGCCATCCGATTTTTATACATGTGCAAATACTCGTACACGCTGCATTGTATTTTTTTCCGCACGCGACAAGGAGGGGACAGAGGCGAGTTCCGGCTCGCGTCTGTCCCCTCCCCCGGTCCCACCCCCCTGGTCGACCCGCATAAAACTTAAAAATATGATAAAATAAAAGATAAAATCAATAAATGAAAACGTGTGTAGATAAAATAGATAAAATAAAAGTCAATAAATAAATAAATAATAATAAGTAAATAAATACAATGGACAAAACACAACAAACATAAGAAGGGGGGCAAAATAAAGGGGAATAAAAGATAAAGATAAAATTTATAATATAGAATATAAAATATATATAGAATAAAATGAAATGTCATAAAATAAAAGGAAGGGGGTCGACCGGCAGGTCGCATCTTTATAGAGGGGGGGAGGGGATTATTGCTCCACCTCGCCCCCCCGACCTGCCCACCCCGGGGGCGCCTTAACGGCCAGCCCCCTTGGCGGCGGTGGAAGTACTAAGTAGTCCCACCGCCGCCATTACGTCTGCGGCCCCTTACAGGGGGCCGCCGGCCTCGTCGGGTTGCCCCGCCGATGCTAACCTCCTGGCGGAGAGGGGGTCGGCTTCCCTCTCCCTCTCCGCTGCCTCCTTCTGCGTTATCACAATCTCGCAGAAGGAGGCAAACGCTGCTCTTGACCTCTCGCTGCCGATCATGTGGTCGACCACGACCGGCAACGAGTTGTCCATCCCAATAACGCCCCTTACGACATTCTTCCAGCGTATGCCGCGCAGAGACCTGGGCCTCCTCGCAGTGGTTGCACTGCGATCCTCCCAGTGCCAGTTATGAACACACAGTTTGAGGAAACGGCGGTATGCAGGTAATTTAACTTATGCGCATGCATTGCTGCAACTTGTGCTGTATCGTTTAGAATTTTTGTTACCGCCATCCGATTTTTATACATGTGCAAATACTTGTACACGCTGCATTGTATTTTTGTCCGCACGCGACAAGGAGGGGACAGAGGCGAGTTCCGGCTCGCGTCTGTCCCCTCCCCCGGTCCCACCCCCCTGGTCGACCCGCATAAAACTTAAAAATATGAAAAAATAAAAGATAAAATCAATAAATGAAAACGTGTATAGACAAAATAGATAAAATAAAAGTCAATAAATAAATAAATAATAATAAGTAAATAAATACAATGGACAAAACACAACAAACATAAGAAGGGGGGGCAAAATAAAGGGGAATAAAAGATAAAGATAAAATTTATAATATAGAATATAAAATATATATAGAATAAAATGAAATATCATAAAATAAAAGGAGGGGGTCGACCGGCAGGTCGCATCTTTGAGGAGGGGGGGAGGGGATTATTGCTCCACCTCGCCCCCCCGACCTGCCCACCCCGGGGGCGCCTTAACGGCCAGCCCCCCTTGGCGGCGGTGGAAGTACTAAGTAGTCCCACCGCCGCCATTACGTCTGCGGCCCCTTACAGGGGGCCGCCTGCCTCGTCGGGGTTGCCCCGCCGATGCTAACCTCCTGGCGGAGAGGGGGTCGGCTTCCCTCTCCCTCTCCGCTGCCTCCTTCTGCGTTATCACAATCTCGCAGAAGGAGGCAAACGCTGCTCTTGACCTCTCGCTGCCGATCATGTGGTCGACCACGACCGGCAACGAGTTGTCCATCCCAATAACGCCTCTTACGACATTCTTCCAGCGTATGCCGCGCAGAGACCTGGGCCTCCTCGCAGTGATGGCACTGCGATCCTCCCAGTGCCAGTTATGAACACACAGTTTGAGGAAACGGCGGTATGCAGGTAATTTAACTTATGCGCATGCATTGCTGCAACTTGTGCTGTATCGTTTAGAATTTTTGTTACCGCCATCCGATTTTTATACATGTGCAAATACTCGTACACGCTGCATTGTATTTTTTTCCGCACGCGACAAGGAGGGGACAGAGGCGAGTTCCGGCTCGCGTCTGTACCCTCCCCCGGTCCCACCCCCCTGGTCGACCCGCATAAAACTTAAAAATATGATAAAATAAAAGATAAAATCAATAAATGAAAACGTGTATAGATAAAATAGATAAAATAAAAGTCAATAAATAAATAAATAATAATAAGTAAATAAATACAATGGACAAAACACAACAAACATAAGAAGGGGGGGCAAAATAAAGGGGAATAAAAGATAAAGATAAAATTTATAATATAGAATATAAAATATATATAGAATAAAATGAAATATCATAAAATAAAAGGAGGGGGTCGACCGGCAGGTCGCATCTTTGTAGAGGGGGGGAGGGGATTAATGCTCCACCTCACCCCCCGCGACCTGCCCACCCCGGGGGCGCCTTAACGGCCAGCCCCCCTTGGCGGCGGTGGAAGTACTAAGTAGTACCACCGCCGCCATTACGTCTGCGGCCCCTTACAGGGGGCCGCCGGCCTCGTCGGGGTTGCCCCGCCGATGCTAACCTCCTGACGGAGAGGGGGTCGGCTTCCCTTTCCCTCTCCGCTGCCTCCTTCTGCGTTATCACAATCTCGCAGAAGGAGGCAAACGCTGCTCTTGACCTCTCGCTGCCGATCATGTGGTCGACCACGACCGGCAACGAGTTGTCCATCCCAATAACGCCCCTTACGACATTCTTCCAGCGTATGCCGCGCAGAGACCTGGGCATCCTCGCAGTGGTGGCACTGCGATCCTCCCAGTGCCAGTTATGAACACACAGTTTGAGGAAACGGCGGTATGCAGGTAATTTAACTAATGCGCATGCATTGCTGCAACTTGTGATGTATCGTTTAGAATTTTTGTTACCGCCATCCGATTTTTATACATGTGCAAATACTCGTACATGCTGCATTGTATTTTTTTCCGCACGCGACAAGGAGGGGACAGAGGCGAGTTCCGGCTCGCGTCTGTCCCCTCCCCCGGTCCCACCCCCCTGGTCGACCCGCATAAAACTTAAAAATATGATAAAATAAACGATAAAATCAATAAATGAAAACGTGTATAGATAAAATAGATAAAATAAAAGTCAATAAATAAATAAATAATAATAAGTAAATAAATACAATGGACAAAACACAACAAACATAAGAAGGGGGGGCAAAATAAAGGGGAATAAAAGATAAAGATAAAATTTATAATATAGAATATAAAATATATATAGAATAAAATGAAATATCATAAAATAAAAGGAGGGGGTCGACCGGCAGGTCGCATCTTTGAGGAGGGGGGGAGGGGATTATTGCTCCACCTCGCCCCCCCGACCTGCCCACCCCGGGGGCGCCTTAACGGCCAGCCCCCCTTGGCGGCGGTGGAAGTACTAAGTAGTCCCACCGCCGCCATTACGTCTGCGGCCCCTTACAGGGGGCCGCCTGCCTCGTCGGGGTTGCCCCGCCGATGCTAACCTCCTGGCGGAGAGGGGGTCGGCTTCCCTCTCCCTCTCCGCTGCCTCCTTCTGCGTTATCACAATCTCGCAGAAGGAGGCAAACGCTGCTCTTGACCTCTCGCTGCCGATCATGTGGTCGACCACGACCGGCAACGAGTTGTCCATCCCAATAACGCCTCTTACGACATTCTTCCAGCGTATGCCGCGCAGAGACCTGGGCCTCCTCGCAGTGATGGCACTGCGATCCTCCCAGTGCCAGTTATGAACACACAGTTTGAGGAAACGGCGGTATGCAGGTAATTTAACTTATGCGCATGCATTGCTGCAACTTGTGCTGTATCGTTTAGAATTTTTGTTACCGCCATCCGATTTTTATACATGTGCAAATACTCGTACACGCTGCATTGTATTTTTTTCCGCACGCGACAAGGAGGGGACAGAGGCGAGTTCCGGCTCGCGTCTGTACCCTCCCCCGGTCCCACCCCCCTGGTCGACCCGCATAAAACTTAAAAATATGATAAAATAAAAGATAAAATCAATAAATGAAAACGTGTATAGATAAAATAGATAAAATAAAAGTCAATAAATAAATAAATAATAATAAGTAAATAAATACAATGGACAAAACACAACAAACATAAGAAGGGGGGGCAAAATAAAGGGGAATAAAAGATAAAGATAAAATTTATAATATAGAATATAAAATATATATAGAATAAAATGAAATATCATAAAATAAAAGGAGGGGGTCGACCGGCAGGTCGCATCTTTGTAGAGGGGGGGAGGGGATTAATGCTCCACCTCACCCCCCGCGACCTGCCCACCCCGGGGGCGCCTTAACGGCCAGCCCCCCTTGGCGGCGGTGGAAGTACTAAGTAGTACCACCGCCGCCATTACGTCTGCGGCCCCTTACAGGGGGCCGCCGGCCTCGTCGGGGTTGCCCCGCCGATGCTAACCTCCTGACGGAGAGGGGGTCGGCTTCCCTTTCCCTCTCCGCTGCCTCCTTCTGCGTTATCACAATCTCGCAGAAGGAGGCAAACGCTGCTCTTGACCTCTCGCTGCCGATCATGTGGTCGACCACGACCGGCAACGAGTTGTCCATCCCAATAACGCCCCTTACGACATTCTTCCAGCGTATGCCGCGCAGAGACCTGGGCATCCTCGCAGTGGTGGCACTGCGATCCTCCCAGTGCCAGTTATGAACACACAGTTTGAGGAAACGGCGGTATGCAGGTAATTTAACTAATGCGCATGCATTGCTGCAACTTGTGATGTATCGTTTAGAATTTTTGTTACCGCCATCCGATTTTTATACATGTGCAAATACTCGTACATGCTGCATTGTATTTTTTTCCGCACGCGACAAGGAGGGGACAGAGGCGAGTTCCGGCTCGCGTCTGTCCCCTCCCCCGGTCCCACCCCCCTGGTCGACCCGCATAAAACTTAAAAATATGATAAAATAAACGATAAAATCAATAAATGAAAACGTGTATAGATAAAATAGATAAAATAAAAGTCAATAAATAAATAAATAATAATAAGTAAATAAATACAATGGACAAAACACAACAAACATAAGAAGGGGGGGCAAAATAAAGGGGAATAAAAGATAAAGATAAAATTTATAATATAGAATATAAAATATATATAGAATAAAATGAAATATCATAAAATAAAAGGAGTGGGTCGACCAGCAGGTCGCATCTTTGAGGAGGGGGGGAGGGGATTATTGCTCCACCTCGCCCCCCCGACCTGCCCACCCCGGGGCGCCTTAACGGCCAGCCCCCCTTGGCGGCGGTGGAAGTACTAAGTAGTCCCACCGCCGCCATTACGTCTGCGGCCCCTTACAGGGGGCCGCCGGCCTCGTCGGGGTTGCCCCGCCGATGCTAACCTCCTGGCGGAGAGGGGGTCGGCTTCCCTCTCCCTCTCCGCTGCCTCCTTCTGCGTTATCACAATCTCGCAGAAGGAGGCAAACGCTGCTCTTGACCTCTCGCTGCCGATCATGTGGTCGACCACGACCGGCAACGCTTTGTCCATCCCAATAACGCCCCTTACGACATTCTTCCAGCGTATGCCGCGCAGAGTCCTGGGCCTCCTCGCAGTGGTGGCACTGCGATCCTCCCAGTGCCAGTTATGAACACACAGTTTGAGGAAACGGCGGTATGCAGGTAATTTAACTTATGCGCATGCATTGCTGCAACTTGTGCTGTATCGTTTAGAATTTTTGTTACCGCCATCCGAATTTTATACATGTGCAAATACTTGTACACGCTGCATTGTATTTTTTTCCGCACGCGACAAGGAGGGGACAGAGGCGAGTTCCGGCTCGCGTCTGTCCCCTCCCCTGGTCCCACCCCCCTGGTCGACCCGCATAAAACTTAAAAATATGATAAAATAAAAGATAAAATCAATAAATGAAAACGTGTATAGACAAAATAGATAAAATAAAAGTCAATAAATAAATAAGTAATAATAAGTAAATTAATACAATGGAAAAAACACAACAAACATAAGAAGGGGGGCCAAATAAAGGGGAATAAAAGATAAAGATAAAATTTATAATATAGAATATAAAATATATAAAGAATAAAATGAAATATCATAAAATAAAAGGAGGGGGTCGACCGGCAGGTCGCATCTTTGTAGAGGGGGGGAGGGGATTATTGCTCCACCTCGCCCCCCGCGACCTGCCCACCCCGGGGGCGCCTTAACGGCCAGCCCCCCTTGGCGGCGGTGGAAGTACTAAGTAGTCCCACCGCCGCCATTACGTCTGCGGCCCCTTACAGGGGGCCGCCGGCCTCGTCGGGGTTGCCCCGCCGATGCTAACCTCCTGGCGGAGAGGGGGTCGGCTTCCCTCTCCCTCTCCGCTGCCTCCTTCTGCGTTATCACAATCTCGCAGAAGAAGGCAAACGCTGCTCTTGACCTCTCGCTGCCGATCATGTGGTCGACCACGACCGGCAACGAGTTGTCCATCCCAATAACGCCCCTTACGACATTCTTCCAGCGTATGCCGCGCAGAGACCTGGGCCTCCTCGCAGTGGTGGCACTGCGATCCTCCCAATGTCAGTTATGAACACACAGTTTGAGGAAACGGCGGTATGCAGGTAATTTAACTTATGCACATGCATTGCTGCAACTTGTGCTGTATCGTTTAGAATTTTTGTTACCGCCATCCGATTTTTATACATGTGCAAATACTCGTACACGCTGCATTGTATTTTTTTCCGCACGCGACAAGGAGGGGACAGAGGCGAGTTCCGGCTCGCGTCTGTCCCCTCCCCCGGTCCCACCCCCCTGGTCGACCCGCATAAAACTTAAAAATATGATAAAATAAAAGATAAAATCTATAAATGAAAACGTGTGTAGATAAAATAGATAAAATAAAAGTCAATAAATAAATAAATAATAATAAGTAAATAAATACAATGGACAAAACACAACAAACATAAGAAGGGGGGCAAAATAAAGGGGAATAAAAGATAAAGATAAAATTTATAATATAGAATATAAAATATATATAGAATAAAATGAAATGTCATAAAATAAAAGGAAGGGGGTCGACCGGCAGGTCGCATCTTTATAGAGGGGGGGAGGGGATTATTGCTCCACCTCGCCCCCCGCGACCTGCCCACCCCGGGGGCGCCTTAACGGTCAGCCCCCCTTGGCGGCGGTGGAAGTACTAAGTAGTCCCACCGCCGCCATTACGTCTGCAGCCGCTTACAGGGGGCCGTCGGCCTCGTCGGGGTTGCCCCGCCGATGCTAGCATCCTGGCGGAGAGGGGGTCGGCTTCCCTCTCCCTCTCCGCTGCCTCCTTCTGCGTTATCACAATCTCGCAGAAGGAGGCAAACGCTGCTCTTGACCTCTCGCTGCCGATCATGTGGTCGACCACGACCGGCAACGAGTTGTCCATCCCAATAACGCCTCTTACGACATTCTTCCAGCGTATGCCGCGCAGAGACCTGGGCCTCCTCGCAGTGATGGCACTGCGATCCTCCCAGTGCCAGTTATGAACACACAGTTTGAGGCAACGGCGGTATGCAGGTAATTTAACTTATGCGCATGCATTGCTGCAACTTGTGCTGTATCGTTTAGAATTTTTGTTACCGCCATCCGATTTTTATACATGTGCAAATACTCGTACACGCTGCATTGTATTTTTGTCCGCACGCGACAAGGAGGGGACAGAGGCGAGTTCCGGCTCGCGTCTGTCCCCTCCCCCGGTCCCACCCCCCTGGTCGACCCGCATAAAACTTAAAAATATGATAAAATAAAAGATAAAATCAATAAATGAAAACGTGTATAGATAAAATAGATAAAATAAAAGTCAATAAATAAATAAATAATAATAAGTAAATAAATACAATGGACAAAACACAACAAACATAAGAAGGGGGGGCAAAATAAAGGGGAATAAAAGATAAAGATAAAATTTATAATATAGAATATAAAATATATATAGAATAAAATGAAATATCATAAAATAAAAGGAGGGGGTCGACCGGCAGGTCGCATCTTTGAGGAGGGGGGGAGGGGATTATTGCTCCACCTCGCCCCCCCGACCTGCCCACCCCGGGGGCGCCTTAACGGCCAGCCCCCCTTGGCGGCGGTGGAAGTACTAAGTAGTCCCACCGCCGCCATTACGTCTGCGGCCCCTTACAGGGGGCCGCCGGCCTCGTCGGGGTTGCCCCGCCGATGCTAACCTCCTGGCGGAGAGGGGGTCGGCTTCCCTCTCCCTCTCCGCTGCCTCCTTCTGCGTTATCACAATCTCGCAGAAGGAGGCAAACGCTGCTCTTGACCTCTCGCTGCCGATCATGTGGTCGACCACGACCGGCAACGAGTTGTCCATCCCAATAACGCCTCTTACGACATTCTTCCAGCGTATGCCGCGCAGAGACCTGGGCCTCCTCGCAGTGATGGCACTGCGATCCTCCCAGTGCCAGTTATGAACACACAGTTTGAGGAAACGGCGGTATGCAGGTAATTTAACTTATGCGCATACATTACTGCAACTTGTGCTGTATCGTTTAGAATTTTTGTTACCGCCATCCGAATTTTATACATGTGCAAATACTTGTACACGCTGCATTGTATTTTTTTCCGCACGCGACAAGGAGGGGACAGAGGCGAGTTCCGGCTCGCGTCTGTCCCCTCCCCCGGTCCCACCCCCCTGGTCGACCCGCATAAAACTTAAAAATATGATAAAATAAAAGATAAAATCAATAAATGAAAACGTGTATAGACAAAATAGATAAAATAAAAGTCAATAAATAAATAAGTAATAATAAGTAAATAAATACAATGGACAAAACACAACAAACATAAGAAGGGGGGCAAAATAAAGGGGAATAAAAGATAAAGATAAAATTTATAATATAGAATATAAAATATATATAGAATAAAATGAAATATCATAAAATAAAAGGAGGGGGTCGACCGGCAGGTAGCATCTTTGTAGAGGGGGGGAGGGGATTATTGCTCCACCTCGCCCCCCGCGACCTGCCCACCCCGGGGGCGCCTTAACGGCCAGCCCCCCTTGGCGGCGGTGGAAGTACTAAGTAGTCCCACCGCTGCCATTACGTCTGCGGCCCCTTACAGGGGGCCGCCGGCCTCGTCGGGGTTGCCCCGCCGATGCTAACCTCCTGGCGGAGAGGGGGTCGGCTTCCCTCTCCCTCTCCGCTGCCTCCTTCTGCGTTATCACAATCTCGCAGAAGAAGGCAAACGCTGCTCTTGACCTCTCGCTGCCGATCATGTGGTCGACCACGACCGGCAACGAGTTGTCCATCCAATAACGCCCCTTACGACATTCTTCCAGCGTATGCCGCGCAGAGTCCTGGGCCTCCTCGCAGTGGTGGCACTGCGATCCTCCCAGTGCCAGTTATGAACACACAGTTTGAGGAAACGGCGGTATGCAGGTAATTTAACTTATGCGCATGCATTGCTGCAACTTGTGCTGTATCGTTTAGAATTTTTGTTACCGCCATCCGATTTTTATACATGTGCAAATACTTGTACACGCTGCATTGTATTTTTTTCCGCACGCGACAAGGAGGGGACAGAGGCGAGTTCCGGCTCGCGTCTGTCCCCTCCCCCGGTCCCACCCCCCTGGTCGACCCGCATAAAACTTAAAAATATGATAAAATAAAAGATAAAATCAATAAATGAAAACGTGTATAGACAAAATAGATAAAATAAAAGTCAATAAATAAATAAGTAATAATAAGTAAATAAATACAATGGACAAAACACAACAAACATAAGAAGGGGGGCAAAATAAAGGGGAATAAAAGATAAAGATAAAATTTATAATATAGAATATAAAATATATATAGAATAAAATGAAATATCATAAAATAAAAGGAGGGGGTCGACCGGCAGGTCGCATCTTTGTAGAGGGGGGGAGGGGATTATTGCTCCACCTCACCCCCCGCGACCTGCCCACCCCGGGGGCGCCTTAACGGCCAGCCCCCCTTGGCGGCGGTGGAAGTACTAAGTAGTCCCACCGCCGCCATTACGTCTGCGGCCCCTTACAGGGGGCCGCCGGCCTCGTCGGGGTTGCCCCGCCGATGCTAACCTCCTGACGGAGAGGGGGTCGGCTTCCCTTTCCCTCTCCGCTGCCTCCTTCTGCGTTATCACAATCTCGCAGAAGGAGGCAAACGCTGCTCTTGACCTCTCGCTGCCGATCATGTGGTCGACCACGACCGGCAACGAGTTGTCCATCCCAATAACGCCCCTTACGACATTCTTCCAGCGTATGCCGCGCAGAGACCTGGGCATCCTCGCAGTGGTGGCACTGCGATCCTCCCAGTGCCAGGTTATGAACACACAGTTTGAGGAAACGGCGGTATGCAGGTAATTTAACTAATGCGCATGCATTGCTGCAACTTGTGCTGTATCGTTTAGAATTTTTGTTACCGCCATCCGATTTTTATACATGTGCAAATACTCGTACATGCTGCATTGTATTTTTTTCCGCACGCGACAAGGAGGGGACAGAGGCGAGTTCCGGCTCGCGTCTGTCCCCTCCCCCGGTCCCACCCCCCTGGTCGACCCGCATAAAACTTAAAAATATGATAAAATAAAAGATAAAATCAATAAATGAAAACGTGTATAGATAAAATATATAAAATAAAAGTCAATAAATAAATAAATAATAATAAGTAAATAAATACAATGGACAAAACACAACAAACATAAGAAGGGGGGGCAAAATAAAGGGGAATAAAAGATAAAGATAAAATTTATAATATAGAATATAAAATATATATAGAATAAAATGAAATATCATAAAATAAAAGGAGGGGGTCGACCGGCAGGTCGCATCTTTGTAGAGGGGGGGAGGGGATTATTGCTCCACCTCGCCCCCCGCGACCTGCCCACCCCGGGGGCGCCTTAACGGCCAGCCCCCCTTGGCGGCGGTGGAAGTACTAAGTAGTCCCACCGCTGCCATTACGTCTGCGGCCCCTTACAGGGGGCCGCCGGCCTCGTCGGGGTTGCCCCGCCGATGCTAACCTCCTGGCGGAGAGGGGGTCGGCTTCCCTCTCCCTCTCCGCTGCCTCCTTCTGCGTTATCACAATCTCGCAGAAGAAGGCAAACGCTGCTCTTGACCTCTCGCTGCCGATCATGTGGTCGACCACGACCGGCAACGAGTTGTCCATCCCAATAACGCCCCTTACGACATTCTTCCAGCGTATGCCGCGCAGAGTCCTGGGCCTCCTCGCAGTGGTGGCACTGCGATCCTCCCAGTGCCAGTTATGAACACACAGTTTGAGGAAACGGCGGTATGCAGGTAATTTAACTTATGCGCATGCATTGCTGCAACTTGTGCTGTATCGTTTAGAATTTTTGTTACCGCCATCCGATTTTTATACATGTGCAAATACTTGTACACGCTGCATTGTATTTTTTTCCGCACGCGACAAGGAGGGGACAGAGGCGAGTTCCGGCTCGCGTCTGTCCCCTCCCCCGGTCCCACCCCCCTGGTCGACCCGCATAAAACTTAAAAATATGATAAAATAAAAGATAAAATCAATAAATGAAAACGTGTATAGACAAAATAGATAAAATAAAAGTCAATAAATAAATAAGTAATAATAAGTAAATAAATACAATGGACAAAACACAACAAACATAAGAAGGGGGGCAAAATAAAGGGGAATAAAAGATAAAGATAAAATTTATAATATAGAATATAAAATATATATAGAATAAAATGAAATGTCATAAAATAAAAGGAAGGGGGTCGACCGGCAGGTCGCATCTTTATAGAGGGGGGGAGGGGATTATTACTCCACCTCGCCCCCCGCGACCTGCCCACCCCGGGGGCGCCTTAACGGTCAGCCCCCCTTGGCGGCGGTGGAAGTACTAAGTAGTCCCACCGCCGCCATTACGTCTGCAGCCGCTTACAGGGGGCCGTCGGCCTCGTCGGGGTTGCACCGCCGATGCTAGCATCCTGGCGGAGAGGGGGTCGGCTTCCCTCTCCCTCTCCGCTGCCTCCTTCTGCGTTATCACAATCTCGCAGAAGGACGCAAACGCTGCTCTTGACCTCTCGCTGCCGATCGTGTGGTCGACCACGACCGGCAACGAGTTGTCCATCCCAATAACGCCTCTTACGACATTCTTCCAGCGTATGCCGCGCAGAGACCTGGGCCTCCTCGCAGTGGTGGCACTGCGATCCTCCCAGTGCCAGTTATGAACACACAGTTTGAGGCAACGGCGGTATGCAGGTAATTTAACTTATGCGCATGCATTGCTGCAACTTGTGCTGTATCGTTTAGAATTTTTGTTACCGCCATCCGATTTTTATACATGTGCAAATACTCGTACACGCTGCATTGTATTTTTGTCCGCACGCGACAAGGAGGGGACAGAGGCGAGTTCCGGCTCGCGTCTGTCCCCTCCCCCGGTCCCACCCCCCTGGTCGACCCGCATAAAACTTAAAAATATGATAAAATAAAAGATAAAATCAATAAATGAAAACGTGTATAGATAAAATAGATAAAATAAAAGTCAATAAATAAATAAATAATAATAAGTAAATAAATACAATGGACAAAACACAACAAACATAAGAAGGGGGGGCAAAATAAAGGGGAATAAAAGATAAAGATAAAATTTATAATATAGAATATAAAATATATATAGAATAAAATGAAATATCATAAAATAAAAGGAGGGGGTCGACCGGCAGGTCGCATCTTTGAGGAGGGGGGGAGGGGATTATTGCTCCACCTCGCCCCCCCCGACCTGCCCACCCCGGGGGCGCCTTAACGGCCAGCCCCCCTTGGCGGCGGTGGAAGTACTAAGTAGTCCCACCGCCGCCATTACGTCTGCGGCCCCTTACAGGGGGCCGCCGGCCTCGTCGGGGTTGCCCCGCCGATGCTAACCTCCTGGCGGAGAGGGGGTCGGCTTCCCTCTCCCTCTCCGCTGCCTCCTTCTGCGTTATCACAATCTCGCAGAAGAAGGCAAACGCTGCTCTTGACCTCTCGCTGCCGATCATGTGGTCGACCACGACCGGCAACGAGTTGTCCATCCCAATAACGCCTCTTACGACATTCTTCCAGCGTATGCCGCGCAGAGACCTGGGCCTCCTCGCAGTGATGGCACTGCGATCCTCCCAGTGCCAGTTATGAACACACAGTTTGAGGAAACGGCGGTATGCAGGTAATTTAACTTATGCGCATGCATTGCTGCAACTTGTGCTGTATCGTTTAGAATTTTTGTTACCGCCATCCGAATTTTATACATGTGCAAATACTTGTACACGCTGCATTGTATTTTTTTCCGCACGCGACAAGGAGGGGACAGAGGCGAGTTCCGGCTCGCGTCTGTCCCCTCCCCTGGTCCCACCCCCCTGGTCGACCCGCATAAAACTTAAAAATATGATAAAATAAAAGATAAAATCAATAAATGAAAACGTGTATAGACAAAATAGATAAAATAAAAGTCAATAAATAAATAAGTAATAATAAGTAAATAAATACAATGGAAAAAACACAACAAACATAAGAAGGGGGGCCAAATAAAGGGGAATAAAAGATAAAGATAAAATTTATAATATAGAATATAAAATATATAAAGAATAAAATGAAATATCATAAAATAAAAGGAGGGGGTCGACCGGCAGGTAGCATCTTTGTAGAGGGGGGGAGGGGATTATTGCTCCACCTCGCCCCCCGCGACCTGCCCACCCCGGGGGCGCCTTAACGGCCAGCCCCCCTTGGCGGCGGTGGAAGTACTAAGTAGTCCCACCGCCGCCATTACGTCTGCGGCCCCTTACAGGGGGCCGCCGGCCTCGTCGGGGTTGCCCCGCCGATGCTAACCTCCTGGCGGAGAGGGGGTCGGCTTCCCTCTCCCTCTCCGCTGCCTCCTTCTGCGTTATCACAATCTCGCAGAAGGACGCAAACGCTGCTCTTGACCTCTCGCTGCCGATCATGTGGTCGACCACGACCGGCAACGAGTTGTCCATCCCAATAACGCCTCTTACGACATTCTTCCAGCGTATGCCGCGCAGAGACCTGGGCCTCCTCGCAGTGATGGCACTGCGATCCTCCCAGTGCCAGTTATGAACACACAGTTTGAGGAAACGGCGGTATGCAGGTAATTTAACTTATGCGCATACATTGCTGCAACTTGTGCTGTATCGTTTAGAATTTTTGTTACCGCCATCCGAATTTTATACATGTGCAAATACTTGTACACGCTGCATTGTATTTTTTTCCGCACGCGACAAGGAGGGGACAGAGGCGAGTTCCGGCTCGCGTCTGTCCCCTCCCCCGGTCCCACCCCCCTGGTCGACCCGCATAAAACTTAAAAATATGATAAAATAAAAGATAAAATCAATAAATGAAAACGTGTATAGACAAAATAGATAAAATAAAAGTCAATAAATAAATAAGTAATAATAAGTAAATAAATACAATGGACAAAACACAACAAACATAAGAAGGGGGGCAAAATAAAGGGGAATAAAAGATAAAGATAAAATTTATAATATAGAATATAAAATATATATAGAATAAAATGAAATATCATAAAATAAAAGGAGGGGGTCGACCGGCAGGTAGCATCTTTGTAGAGGGGGGGAGGGGATTATTGCTCCACCTCGCCCCCCGCGACCTGCCCACCCCGGGGGCGCCTTAACGGCCAGCCCCCCTTGGCGGCGGTGGAAGTACTAAGTAGTCCCACCGCCGCCATTACGTCTGCGGCCCCTTACAGGGGGCCGCCGGCCTCGTCGGGGTTGCCCCGCCGATGCTAACCTCCTGGCGGAGAGGGGGTCGGCTTCCCTCTCCCTCTCCGCTGCCTCCTTCTGCGTTATCACAATCTCGCAGAAGGACGCAAACGCTGCTCTTGACCTCTCGCTGCCGATCATGTGGTCGACCACGACCGGCAACGAGTTGTCCATCCCAATAACGCCTCTTACGACATTCTTCCAGCGTATGCCGCGCAGAGACCTGGGCCTCCTCGCAGTGATGGCACTGCGATCCTCCCAGTGCCAGTTATGAACACACAGTTTGAGGAAACGGCGGTATGCAGGTAATTTAACTTATGCGCATACATTGCTGCAACTTGTGCTGTATCGTTTAGAATTTTTGTTACCGCCATCCGAATTTTATACATGTGCAAATACTTGTACACGCTGCATTGTATTTTTTTCCGCACGCGACAAGGAGGGGACAGAGGCGAGTTCCGGCTCGCGTCTGTCCCCTCCCCCGGTCCCACCCCCCTGGTCGACCCGCGTAAAACTTAAAAATATGATAAAATAAAAGATAAAATCAATAAATGAAAACGTGTATAGATAAAATATATAAAATAAAAGTCAATAAATAAATAAATAATAATAAGTAAATAAATACAATGGACAAAACACAACAAACATAAGAAGGGGGGGCAAAATAAAGGGGAATAAAAGATAAAGATAAAATTTATAATATAGAATATAAAATATATATAGAATAAAATGAAATATCATAAAATAAAAGGAGGGGGTCGACCGGCAGGTCGCATCTTTGTAGAGGGGGGGAGGGGATTATTGCTCCACCTCGCCCCCCGCGACCTGCCCACCCCGGGGGCGCCTTAACGGCCAGCCCCCCTTGGCGGCGGTGGAAGTACTAAGTAGTCCCACCGCTGCCATTACGTCTGCGGCCCCTTACAGGGGGCCGCCGGCCTCGTCGGGGTTGCCCCGCCGATGCTAACCTCCTGGCGGAGAGGGGGTCGGCTTCCCTCTCCCTCTCCGCTGCCTCCTTCTGCGTTATCACAATCTCGCAGAAGAAGGCAAACGCTGCTCTTGACCTCTCGCTGCCGATCATGTGGTCGACCACGACCGGCAACGAGTTGTCCATCCCAATAACGCCCCTTACGACATTCTTCCAGCGTATGCCGCGCAGAGTCCTGGGCCTCCTCGCAGTGGTGGCACTGCGATCCTCCCAGTGCCAGTTATGAACACACAGTTTGAGGAAACGGCGGTATGCAGGTAATTTAACTTATGCGCATGCATTGCTGCAACTTGTGCTGTATCGTTTAGAATTTTTGTTACCGCCATCCGATTTTTATACATGTGCAAATACTTGTACACGCTGCATTGTATTTTTTTCCGCACGCGACAAGGAGGGGACAGAGGCGAGTTCCGGCTCGCGTCTGTCCCCTCCCCCGGTCCCACCCCCCTGGTCGACCCGCATAAAACTTAAAAATATGATAAAATAAAAGATAAAATCAATAAATGAAAACGTGTATAGACAAAATAGATAAAATAAAAGTCAATAAATAAATAAGTAATAATAAGTAAATAAATACAATGGACAAAACACAACAAACATAAGAAGGGGGGCAAAATAAAGGGGAATAAAAGATAAAGATAAAATTTATAATATAGAATATAAAATATATATAGAATAAAATGAAATGTCATAAAATAAAAGGAAGGGGGTCGACCGGCAGGTCGCATCTTTATAGAGGGGGGGAGGGGATTATTACTCCACCTCGCCCCCCGCGACCTGCCCACCCCGGGGGCGCCTTAACGGTCAGCCCCCCTTGGCGGCGGTGGAAGTACTAAGTAGTCCCACCGCCGCCATTACGTCTGCAGCCGCTTACAGGGGGCCGTCGGCCTCGTCGGGGTTGCCCCGCCGATGCTAGCATCCTGGCGGAGAGGGGGTCGGCTTCCCTCTCCCTCTCCGCTGCCTCCTTCTGCGTTATCACAATCTCGCAGAAGGAGGCAAACGCTGCTCTTGAACTCTCGCTGCCGATCATGTGGTCGACCACGACCGGCAACGAGTTGTCCATCCCAATAACGCCTCTTACGACATTCTTCCAGCGTATGCCGCGCAGAGACCTGGGCCTCCTCGCAGTGATGGCACTGCGATCCTCCCAGTGCCAGTTATGAACACACAGTTTGAGGAAACGGCGGTATGCAGGTAATTTAACTTATGCGCATACATTGCTGCAACTTGTGCTGTATCGTTTAGAATTTTTGTTACCGCCATCCGATTTTTATACATGTGCAAATACTCGTACACGCTGCATTGTATTTTTTTCCGCACGCGACAAGGAGGGGACAGAGGCGAGTTCCGGCTCGCGTCTGTCCCCTCCCCCGGTCCCACCCCCCTGGTCGACCCGCATAAAACTTAAAAATATGATAAAATAAAAGATAAAATCTATAAATGAAAACGTGTGTAGATAAAATAGATAAAATAAAAGTCAATAAATAAATAAATAATAATAAGTAAATAAATACAATGGACAAAACACAACAAACATAAGAAGGGGGGCAAAATAAAGGGGAATAAAAGATAAAGATAAAATTTATAATATAGAATATAAAATATATATAGAATAAAATGAAATGTCATAAAATAAAAGGAAGGGGGTCGACCGGCAGGTCGCATCTTTATAGAGGGGGGGAGGGGATTATTGCTCCACCTCGCCCCCCGCGACCTGCCCACCCCGGGGGCGCCTTAACGGTCAGCCCCCCTTGGCGGCGGTGGAAGTACTAAGTAGTCCCACCGCCGCCATTACGTCTGCAGCCGCTTACAGGGGGCCGTCGGCCTCGTCGGGGTTGCCCCGCCGATGCTAGCATCCTGGCGGAGAGGGGGTCGGCTTCCCTCTCCCTCTCCGCTGTCTCCTTCTGCGTTATCACAATCTCGCAGAAGGACGCAAACGCTGCTCTTGACCTCTCGCTGCCGATCGTGTGGTCGACCACGACCGGCAACGAGTTGTCCATCCCAATAACGCCTCTTACGACATTCTTCCAGCGTATGCCGCGCAGAGACCTGGGCCTCCTCGCAGTGGTGGCACTGCGATCCTCCCAGTGCCAGTTATGAACACACAGTTTGAGGCAACGGCGGTATGCAGGTAATTTAACTTATGCGCATGCATTGCTGCAACTTGTGCTGTATCGTTTAGAATTTTTGTTACCGCCATCCGATTTTTATACATGTGCAAATACTCGTACACGCTGCATTGTATTTTTGTCCGCACGCGACAAGGAGGGGACAGAGGCGAGTTCCGGCTCGCGTCTGTCCCCTCCCCCGGTCCCACCCCCCTGGTCGAGCCGCATAAAACTTAAAAATATGATAAAATAAAAGATAAAATCAATAAATGAAAACGTGTATAGATAAAATAGATAAAATAAAAGTCAATAAATAAATAAATAATAATAAGTAAATAAATACAATGGACAAAACACAACAAACATAAGAAGGGGGGGCAAAATAAAGGGGAATAAAAGATAAAGATAAAATTTATAATATAGAATATAAAATATATATAGAATAAAATGAAATATCATAAAATAAAAGGAGGGGGTCGACCGGCAGGTCGCATCTTTGAGGAGGGGGGGAGGGGATTATTGCTCCACATCGCCCCCCCGACCTGCCCACCCCGGGGGCGCCTTAACGGCCAGCCCCCCTTGGCGGCGGTGGAAGTACTAAGTAGTCCCACCGCCGCCATTACGTCTGCGGCCCCTTACAGGGGGCCGCCGGCCTCGTCGGGGTTGCCCCGCCGATGCTAACCTCCTGGCGGAGAGGGGGTCGGCTTCCCTCTCCCTCTCCGCTGCCTCCTTCTGCGTTATCACAATCTCGCAGAAGAAGGCAAACGCTGCTCTTGACCTCTCGCTGCCGATCATGTGGTCGACCACGACCGGCAACGAGTTGTCCATCCCAATAACGCCTCTTACGACATTCTTCCAGCGTATGCCGCGCAGAGACCTGGGCCTCCTCGCAGTGATGGCACTGCGATCCTCCCAGTGCCAGTTATGAACACACAGTTTGAGGAAACGGCGGTATGCAGGTAATTTAACTTATGCGCATGCATTGCTGCAACTTGTGCTGTATCGTTTAGAATTTTTGTTACCGCCATCCGAATTTTATACATGTGCAAATACTTGTACACGCTGCATTGTATTTTTTTCCGCACGCGACAAGGAGGGGACAGAGGCGAGTTCCGGCTCGCGTCTGTCCCCTCCCCTGGTCCCACCCCCCTGGTCGACCAGCATAAAACTTAAAAATATGATAAAATAAAAGATAAAATCAATAAATGAAAACGTGTATAGACAAAATAGATAAAATAAAAGTCAATAAATAAATAAGTAATAATAAGTAAATAAATACAATGGAAAAAACACAACAAACATAAGAAGGGGGGCCAAATAAAGAGGAATAAAAGATAAAGATAAAATTTATAATATTGAATATAAAATATATAAAGAATAAAATGAAATATCATAAAATAAAAGGAGGGGGTCGACCGGCAGGTAGCATCTTTGTAGAGGGGGGGAGGGGATTATTGCTCCACCTCGCCCCCCGCGACCTGCCCACCCCGGGGGCGCCTTAACGGCCAGCCCCCCTTGGCGGCGGTGGAAGTACTAAGTAGTCCCACCGCCGCCATTACGTCTGCGGCCCCTTACAGGGGGCCGCCGGCCTCGTCGGGGTTGCCCCGCCGATGCTAACCTCCTGGCGGAGAGGGGGTCGGCTTCCCTCTCCCTCTCCGCTGCCTCCTTCTGCGTTATCACAATCTCGCAGAAGGAGGCAAACGCTGCTCTTGACCTCTCGCTGCCGATCATGTGGTCGACCACGACCGGCAACGAGTTGTCCATCCCAATAACGCCTCTTACGACATTCTTCCAGCGTATGCCGCGCAGAGACCTGGGCCTCCTCGCAGTGATGGCACTGCGATCCTCCCAGTGCCAGTTATGAACACACAGTTTGAGGAAACGGCGGTATGCAGGTAATTTAACTTATGCGCATACATTGCTGCAACTTGTGCTGTATCGTTTAGAATTTTTGTTACCGCCATCCGATTTTTATACATGTGCAAATACTTGTACACGCTGCATTGTATTTTTTTCCGCACGCGACAAGGAGGGGACAGAGGCGAGTTCCGGCTCGCGTCTGTCCCCTCCCCCGGTCCCACCCTCCTGGTCGACCCGCATAAAACTTAAAAATATGATAAAATAAAAGATAAAATCAATAAATGAAAACGTGTATAGACAAAATAGATAAAATAAAAGTCAATAAATAAATAAGTAATAATAAGTAAATAAATACAATGGACAAAACACAACAAACATAAGAAGGGGGGCAAAATAAAGGGGAATAAAAGATAAAGATAAAATTTATAATATAGAATATAAAATATATATAGAATAAAATGAAATATCATAAAATAAAAGGAGGGGGTCGACCGGCAGGTAGCATCTTTGTAGAGGGGGGGAGGGGATTATTGCTCCACCTCGCCCCCCGCGACCTGCCCACCCCGGGGGCGCCTTAACGGCCAGCCCCCCTTGGCGGCGGTGGAAGTACTAAGTAGTCCCACCGCTGCCATTACGTCTGCGGCCCCTTACAGGGGGCCGCCGGCCTCGTCGGGGTTGCCCCGCCGATGCTAACCTCCTGGCGGAGAGGGGGTCGGCTTCCCTCTCCCTCTCCGCTGCCTCCTTCTGCGTTATCACAATCTCGCAGAAGAAGGCAAACGCTGCTCTTGACCTCTCGCTGCCGATCATGTGGTCGACCACGACCGGCAACGAGTTGTCCATCCCAATAACGCCTCTTACGACATTCTTCCAGCGTATGCCGCGCAGAGACCTGGGCCTCCTCGCAGTGATGGCACTGCGATCCTCCCAGTGCCAGTTATGAACACACAGTTTGAGGAAACGGCGGTATGCAGGTAATTTAACTTATGCGCATACATTGCTGCAACTTGTGCTGTATCGTTTAGAATTTTTGTTACCGCCATCCGAATTTTATACATGTGCAAATACTTGTACACGCTGCATTGTATTTTTTTCCGCACGCGACAAGGAGGGGACAGAGGCGAGTTCCGGCTCGCGTCTGTCCCCTCCCCCGGTCCCACCCTCCTGGTCGACCCGCATAAAACTTAAAAATATGATAAAATAAAAGATAAAATCAATAAATGAAAACGTGTATAGACAAAATAGATAAAATAAAAGTCAATAAATAAATAAGTAATAATAAGTAAATAAATACAATGGACAAAACACAACAAACATAAGAAGGGGGGCAAAATAAAGGGGAATAAAAGATAAAGATAAAATTTATAATATAGAATATAAAATATATATAGAATAAAATGAAATATCATAAAATAAAAGGAGGGGGTCGACCGGCAGGTAGCATCTTTGTAGAGGGGGGGAGGGGATTATTGCTCCACCTCGCCCCCCGCGACCTGCCCACCCCGGGGGCGCCTTAACGGCCAGCCCCCCTTGGCGGCGGTGGAAGTACTAAGTAGTCCCACCGCTGCCATTACGTCTGCGGCCCCTTACAGGGGGCCGCCGGCCTCGTCGGGGTTGCCCCGCCGATGCTAACCTCCTGGCGGAGAGGGGGTCGGCTTCCCTCTCCCTCTCCGCTGCCTCCTTCTGCGTTATCACAATCTCGCAGAAGAAGGCAAACGCTGCTCTTGACCTCTCGCTGCCGATCATGTGGTCGACCACGACCGGCAACGAGTTGTCCATCCCAATAACGCCCCTTACGACATTCTTCCAGCGTATGCCGCGCAGAGTCCTGGGCCTCCTCGCAGTGGTGGCACTGCGATCCTCCCAGTGCCAGTTATGAACACACAGTTTGAGGAAACGGCGGTATGCAGGTAATTTAACTTATGCGCATGCATTGCTGCAACTTGTGCTGTATCGTTTAGAATTTTTGTTACCGCCATCCGATTTTTATACATGTGCAAATATTTGTACACGCTGCATTGTATTTTTTTCCGCACGCGACAAGGAGGGGACAGAGGCGAGTTCCGGCTCGCGTCTGTCCCCTCCCCCGGTCCCACCCCCCTGGTCGACCCGCATAAAACTTAAAAATAACGATAAAATAAAAGATAAAATCAATAAATGAAAACGTGTATAGACAAAATAGATAAAATAAAAGTCAATAAATAAATAAGTAATAATAAGTAAATAAATACAATGGACAAAACACAACAAACATAAGAAGGGGGGCAAAATAAAGGGGAATAAAAGATAAAGATAAAATTTATAATATAGAATATAAAATATATATAGAATAAAATGAAATATCATAAAATAAAAGGAGGGGGTCGACCGGCAGGTCGCATCTTTGTAGAGGGGGGGAGGGGATTATTGCTCCACCTCACCCCCCGCGACCTGCCCACCCCGGGGGCGCCTTAACGGCCAGCCCCCCTTGGCGGCGGTGGAAGTACTAAGTAGTCCCACCGCCGCCATTACGTCTGCGGCCCCTTACAGGGGGCCGCCGGCCTCGTCGGGGTTGCCCCGCCGATGCTAACCTCCTGGCGGAGAGGGGGTCGGCTTCCCTCTCCCTCTCCGCTGCCTCCTTCTGCGTTATCACAATCTCGCAGAAGAAGGCAAACGCTGCTTTTGACCTCTCGCTGCCGATCATGTGGTCGACCACGACCGGCAACGAGTTGTCCATCCCAATAACGCCCCTTACGACATTCTTCCAGCGTATGCCGCGCAGAGTCCTGGGCCTCCTCGCAGTGGTGGCACTGCGATCCTCCCAGTGCCAGTTATGACACACAGTTTGAGGAAACGGCGGTATGCAGGTAATTTAACTTATGCGCATGCATTGCTGCAACTTGTGCTGTATCGTTTAGAATTTTTGTTACCGCCATCCGATTTTTATACATGTGCAAATACTTGTACACGCTGCATTGTATTTTTTTCCGCACGCGACAAGGAGGGGACAGAGGCGAGTTCCGGCTCGCGTCTGTCCCCTCCCCCGGTCCCACCCCCCTGGTCGACCCGCATAAAACTTAAAAATATGATAAAATAAAAGATAAAATCAATAAATGAAAACGTGTATAGACAAAATAGATAAAATAAAAGTCAATAAATAAATAAGTAATAATAAGTAAATAAATACAATGGACAAAACACAACAAACATAAGAAGGGGGGCAAAATAAAGGGGAATAAAAGATAAAGATAAAATTTATAATATAGAATATAAAATATATATAGAATAAAATGAAATGTCATAAAATAAAAGGAAGGGGGTCGACCGGCAGGTCGCATCTTTATAGAGGGGGGGAGGGGATTATTACTCCACCTCGCCCCCCGCGACCTGCCCACCCCGGGGGCGCCTTAACGGTCAGCCCCCCTTGGCGGCGGTGGAAGTACTAAGTAGTCCCACCGCCGCCATTACGTCTGCAGCCGCTTACAGGGGGCCGTCGGCCTCGTCGGGGTTGCCCCGCCGATGCTAGCATCCTGGCGGAGAGGGGGTCGGCTTCCCTCTCCCTCTCCGCTGCCTCCTTCTGCGTTATCACAATCTCGCAGAAGGAGGCAAACGCTGCTCTTGACCTCTCGCTGCCGATCATGTGGTCGACCACGACCGGCAACGAGTTGTCCATCCCAATAACGCCTCTTACGACATTCTTCCAGCGTATGCCGCGCAGAGACCTGGGCCTCCTCGCAGTGATGGCACTGCGATCCTCCCAGTGCCAGTTATGAACACACAGTTTGAGGAAACGGCGGTATGCAGGTAATTTAACTTATGCGCATACATTGCTGCAACTTGTGCTGTATCGTTTAGAATTTTTGTTACCGCCATCCGATTTTTATACATGTGCAAATACTCGTACACGCTGCATTGTATTTTTTTCCGCACGCGACAAGGAGGGGACAGAGGCGAGTTCCGGCTCGCGTCTGTCCCCTCCCCCGGTCCCACCCCCCTGGTCGACCCGCATAAAACTTAAAAATATGATAAAATAAAAGATAAAATCTATAAATGAAAACGTGTGTAGATAAAATAGATAAAATAAAAGTCAATAAATAAATAAATAATAATAAGTAAATAAATACAATGGACAAAACACAACAAACATAAGAAGGGGGGGCAAAATAAAGGGGAATAAAAGATAAAGATAAAATTTATAATATAGAATATAAAATATATATAGAATAAAATGAAATATCATAAAATAAAAGGAGTGGGTCGACCGGCAGGTCGCATCTTTGAGGAGGGGGGGAGGGGATTATTGCTCCACCTCGCCCCCCCGACCTGCCCACCCCGGGGGCGCCTTAACGGCCAGCCCCCCTTGGCGGCGGTGGAAGTACTAAGTAGTCCCACCGCCGCCATTACGTCTGCGGCCCCTTACAGGGGGCCGCCGGCCTCGTCGGGGTTGCCCCGCCGATGCTAACCTCCTGGCGGAGAGGGGGTCGGCTTCCCTCTCCCTCTCCGCTGCCTCCTTCTGCGTTATCACAATCTCGCAGAAGAAGGCAAACGCTGCTCTTGACCTCTCGCTGCCGATCATGTGGTCGACCACGACCGGCAACGAGTTGTCCATCCCAATAACGCCTCTTACGACATTCTTCCAGCGTATGCCGCGCAGAGACCTGGGCCTCCTCGCAGTGATGGCACTGCGATCCTCCCAGTGCCAGTTATGAACACACAGTTTGAGGAAACGGCGGTATGCAGGTAATTTAACTTATGCGCATGCATTGCTGCAACTTGTGCTGTATCGTTTAGAATTTTTGTTACCGCCATCCGAATTTTATACATGTGCAAATACTTGTACACGCTGCATTGTATTTTTTTCCGCACGCGACAAGGAGGGGACAGAGGCGAGTTCCGGCTCGCGTCTGTCCCCTCCCCTGGTCCCACCCCCCTGGTCGACCCGCATAAAACTTAAAAATATGATAAAATAAAAGATAAAATCAATAAATGAAAACGTGTATAGACAAAATAGATAAAATAAAAGTCAATAAATAAATAAGTAATAATAAGTAAATAAATACAATGGAAAAAACACAACAAACATAAGAAGGGGGGCCAAATAAAGGGGAATAAAAGATAAAGATAAAATTTATAATATAGAATATAAAATATATAAAGAATAAAATGAAATATCATAAAATAAAAGGAGGGGGTCGACCGGCAGGTCGCATCTTTGTAGAGGGGGGGAGGGGATTATTGCTCCACCTCGCCCCCCGCGACCTGCCCACCCCGGCAGCGCCTTAACGGCCAGCCCCCCTTGGCGGCGGTGGAAGTACTAAGTAGTCCCACCGCCGCCATTACGTCTGCGGCCCCTTACAGGGGGCCGCCGGCCTCGTCGGGGTTGCCCCGCCGATGCTAACCTCCTGGCGGAGAGGGGGTCGGCTTCCCTCTCCCTCTCCGCTGCCTCCTTCTGCGTTATCACAATCTCGCAGAAGAAGGCAAACGCTGCTCTTGACCTCTCGCTGCCGATCATGTGGTCGACCACGACCGGCAACGAGTTGTCCATCCCAATAACGCCCCTTACGACATTCTTCCAGCGTATGACGCGCAGAGACCTGGGCCTCCTTGCAGTGATGGCACTGCGATCCTCCCAGTGCCAGTTATGACCACACAGTTTGAGGCAACGGCGGTATGCAGGTAATTTAACTTATGCGCATGCATTGCTGCAACTTGTGCTGTATCGTTTAGAATTTTTGTTACCGCCATCCGATTTTTATACATGTGCAAATACTTGTACACGCTGCATTGTATTTTTTTCCGCACGCGACAAGGAGGGGACAGAGGCGAGTTCCGGCTCGCGTCTGTCCCCTCCCCCGGTCCCACCCCCCTGGTCGACCCGCATAAAACTTAAAAATATGAAAAAATAAAAGATAAAATCAATAAATGAAAACGTGTATAGACAAAATAGATAAAATAAAAGTCAATAAATAAATAAATAATAATAAGTAAATAAATACAATGGACAAAACACAACAAACATAAGAAGGGGGGGCAAAATAAAGGGGAATAAAAGATAAAGATAAAATTTATAATATAGAATATAAAATATATATAGAATAAAATGAAATATCATAAAATAAAAGGAGGGGGTCGACCGGCAGGTCGCATCTTTGTAGAGGGGGGGAGGGGATTATTGCTCCACTTCGCCCCCCGCGACCTGTCCACCCTGGGGGCGCCTTAACGGCCAGCCCCCCTTGGCGGCGGTGGAAGTACTAAGTAGTCCCACCGCCGCCATTACGTCTGCGGCCCCTTACAGGGGGCCGCCGGCCTCGTCGGGGTTGCCCCACCGATGCTAACCTCCTGGCGGAGAGGGGGTCGGCTTCCCTCTCCCTCTCCGCTGCCTCCTTCTGCGTTATCACAATCTCGCAGAAGGAGGCAAACGCTGCTCTTGACCTCTCGCTGCCGATCATGTGGTCGACCACGACCGGAAACGAGTTGTCCATCCCAATAACGCCCCTTACGACATTCTTCCAGCGTATGCCGCGCAGAGACCTGGGCCTCCTCGCAGTGGTGGCACTGCGATCCTCCCAATGTCAGTTATGAACACACAGTTTGAGGAAACGGCGGTATGCAGGTAATTTAACTTATGCACATGCATTGCTGCAACTTGTGCTGTATCGTTTAGAATTTTTGTTACCGCCATCCGATTTTTATACATGTGCAAATACTCGTACACGCTGCATTGTATTTTTTTCCGCACGCGACAAGGAGGGGACAGAGGCGAGTTCCGGCTCGCGTCTGTCCCCTCCCCCGGTCCCACCCCCCTGGTCGACCCGCATAAAACTTAAAAATATGATAAAATAAAAGATAAAATCTATAAATGAAAACGTGTGTAGATAAAATAGATAAAATAAAAGTCAATAAATAAATAAATAATAATAAGTAAATAAATACAATGGACAAAACACAACAAACATAAGAAGGGGGGCAAAATAAAGGGGAATAAAAGATAAAGATAAAATTTATAATATAGAATATAAAATATATATGGAATAAAAAGAAATGTCATAAAATAAAAGGAAGGGGGTCGACCGGCAGGTCGCATCTTTATAGAGGGGGGGAGGGGATTATTGCTCCACCTCGCCCCCCGCGACCTGCCCACCCCGGGGGCGCCTTAACGGTCAGCCCCCCTTGGCGGCGGTGGAAGTACTAAGTAGTCCCACCGCCGCCATTACGTCTGCAGCCGCTTACAGGGGGCCGTCGGCCTCGTCGGGGTTGCCCCGCCGATGCTAGCATCATGGCGGAGAGGGGGTCGGCTTCCCTCTCCCTCTCCGCTGCCTCCTTCTGCGTTATCACAATCTCGCAGAAGGAGGCAAACGCTGCTCTTGACCTCTCGCTGCCGATCATGTGGTCGACCACGACCGGCAACGAGTTGTCCATCCCAATAACGCCCCTTACGACATTCTTCCAGCGTATGCCGCGCAGAGTCCTGGCCCTCCTCGCAGTGGTGGCACTGCGATCCTCCCAGTGCCAGTTATGAACACACAGTTTGAGGAAACGGCGGTATGCAGGTAATTTAACTTATGCGCATGCATTGCTGCAACTTGTGCT
Source organism: Lasioglossum baleicum (assembly GCF_051020765.1). NCBI lineage: Eukaryota > Metazoa > Arthropoda > Insecta > Hymenoptera > Halictidae > Lasioglossum > Lasioglossum baleicum. The sequence continues at coordinate 717,411 of NW_027469087.1, read as the reverse complement.
GTATCGTTTAGAATTTTTGTTACCGCCATCCGATTTTTATACATGTGCAAATACTTGTACACGCTGCATTGTAGTTTTTTCCGCACGCGACAAGGAGGGGACAGAGGCGAGTTCCGGCTCGCGTCTGTCCCCTCCCCCGGTCCCACCCCCCTGGTCGACCCGCATAAAACTTAAAAATATGATAAAATAAAAGATAAAATCAATAAATGAAAACGTGTATAGACAAAATAGATAAAATAAAAGTCAATAAATAAATAAGTAATAATAAGTAAATAAATACAATGGACAAAACACAACAAACATAAGAAGGGGGGCAAAATAAAGGGGAATAAAAGATAAAGATAAAATTTATAATATAGAATATAAAATATATATAGAATAAAATGAAATGTCATAAAATAAAAGGAAGGGGGTCGACCGGCAGGTCGCATCTTTATAGAGGGGGGGAGGGGATTATTGCTCCACCTCGCCCCCCGCGACCTGCCCACCCCGGGGGCGCCTTAACGGTCAGCCCCCCTTGGCGGCGGTGGAAGTACTAAGTAGTCCCACCGCCGCCATTACGTCTGCAGCCGCTTACAGGGGGCCGTCGGCCTCGTCGGGGTTGCCCCGCCGATGCTAGCATCCTGGCGGAGAGGGGGTCGGCTTCCCTCTCCCTCTCCGCTGCCTCCTTCTGCGTTATCACAATCTCGCAGAAGGAGGCAAACGCTGCTCTTGACCTCTCGCTGCCGATCATGTGGTCGACCACGACCGGCAACGAGTTGTCCATCCCAATAACGCCTCTTACGACATTCTTCCAGCGTATGCCGCGCAGAGACCTGGGCCTCCTCGCAGTGATGGCACTGCGATCCTCCCAGTGCCAGTTATGAACACACAGTTTGAGGCAACGGCGGTATGCAGGTAATTTAACTTATGCGCATGCATTGCTGCAACTTGTGCTGTATCGTTTAGAATTTTTGTTACCGCCATCCGATTTTTATACATGTGCAAATACTCGTACACGCTGCATTGTATTTTTGTCCGCACGCGACAAGGAGGGGACAGAGGCGAGTTCCGGCTCGCGTCTGTCCCCTCCCCCGGTCCCAACCCCCTGGTCGACCCGCATAAAACTTAAAAATATGATAAAATAAAAGATAAAATCAATAAATGAAAACGTGTATAGATAAAATAGATAAAATAAAAGTCAATAAATAAATAAATAATAATAAGTAAATAAATACAATGGACAAAACACAACAAACATAAGAAGGGGGGGCAAAATAAAGGGGAATAAAAGATAAAGATAAAATTTATAATATAGAATATAAAATATATATAGAATAAAATGAAATATCATAAAATAAAAGGAGGGGGTCGACCGGCAGGTCGCATCTTTGAGGAGGGGGGGAGGGGATTATTGCTCCACCTCGCCCCCCCGACCTGCCCACCCCGGGGGCGCCTTAACGGCCAGCCCCCCTTGGCGGCGGTGGAAGTACTAAGTAGTCCCACCGCCGCCATTACGTCTGCGGCCCCTTACAGGGGGCCGCCGGCCTCGTCGGGGTTGCCCCGCCGATGCTAACCTCCTGGCGGAGAGGGGGTCGGCTTCCCTCTCCCTCTCCGCTGCCTCCTTCTGCGTTATCACAATCTCGCAGAAGAAGGCAAACGCTGCTCTTGACCTCTCGCTGCCGATCATGTGGTCGACCACGACCGGCAACGAGTTGTCCATCCCAATAACGCCCCTTACGACATTCTTCCAGCGTATGCCGCGCAGAGTCCTGGGCCTCCTCGCAGTGGTGGCACTGCGATCCTCCCAGTGCCAGTTATGAACACACAGTTTGAGGAAACGGCGGTATGCAGGTAATTTAACTTATGCGCATGCATTGCTGCAACTTGTGCTGTATCGTTTAGAATTTTTGTTACCGCCATCCGATTTTTATACATGTGCAAATACTTGTACACGCTGCATTGTATTTTTTTCCGCAAGCGACAAGGAGGGGACAGAGGCGAGTTACGGCTCGCGTCTGTCCCCTCCCCTGGTCCCACCCCCCTGGTCGACCCGCATAAAACTTAAAAATATGATAAAATAAAAGATAAAATCAATAAATGAAAACGTGTATAGACAAAATAGATAAAATAAAAGTCAATAAATAAATAAGTAATAATAAGTAAATAAATACAATGGACAAAACACAACAAACATAAGAAGGGGGGCCAAATAAAGGGGAATAAAAGATAAAGATAAAATTTATAATATAGAATATAAAATATATATAGAATAAAATGAAATATCATAAAATAAAAGGAGGGGGTCGACCGGCAGGTCGCATCTTTGTAGAGGGGGGGAGAGGATTATTGCTCCACCTCGCCCCCCGCGACCTGCCCACCCCGGGGGCGCCTTAAGGGCAAGCCCCCCTTGGCGGCGGTGGAAGTACTAAGTAGTCCCACCGCCGCCATTACGTCTGCGGCCCCTTACAGGGGGCCGCCGGCCTCGTCGGGGTTGCCCCGCCGATGCTAACCTCCTGGCGGAGAGGGGGTCGGCTTCCCTTTCCCTCTCCGCTGCCTCCTTCTGCGTTATCACAATCTCGCAGAAGGAGGCAAACGCTGCTCTTGACCTCTCGCTGCCGATCATGTGGTCGACCACGACCGGCAACGAGTTGTCCATCCCAATAACGCCCCTTACGACATTCTTTCAGCGTATGCCGCGCAGAGACCTGGGCCTCCTCGCAGTGGTGGCACTGCGATCCTCCCAGTGCCAGTTATGAACACACAGTTTGAGGAAACGGCGGTATGCAGGTAATTTAACTTATGCGCATGCATTGCTGCAACTTGTGCTGTATCGTTTAGAATTTTTGTTACCGCCATCCGATTTTTATACATGTGCAAATACTCGTACACGCTGCATTGTATTTTTTTCCGCACGCGACAAGGAGGGGACAGAGGCGAGTTCCGGCTCGCGTCTGTCCCCTCCCCGGTCCCACCCCCCTGGTCGACCCGCATAAAACTTAAAAATATGATAAAATAAAAGATAAAATCAATAAATGAAAACGTGTATAGATAAAATATATAAAATAAAAGTCAATAAATAAATAAATAATAATAAGTAAATAAATACAATGGACAAAACACAACAAACATAAGAAGGGGGGGCAAAATAAAGGGGAATAAAAGATAAAGATAAAATTTATAATATAGAATATAAAATATATATAGAATAAAATGAAATATCATGAAATAAAAGGAGGGGGTCGACCGGCAGGTCGCATCTTTGAGGAGGGGGGAGGGGATTATTGCTCCACCTCGCCCCCCCGACCTGCCCACCCCGGGGGCGCCTTAACGGCCAGCCCCCCTTGGCGGCGGTGGAAGTACTAAGTAGTCCCACCGCCGCCATTACGTCTGCAGCCCCTTACAGGGGGCCGCCGGCCTCGTCGGGGTTGCCCCGCCGATGCTAACCTCCTGGCGGAGAGGGGGTCGGCTTCCCTCTCCCTCTCCGCTGCCTCCTTCTGCGTTATCACAATCTCGCAGAAGAAGGCAAACGCTGCTCTTGACCTCTCGCTGCCGATCATGTGGTCGACCACGACCGGCAACGAGTTGTCCATCCCAATAACGCCCCTTACGACATTCTTCCAGCGTATGCCGCGCAGAGACCTGGGCCTCCTTGCAGTGATGGCACTGCGATCCTCCCAGTGCCAGTTATGACCACACAGTTTGAGGCAACGGCGGTATGCAGGTAATTTAACTTATGCGCATGCATTGCTGCAACTTGTGCTGTATCGTTTAGAATTTTTGTTACCGCCATCCGAATTTTATACATGTGCAAATACTTGTACACGCTGCATTGTATTTTTTTCCGCACGCGACAAGGAGGGGACAGAGGCGAGTTCCGGCTCGCGTCTGTCCCCTCCCCCGGTCCCACCCCCCTGGTCGACCCGCATAAAACTTAAAAATATGATAAAATAAATATAAAATCAATAAATGAAAACGTGTATAGACAAAATAGATAAAATAAAAGTCAATAAATAAATAAGTAATAATAAGTAAATAAATACAATGGACAAAACACAACAAACATAAGAAGGGGGGCAAAATAAAGGGGAATAAAAGATAAAGATAAAATTTATAATATAGAATATAAAATATATATAGAATAAAATGAAATATCATAAAATAAAAGGAGGGGGTCGACCGGCAGGTCGCATCTTTGTAGAGGGGGGGAGGGGATTATTGCTCCACCTCACCCCCCGCGACCTGCCCACCCCGGGGGCGCCTTAACGGCCAGCCCCCCTTGGCGGCGGTGGAAGTACTAAGTAGTCCCACCGCCGCCATTACGTCTGCGGCCCCTTACAGGGGGCCGCCGGCCTCGTCGGGGTTGCCCCGCCGATGCTAACCTCCTGACGGAGAGGGGGTCGGCTTCCCTTTCCCTCTCCGCTGCCTCCTTCTGCGTTATCACAATCTCGCAGAAGGAGGCAAACGCTGCTCTTGACCTCTCGCTGCCGATCATGTGGTCGACCACGACCGGCAACGAGTTGTCCATCCCAATAACGCCCCTTACGACATTCTTCCAGCGTATGCCGCGCAGAGACCTGGGCATCCTCGCAGTGGTGGCACTGCGATCCTCCCAGTGCCAGGTTATGAACACACAGTTTGAGGAAACGGCGGTAGGCAGGTAATTTAACTTATGCGCATGCATTGCTGCAACTTGTGCTGTATCGTTTAGAATTTTTGTTACCGCCATCCGAATTTTATACATGTGCAAATACTTGTACACGCTGCATTGTCTTTTTTTCCGCACGCGACAAGGAGGGGACAGAGGCGAGTTCCGGCTCGCGTCTGTCCCCTCCCCCGGTCCCACCCCCCTGGTCGACCCGCATAAAACTTAAAAATATGATAAAATAAATATAAAATCAATAAATGAAAACGTGTATAGACAAAATAGATAAAATAAAAGTCAATAACTAAATAAGTAATAATAAGTAAATAAATACAATGGACAAAACACAACAAACATAAGAAGGGGGGCAAAATAAAGGGGAATAAAAGATAAAGATAAAATTTATAATATAGAATATAAAATATATATAGAATAAAATGAAATATCATAAAATAAAAGGAGGGGGTCGGCCGGCAGGTCGCATCTTTGTAGAGGGGGGGAGGGGATTATTGCTCCACCTCACCCCCCGCGACCTGCCCACCCCGGGGGCGCCTTAACGGCCAGCCCCCCTTGGCGGCGGTGGAAGTACTAAGTAGTCCCACCGCCGCCATTACGTCTGCGGCCCCTTACAGGGGGCCGCCGGCCTCGTCGGGGTTGCCCCGCCGATGCTAACCTCCTGACGGAGAGGGGGTCGGCTTCCCTTTCCCTCTCCGCTGCCTCCTTCTGCGTTATCACAATCTCGCAGAAGGAGGCAAACGCTGCTCTTGACCTCTCGCTGCCGATCATGTGGTCGACCACGACCGGCAACGAGTTGTCCATCCCAATAACGCCCCTTACGACATTCTTCCAGCGTATGCCGCGCAGAGACCTGGGCATCCTCGCAGTGGTGGCACTGCGATCCTCCCAGTGCCAGGTTATGAACACACAGTTTGAGGAAACGGCGGTATGCAGGTAATTTAACTAATGCGCATGCATTGCTGCAACTTGTGCTGTATCGTTTAGAATTTTTGTTACCGCCATCCGATTTTTATACATGTGCAAATACTCGTACATGCTGCATTGTATTTTTTTCCGCACGCGACAAGGAGGGGACAGAGGCGAGTTCCGGCTCGCGTCTGTCCCCTCCCCCGGTCCCACCCCCCTGGTCGACCCGCATAAAACTTAAAAATATGATAAAATAAAAGATAAAATCAATAAATGAAAACGTGTATAGATAAAATATATAAAATAAAAGTCAATAAATAAATAAATAATAATAAGTAAATAAATACAATGGACAAAACACAACAAACATAAGAAGGGGGGGCAAAATAAAGGGGAATAAAAGATAAAGATAAAATTTATAATATAGAATATAAAATATATATAGAATAAAATGAAATATCATAAAATAAAAGGAGGGGGTCGACCGGCAGGTCGCATCTTTGAGGAGGGGGGGAGGGGATTATTGCTCCACCTCGCCCCCCCGACCTGCCCACCCCGGGGGCGCCTTAACGGCCAGCCCCCCTTGGCGGCGGTGGAAGTACTAAGTAGTCCCACCGCCGCCATTACGTCTGCGGCCCCTTACAGGGGGCCGCCGGCCTCGTCGGGGTTGCCCCGCCGATGCTAACCTCCTGGCGGAGAGGGGGTCGGCTTCCCTCTCCCTCTCCGCTGCCTCCTTCTGCGTTATCACAATCTCGCAGAAGAAGGCAAACGCTGCTCTTGACCTCTCGCTGCCGATCATGTGGTCGACCACGACCGGCAACGAGTTGTCCATCCCAATAACGCCCCTTACGACATTCTTCCAGCGTATGCCGCGCAGAGTCCTGGGCCTCCTCGCAGTGGTGGCACTGCGATCCTCCCAGTGCCAGTTATGAACACACAGTTTGAGGAAACGGCGGTATGCAGGTAATTTAACTTATGCGCATGCATTGCTGCAACTTGTGCTGTATCGTTTAGAATTTTTGTTACCGCCATCCGATTTTTATACATGTGCAAATACTTGTACACGCTGCATTGTATTTTTTTCCGCAAGCGACAAGGAGGGGACAGAGGCGAGTTCCGGCTCGCGTCTGTCCCCTCCCCTGGTCCCACCCCCCTGGTCGACCCGCATAAAACTTAAAAATATGATAAAATAAAAGATAAAATCAATAAATGAAAACGTGTATAGACAAAATAGATAAAATAAAAGTCAATAAATAAATAAGTAATAATAAGTAAATAAATACAATGGACAAAACACAACAAACATAAGAAGGGGGGCCAAATAAAGGGGAATAAAAGATAAAGATAAAATTTATAATATAGAATATAAAATATATATAGAATAAAATGAAATATCATAAAATAAAAGGAGGGGGTCGACCGGCAGGTCGCATCTTTGTAGAGGGGGGGAGAGGATTATTGCTCCACCTCGCCCCCCGCGACCTGCCCACCCCGGGGGCGCCTTAAGGGCAAGCCCCCCTTGGCGGCGGTGGAAGTACTAAGTAGTCCCACCGCCGCCATTACGTCTGCGGCCCCTTACAGGGGGCCGCCGGCCTCGTCGGGGTTGCCCCGCCGATGCTAACCTCCTGGCGGAGAGGGGGTCGGCTTCCCTTTCCCTCTCCGCTGCCTCCTTCTGCGTTATCACAATCTCGCAGAAGGAGGCAAACGCTGCTCTTGACCTCTCGCTGCCGATCATGTGGTCGACCACGACCGGCAACGAGTTGTCCATCCCAATAACGCCCCTTACGACATTCTTTCAGCGTATGCCGCGCAGAGACCTGGGCCTCCTCGCAGTGGTGGCACTGCGATCCTCCCAGTGCCAGTTATGAACACACAGTTTGAGGAAACGGCGGTATGCAGGTAATTTAACTTATGCGCATGCATTGCTGCAACTTGTGCTGTATCGTTTAGAATTTTTGTTACCGCCATCCGATTTTTATACATGTGCAAATACTCGTACACGCTGCATTGTATTTTTTTCCGCACGCGACAAGGAGGGGACAGAGGCGAGTTCCGGCTCGCGTCTGTCCCCTCCCCGGTCCCACCCCCCTGGTCGACCCGCATAAAACTTAAAAATATGATAAAATAAAAGATAAAATCAATAAATGAAAACGTGTATAGATAAAATATATAAAATAAAAGTCAATAAATAAATAAATAATAATAAGTAAATAAATACAATGGACAAAACACAACAAACATAAGAAGGGGGGGCAAAATAAAGGGGAATAAAAGATAAAGATAAAATTTATAATATAGAATATAAAATATATATAGAATAAAATGAAATATCATGAAATAAAAGGAGGGGGTCGACCGGCAGGTCGCATCTTTGAGGAGGGGGGAGGGGATTATTGCTCCACCTCGCCCCCCGACCTGCCCACCCCGGGGGCGCCTTAACGGCCAGCCCCCCTTGGCGGCGGTGGAAGTACTAAGTAGTCCCACCGCCGCCATTACGTCTGCAGCCCCTTACAGGGGGCCGCCGGCCTCGTCGGGGTTGCCCCGCCGATGCTAACCTCCTGGCGGAGAGGGGGTCGGCTTCCCTCTCCCTCTCCGCTGCCTCCTTCTGCGTTATCACAATCTCGCAGAAGAAGGCAAACGCTGCTCTTGACCTCTCGCTGCCGATCATGTGGTCGACCACGACCGGCAACGAGTTGTCCATCCCAATAACGCCCCTTACGACATTCTTCCAGCGTATGCCGCGCAGAGACCTGGGCCTCCTTGCAGTGATGGCACTGCGATCCTCCCAGTGCCAGTTATGACCACACAGTTTGAGGCAACGGCGGTATGCAGGTAATTTAACTTATGCGCATGCATTGCTGCAACTTGTGCTGTATCGTTTAGAATTTTTGTTACCGCCATCCGAATTTTATACATGTGCAAATACTTGTACACGCTGCATTGTATTTTTTTCCGCACGCGACAAGGAGGGGACAGAGGCGAGTTCCGGCTCGCGTCTGTCCCCTCCCCCGGTCCCACCCCCCTGGTCGACCCGCATAAAACTTAAAAATATGATAAAATAAATATAAAATCAATAAATGAAAACGTGTATAGACAAAATAGATAAAATAAAAGTCAATAAATAAATAAGTAATAATAAGTAAATAAATACAATGGACAAAACACAACAAACATAAGAAGGGGGGCAAAATAAAGGGGAATAAAAGATAAAGATAAAATTTATAATATAGAATATAAAATATATATAGAATAAAATGAAATATCATAAAATAAAAGGAGGGGGTCGACCGGCAGGTCGCATCTTTGTAGAGGGGGGGAGGGGATTATTGCTCCACCTCACCCCCCGCGACCTGCCCACCCCGGGGGCGCCTTAACGGCCAGCCCCCCTTGGCGGCGGTGGAAGTACTAAGTAGTCCCACCGCCGCCATTACGTCTGCGGCCCCTTACAGGGGGCCGCCGGCCTCGTCGGGGTTGCCCCGCCGATGCTAACCTCCTGACGGAGAGGGGGTCGGCTTCCCTTTCCCTCTCCGCTGCCTCCTTCTGCGTTATCACAATCTCGCAGAAGGAGGCAAACGCTGCTCTTGACCTCTCGCTGCCGATCATGTGGTCGACCACGACCGGCAACGAGTTGTCCATCCCAATAACGCCCCTTACGACATTCTTCCAGCGTATGCCGCGCAGAGACCTGGGCATCCTCGCAGTGGTGGCACTGCGATCCTCCCAGTGCCAGGTTATGAACACACAGTTTGAGGAAACGGCGGTATGCAGGTAATTTAACTAATGCGCATGCATTGCTGCAACTTGTGCTGTATCGTTTAGAATTTTTGTTACCGCCATCCGATTTTTATACATGTGCAAATACTCGTACATGCTGCATTGTATTTTTTTCCGCACGCGACAAGGAGGGGACAGAGGCGAGTTCCGGCTCGCGTCTGTCCCCTCCCCCGGTCCCACCCCCCTGGTCGACCCGCATAAAACTTAAAAATATGATAAAATAAAAGATAAAATCAATAAATGAAAACGTGTATAGATAAAATATATAAAATAAAAGTCAATAAATAAATAAATAATAATAAGTAAATAAATACAATGGACAAAACACAACAAACATAAGAAGGGGGGGCAAAATAAAGGGGAATAAAAGATAAAGATAAAATTTATAATATAGAATATAAAATATATATAGAATAAAATGAAATATCATAAAATAAAAGGAGGGGGTCGACCGGCAGGTCGCATCTTTGTAGAGGGGGGGAGGGGATTATTGCTCCACCTCGCCCCCCGCGACCTGCCCACCCCGGGGGCGCCTTAACGGCCAGCCCCCCTTGGCGGCGGTGGAAGTACTAAGTAGTCCCACCGCTGCCATTACGTCTGCGGCCCCTTACAGGGGGCCGCCGGCCTCGTCGGGGTTGCCCCGCCGATGCTAACCTCCTGGCGGAGAGGGGGTCGGCTTCCCTCTCCCTCTCCGCTGCCTCCTTCTGCGTTATCACAATCTCGCAGAAGGAGGCAAACGCTGCTCTTGACCTCTCGCTGCCGATCATGTGGTCGACCACGACCGGCAACGAGTTGTCCATCCCAATAACGCCTCTTACGACATTCTTCCAGCGTATGCCGCGCAGAGACCTGGGCCTCCTCGCAGTGATGGCACTGCGATCCTCCCAGTGCCAGTTATGAACACACAGTTTGAGGAAACGGCGGTATGCAGGTAATTTAACTTATGCGCATACATTGCTGCAACTTGTGCTGTATCGTTTAGAATTTTTGTTACCGCCATCCGATTTTTATACATGTGCAAATACTCGTACACGCTGCATTGTATTTTTTTCCGCCCGCGACAAGGAGGGGACAGAGGCGAGTTCCGGCTCGCGTCTGTCCCCTCCCCCGGTCCCACCCCCCTGGTCGACCCGCATAAAACTTAAAAATATGATAAAATAAAAGATAAAATCAATAAATGAAAACGTGTATAGATAAAATATATAAAATAAAAGTCAATAAATAAATAAATAATAATAAGTAAATAAATACAATGGACAAAACACAACAAACATAAGAAGGGGGGGCAAAATAAAGGGGAATAAAAGATAAAGATAAAATTTATAATATAGAATATAAAATATATATAGAATAAAATGAAATATCATAAAATAAAAGGAGGGGGTCGACCGGCAGGTCGCATCTTTGTAGAGGGGGGGAGGGGATTATTGCTCCACCTCGCCCCCCGCGACCTGCCCACCCCGGGGGCGCCTTAACGGCCAGCCCCCCTTGGCGGCGGTGGAAGTACTAAGTAGTCCCACCGCTGCCATTACGTCTGCGGCCCCTTACAGGGGGCCGCCGGCCTCGTCGGGGTTGCCCCGCCGATGCTAACCTCCTGGCGGAGAGGGGGTCGGCTTCCCTCTCCCTCTCCGCTGCCTCCTTCTGCGTTATCACAATCTCGCAGAAGGAGGCAAACGCTGCTCTTGACCTCTCGCTGCCGATCATGTGGTCGACCACGACCGGCAACGAGTTGTCCATCCCAATAACGCCTCTTACGACATTCTTCCAGCGTATGCCGCGCAGAGACCTGGGCCTCCTCGCAGTGATGGCACTGCGATCCTCCCAGTGCCAGTTATGAACACACAGTTTGAGGAAACGGCGGTATGCAGGTAATTTAACTTATGCGCATACATTGCTGCAACTTGTGCTGTATCGTTTAGAATTTTTGTTACCGCCATCCGATTTTTATACATGTGCAAATACTCGTACACGCTGCATTGTATTTTTTTCCGCCCGCGACAAGGAGGGGACAGAGGCGAGTTCCGGCTCGCGTCTGTCCCCTCCCCCGGTCCCACCCCCCTGGTCGACCCGCATAAAACTTAAAAATATGATAAAATAAAAGATAAAATCAATAAATGAAAACGTGTATAGATAAAATAGATAAAATAAAAGTCAATAAATAAATAAATAATAATAAGTAAATAAATACAATGGACAAAACACAACAAACATAAGAAGGGGGGGCAAAATAAAGGGGAATAAAAGATAAAGATAAAATTTATAATATAGAATATAAAATATATATAGAATAAAATGAAATGTCATAAAATAAAAGGAAGGGGGTCGACCGGCAGGTCGCATCTTTATAGAGGGGGGGAGGGGATTATTACTCCACCTCGCCCCCCGCGACCTGCCCACCCCGGGGGCGCCTTAACGGTCAGCCCCCCTTGGCGGCGGTGGAAGTACTAAGTAGTCCCACCGCCGCCATTACGTCTGCAGCCGCTTACAGGGGGCCGTCGGCCTCGTCGGCGTTGCCCCGCCGATGCTAGCATCCTGGCGGAGAGGGGGTCGGCTTCCCTCTCCCTCTCCGCTGCCTCCTTCTGCGTTATCACAATCTCGCAGAAGGAGGCAAACGCTGCTCTTGACCTCTCGCTGCCGATCATGTGGTCGACCACGACCGGCAACGAGTTGTCCATCCCAATAACGCCTCTTACGACATTCTTCCAGCGTATGCCGCGCAGAGACCTGGGCCTCCTCGCAGTGATGGCACTGCGATCCTCCCAGTGCCAGTTATGAACACACAGTTTGAGGAAACGGCGGTATGCAGGTAATTTAACTTATGCGCATACATTGCTGCAACTTGTGCTGTATCGTTTAGAATTTTTGTTACCGCCATCCGATTTTTATACATGTGCAAATACTCGTACACGCTGCATTGTATTTTTGTCCGCACGCGACAAGGAGGGGACAGAGGCGAGTTCCGGCTCGCGTCTGTCCCCTCCCCTGGTCCCACCCCCCTGGTCGACCCGCATAAAACTTAAAAATATGATAAAATAAAAGATAAAATCAATAAATGAAAACGTGTATAGACAAAATAGATAAAATAAAAGTCAATAAATAAATAAGTAATAATAAGTAAATAAATACAATGGACAAAACACAACAAACATAAGAAGGGGTGCCAAATAAAGGGGAATAAAAGATAAAGATAAAATTTATAATATAGAATATAAAATATATATAGAATAAAATGAAATATCATAAAATAAAAGGAGGGGGTCGACCGGCAGGTAGCATCTTTGTAGAGGGGGGGAGAGGATTATTGCTCCACCTCGCCCCCCGCGACCTGCCCACCCCGGGGGCGCCTTAAGGGCCAGCCCCCCTTGGCGGCGGTGGAAGTACTAAGTAGTCCCACCGCCGCCATTACGTCTGCGGCCCCTTACAGGGGGCCGCCGGCCTCGTCGGGGTTGCCCCGCCGATGCTAACCTCCTGGCGGAGAGGGGGTCGGCTTCCCTCTCCCTCTCCGCTGCCTCCTTCTGCGTTATCACAATCTCGCAGAAGGAGGCAAACGCTGCTCTTGACCTCTCGCTGCCGATCATGTGGTCGACCACGACCGGCAACGAGTTGTCCATCCCAATAACGCCTCTTACGACATTCTTCCAGCGTATGCCGCGCAGAGACCTGGGCCTCCTCGCAGTGATGGCACTGCGATCCTCCCAGTGCCAGTTATGAACACACAGTTTGAGGAAACGGCGGTATGCAGGTAATTTAACTTATGCGCATGCATTGCTGCAACTTGTGCTGTATCGTTTAGAATTTTTGTTACCGCCATCCGATTTTTATACATGTGCAAATACTCGTACACGCTGCATTGTATTTTTTTCCGCACGCGACAAGGAGGGGACAGAGGCGAGTTCCGGCTCGCGTCTGTACCCTCCCCCGGTCCCACCCCCCTGGTCGACCCGCATAAAACTTAAAAATATGATAAAATAAAAGATAAAATCAATAAATGAAAACGTGTATAGATAAAATAGATAAAATAAAAGTCAATAAATAAATAAATAATAATAAGTAAATAAATACAATGGACAAAACACAACAAACATAAGAAGGGGGGGCAAAATAAAGGGGAATAAAAGATAAAGATAAAATTTATAATATAGAATATAAAATATATATAGAATAAAATGAAATATCATAAAATAAAAGGAGGGGGTCGACCGGCAGGTCGCATCTTTGTAGAGGGGGGGAGGGGATTAATGCTCCACCTCACCCCCCGCGACCTGCCCACCCCGGGGGCGCCTTAACGGCCAGCCCCCCTTGGCGGCGGTGGAAGTACTAAGTAGTACCACCGCCGCCATTACGTCTGCGGCCCCTTACAGGGGGCCGCCGGCCTCGTCGGGGTTGCCCCGCCGATGCTAACCTCCTGACGGAGAGGGGGTCGGCTTCCCTTTCCCTCTCCGCTGCCTCCTTCTGCGTTATCACAATCTCGCAGAAGGAGGCAAACGCTGCTCTTGACCTCTCGCTGCCGATCATGTGGTCGACCACGACCGGCAACGAGTTGTCCATCCCAATAACGCCCCTTACGACATTCTTCCAGCGTATGCCGCGCAGAGACCTGGGCATCCTCGCAGTGGTGGCACTGCGATCCTCCCAGTGCCAGTTATGAACACACAGTTTGAGGAAACGGCGGTATGCAGGTAATTTAACTAATGCGCATGCATTGCTGCAACTTGTGCTGTATCGTTTAGAATTTTTGTTACCGCCATCCGATTTTTATACATGTGCAAATACTCGTACATGCTGCATTGTATTTTTTTCCGCACGCGACAAGGAGGGGACAGAGGCGAGTTCCGGCTCGCGTCTGTCCCCTCCCCCGGTCCCACCCCCCTGGTCGACCCGCATAAAACTTAAAAATATGATAAAATAAACGATAAAATCAATAAATGAAAACGTGTATAGATAAAATATATAAAATAAAAGTCAACAAATAAATAAATAATAATAAGTAAATAAATACAATGGACAAAACTCAACAAACATAAGAAGGGGGGGCAAAATAAAGGGGAATAAAAGATAAAGATAAAATTTATAATATAGAATATAAAATATATATAGAATAAAATGAAATATCATAAAATAAAAGGAGTGGGTCGACCAGCAGGTCGCATCTTTGAGGAGGGGGGGAGGGGATTATTGCTCCACCTCGCCCCCCCCGACCTGCCCACCCCGGGGGCGCCTTAACGGCCAGCCCCCCTTGGCGGCGGTGGAAGTACTAAGTAGTCCCACCGCCGCCATTACGTCTGCGGCCCCTTACAGGGGGCCGCCGGCCTCGTCGGGGTTGCCCCGCCGATGCTAACCTCCTGGCGGAGAGGGGGTCGGCTTCCCTCTCCCTCTCCGCTGCCTCCTTCTGCGTTATCACAATCTCGCAGAAGGAGGCAAACGCTGCTCTTGACCTCTCGCTGCCGATCATGTGGTCGACCACGACCGGCAACGCTTTGTCCATCCCAATAACGCCCCTTACGACATTCTTCCAGCGTAAGCCGCGCAGAGTCCTGGGCCTCCTCGCAGTGGTGGCACTGCGATCCTCCCAGTGCCAGTTATGAACACACAGTTTGAGGAAACGGAGGTATGCAGGTAATTTAACTTATGCGCATGCATTGCTGCAACTTGTGCTGTATCGTTTAGAATTTTTGTTACCGCCATCCGAATTTTATACATGTGCAAATACTTGTACACGCTGCATTGTATTTTTTTCCGCACGCGACAAGGAGGGGACAGAGGCGAGTTCCGGCTCGCGTCTGTCCCCTCCCCTGGTCCCACCCCCCTGGTCGACCCGCATAAAACTTAAAAATATGATAAAATAAAAGATAAAATCAATAAATCAAAACGTGTATAGACAAAATAGATAAAATAAAAGTCAATAAATAAATAAGTAATAATAAGTAAATAAATACAATGGAAAAAACACAACAAACATAAGAAGGGGGGCCAAATAAAGGGGAATAAAAGATAAAGATAAAATTTATAATATAGAATATAAAATATAGAAAGAATAAAATGAAATATCATAAAATAAAAGGAGGGGGTCGACCGGCAGGTCGCATCTTTGTAGAGGGGGGGAGGGGATTATTGCTCCACCTCGCCCCCCGCGACCTGCCCACCCCGGGGGCGCCTTAACGGCCAGCCCCCCTTGGCGGCGGTGGAAGTACTAAGTAGTCCCACCGCCGCCATTACGTCTGCGGCCCCTTACAGGGGGCCGCCGGCCTCGTCGGGGTTGCCCCGCCGATGCTAACCTCCTGGCGGAGAGGGGGTCGGCTTCCCTCTCCCTCTCCGCTGCCTCCTTCTGCGTTATCACAATCTCGCAGAAGAAGGCAAACGCTGCTCTTGACCTCTCGCTGCCGATCATGTGGTCGACCACGACCGGCAACGAGTTGTCCATCCCAATAACGCCCCTTACGACATTCTTCCAGCGTATGCCGCGCAGAGACCTGGGCCTCCTTGCAGTGATGGCACTGCGATCCTCCCAGTGCCAGTTATGACCACACAGTTTGAGGCAACGGCGGTATGCAGGTAATTTAACTTATGCGCATGCATTGCTGCAACTTGTGCTGTATCGTTTAGAATTTTTGTTACCGCCATCCGATTTTTATACATGTGCAAATACTTGTACACGTTGCATTGTATTTTTTTCCGCACGCGACAAGGAGGGGACAGAGGCGAGTTCCGGCTCGCGTCTGTCCCCTCCCCCGGTCCCACCCCCCTGGTCGACCCGCATAAAACTTAAAAATATGAAAAAATAAAAGATAAAATCAATAAATGAAAACGTGTATAGACAAAATAGATAAAATAAAAGTCAATAAATAAATAAATAATAATAAGTAAATAAATACAATGGACAAAACACAACAAACATAAGAAGGGGGGGGGGCAAAATAAAGGGGAATAAAAGATAAAGATAAAATTTATAATATAGAATATAAAATATATATAGAATAAAATGAAATATCATAAAATAAAAGGAGGGGGTCGACCGGCAGGTCGCATCTTTGTAGAGGGGGGGAGGGGATTATTGCTCCACTTCGCCCCCCGCGACCTGTCCACCCTGGGGGCGCCTTAACGGCCAGCCCCCCTTGGCGACGGTGGAAGTACTAAGTAGTCCCACCGCCGCCATTACGTCTGCGGCCCCTTACAGGGGGCCGCCGGCCTCGTCGGGGTTGCCCCACCGATGCTAACCTCCTGGCGGAGAGGGGGTCGGCTTCCCTCTCCCTCTCCGCTGCCTCCTTCTGCGTTATCACAATCTCGCAGAAGGAGGCAAACGCTGCTCTTGACCTCTCGCTGCCGATCATGTGGTCGACCACGACCGGCAACGAGTTGTCCATCCCAATAACGCCCCTTACGACATTCTTCCAGCGTATGCCGCGCAGAGACCTGGGCCTCCTCGCAGTGGTGGCACTGCGATCCTCCCAATGTCAGTTATGAACACACAGTTTGAGGAAACGGCGGTATGCAGGTAATTTAACTTATGCACATGCATTGCTGCAACTTGTGCTGTATCGTTTAGAATTTTTGTTACCGCCATCCGATTTTTATACATGTGCAAATACTCGTACACGCTGCATTGTATTTTTTTCCGCACGCGACAAGGAGGGGACAGAGGCGAGTTCCGGCTCGCGTCTGTCCCCTCCCCCGGTCCCAACCCCCTGGTCGACCCGCATAAAACTTAAAAATATGATAAAATAAAAGATAAAATCTATAAATGAAAACGTGTGTAGATAAAATAGATAAAATAAAAGTCAATAAATAAATAAATAATAATAAGTAAATAAATACAATGGACAAAACACAACAAACATAAGAAGGGGGGCAAAATAAAGGGGAATAAAAGATAAAGATAAAATTTATAATATAGAATATAAAATATATATAGAATAAAATGAAATGTCATAAAATAAAAGGAAGGGGGTCGACCGGCAGGTCGCATCTTTATAGAGGGGGGGAGGGGATTATTGCTCCACCTCGCCCCCCGCGACCTGCCCACCCCGGGGGCGCCTTAACGGTCAGCCCCCCTTGGCGGCGGTGGAAGTACTAAGTAGTCCCACCGCCGCCATTACGTCTGCAGCCGCTTACAGGGGGCCGTCGGCCTCGTCGGGGTTGCCCCGCCGATGCTAGCATCCTGGCGGAGAGGGGGTCGGCTTCCCTCTCCCTCTCCGCTGCCTCCTTCTGCGTTATCACAATCTCGCAGAAGGAGGCAAACGCTGCTCTTGACCTCTCGCTGCCGATCATGTGGTCGACCACGACCGGCAACGAGTTGTCCATCCCAATAACGCCTCTTACGACATTCTTCCAGCGTATGCCGCGCAGAGACCTGGGCCTCCTCGCAGTGATGGCACTGCGATCCTCCCAGTGCCAGTTATGAACACACAGTTTGAGGCAACGGCGGTATGCAGGTAATTTAACTTATGCGCATGCATTGCTGCAACTTGTGCTGTATCGTTTAGAATTTTTGTTACCGCCATCCGATTTTTATACATGTGCAAATACTCGTACACGCTGCATTGTATTTTTGTCCGCACGCGACAAGGAGGGGACAGAGGCGAGTTCCGGCTCGCGTCTGTCCCCTCCCCCGGTCCCACCCCCCTGGTCGACCCGCATAAAACTTAAAAATATGATAAAATAAAAGATAAAATCAATAAATGAAAACGTGTATAGATAAAATAGATAAAATAAAAGTCAATAAATAAATAAATAATAATAAGTAAATAAATACAATGGACAAAACACAACAAACATAAGAAGGGGGGGCAAAATAAAGGGGAATAAAAGATAAAGATAAAATTTATAATATAGAATATAAAATATATATAGAATAAAATGAAATATCATAAAATAAAAGGAGGGGGTCGACCGGCAGGTCGCATCTTTGAGGAGGGGGGGAGGGGATTATTGCTCCACCTCGCCCCCCCGACCTGCCCACCCCGGGGGCGCCTTAACGGCCAGCCCCCCTTGGCGGCGGTGGAAGTACTAAGTAGTCCCACCGCCGCCATTACGTCTGCGGCCCCTTACAGGGGGCCGCCGGCCTCGTCGGGGTTGCCCCGCCGATGCTAACCTCCTGGCGGAGAGGGGGTCGGCTTCCCTCTCCCTCTCCGCTGCCTCCTTCTGCGTTATCACAATCTCGCAGAAGGAGGCAAACGCTGCTCTTGACCTCTCGCTGCCGATCATGTGGTCGACCACGACCGGCAACGAGTTGTCCATCCCAATAACGCCTCTTACGACATTCTTCCAGCGTATGCCGCGCAGAGACCTGGGCCTCCTCGCAGTGATGGCACTGCGATCCTCCCAGTGCCAGTTATGAACACACAGTTTGAGGAAACGGCGGTATGCAGGTAATTTAACTTATGCGCATACATTGCTGCAACTTGTGCTGTATCGTTTAGAATTTTTGTTACCGCCATCCGAATTTTATACATGTGCAAATACTTGTACACGCTGCATTGTATTTTTTTCCGCACGCGACAAGGAGGGGACAGAGGCGAGTTCCGGCTCGCGTCTCTCCCCTCCCCCGGTCCCACCCCCCTGGTCGACCCGCATAAAACTTAAAAATATGATAAAATAAAAGATAAAATCAATAAATGAAAACGTGTATAGACAAAATAGATAAAATAAAAGTCAATAAATAAATAAGTAATAATAAGTAAATAAATACAATGGACAAAACACAACAAACATAAGAAGGGGGGCAAAATAAAGGGGAATAAAAGATAAAGATAAAATTTATAATATAGAATATAAAATATATATAGAATAAAATGAAATATCATAAAATAAAAGGAGGGGGTCGACCGGCAGGTCGCATCTTTGTAGAGGGGGGGAGGGGATTATTGCTCCACCTCGCCCCCCGCGACCTGCCCACCCCGGGGGCGCCTTAACGGCCAGCACCCCCTTGGCGGCGGTGGAAGTACTAAGTAGTCCCACCGCTGCCATTACGTCTGCGGCCCCTTACAGGGGGCCGCCGGCCTCGTCGGGGTTGCCCCGCCGATGCTAACCTCCTGGCGGAGAGGGGGTCGGCTTCCCTCTCCCTCTCCGCTGCCTCCTTCTGCGTTATCACAATCTCGCAGAAGAAGGCAAACGCTGCTCTTGACCTCTCGCTGCCGATCATGTGGTCGACCACGACCGGCAACGAGTTGTCCATCCCAATAACGCCCCTTACGACATTCTTCCAGCGTATGCCGCGCAGAGACCTGGGCATCCTCGCAGTGGTGGCACTGCGATCCTCCCAGTGCCAGGTTATGAACACACAGTTTGAGGAAACGGCGGTATGCAGGTAATTTAACTAATGCGCATGCATTGCTGCAACTTGTGCTGTATCGTTTAGAATTTTTGTTACCGCCATCCGATTTTTATACATGTGCAAATACTCGTACATGCTGCATTGTATTTTTTTCCGCACGCGACAAGGAGGGGACAGAGGCGAGTTCCGGCTCGCGTCTGTCCCCTCCCTCGGTCCCACCCCCCTGGTCGACCCGCATAAAACTTAAAAAAATGATAAAATAAAAGATAAAATCAATAAATGAAAACGTGTATAGATAAAATATATAAAATAAAAGTCAATAAATAAATAAATAATAATAAGTAAATAAATACAATGGACAAAACACAACAAACATAAGAAGGGGGGGCAAAATAAAGGGGAATAAAAGATAAAGATAAAATTTATAATATAGAATATAAAATATATATAGAATAAAATGAAATATCATAAAATAAAAGGAGGGTGTCGACCGGCAGGTCGCATCTTTGTAGAGGGGGGGAGGGGATTATTGCTCCACCTCGCCCCCCGCGACCTGCCCACCCCGGGGGCGCCTTAACGGCCAGCCCCCCTTGGCGGCGGTGGAAGTACTAAGTAGTCCCACCGCCGCCATTACGTCTGCAGCCGCTTACAGGGGGCCGTCGGCCTCGTCGGGGTTGCCCCGCCGATGCTAGCATCCTGGCGGAGAGGGGGTCGGCTTCCCTCTCCCTCTCCGCTGCCTCCTTCTGCGTTATCACAATCTCGCAGAAGGAGGCAAACGCTGCTCTTGACCTCTCGCTGCCGATCATGTGGTCGACCACGACCGGCAACGAGTTGTCCATCCCAATAACGCCTCTTACGACATTCTTCCAGCGTATGCCGCGCAGAGACCTGGGCCTCCTCGCAGTGATGGCACTGCGATCCTCCCAGTGCCAGTTATGAACACACAGTTTGAGGCAACGGCGGTATGCAGGTAATTTAACTTATGCGCATGCATTGCTGCAACTTGTGCTGTATCGTTTAGAATTTTTGTTACCGCCATCCGATTTTTATACATGTGCAAATACTCGTACACGCTGCATTGTATTTTTGTCCGCACGCGACAAGGAGGGGACAGAGGCGAGTTCCGGCTCGCGTCTGTCCCCTCCCCCGGTCCCACCCCCCTGGTCGACCCGCATAAAACTTAAAAATATGATAAAATAAAAGATAAAATCAATAAATGAAAACGTGTATAGATAAAATAGATAAAATAAAAGTCAATAAATAAATAAATAATAATAAGTAAATAAATACAATGGACAAAACACAACAAACATAAGAAGGGGGGGCAAAATAAAGGGGAATAAAAGATAAAGATAAAATTTATAATATAGAATATAAAATATATATAGAATAAAATGAAATATCATAAAATAAAAGGAGGGGGTCGACCGGCAGGTCGCATCTTTGAGGAGGGGGGGAGGGGATTATTGCTCCACCTCGCCCCCCGACCTGCCCACCCCGGGGGCGCCTTAACGGCCAGCCCCCCTTGGCGGCGGTGGAAGTACTAAGTAGTCCCACCGCCGCCATTACGTCTGCGGCCCCTTACAGGGGGCCGCCGGCCTCGTCGGGGTTGCCCCGCCGATGCTAACCTCCTGGCGGAGAGGGGGTCGGCTTCCCTCTCCCTCTCCGCTGCCTCCTTCTGCGTTATCACAATCTCGCAGAAGGAGGCAAACGCTGCTCTTGACCTCTCGCTGCCGATCATGTGGTCGACCACGACCGGCAACGAGTTGTCCATCCCAATAACGCCTCTTACGACATTCTTCCAGCGTATGCCGCGCAGAGACCTGGGCCTCCTCGCAGTGATGGCACTGCGATCCTCCCAGTGCCAGTTATGAACACACAGTTTGAGGAAACGGCGGTATGCAGGTAATTTAACTTATGCGCATACATTGCTGCAACTTGTGCTGTATCGTTTAGAATTTTTGTTACCGCCATCCGAATTTTATACATGTGCAAATACTTGTACACGCTGCATTGTATTTTTTCCGCACGCGACAAGGAGGGGACAGAGGCGAGTTCCGGCTCGCGTCTGTCCCCTCCCCCGGTCCCACCCCCCTGGTCGACCCGCATAAAACTTAAAAATATGATAAAATAAAAGATAAAATCAATAAATGAAAACGTGTATAGACAAAATAGATAAAATAAAAGTCAATAAATAAATAAGTAATAATAAGTAAATAAATACAATGGACAAAACACAACAAACATAAGAAGGGGGGCAAAATAAAGGGGAATAAAAGATAAAGATAAAATTTATAATATAGAATATAAAATATATATAGAATAAAATGAAATATCATAAAATAAAAGGAGGGGGTCGACCGGCAGGTCGCATCTTTGTAGAGGGGGGGAGGGGATTATTGCTCCACCTCACCCCCCGCGACCTGCCCACCCCGGGGGCGCCTTAACGGCCAGCCCCCCTTGGCGGCGGTGGAAGTACTAAGTAGTCCCACCGCCGCCATTACGTCTGCGGCCCCTTACAGGGGGCCGCCGGCCTCGTCGGGGTTGCCCCGCCGATGCTAACCTCCTGACGGAGAGGGGGTCGGCTTCCCTTTCCCTCTCCGCTGCCTCCTTCTGCGTTATCACAATCTCGCAGAAGGAGGCAAACGCTGCTCTTGACCTCTCGCTGCCGATCATGTGGTCGACCACGACCGGCAACGAGTTGTCCATCCCAATAACGCCCCTTACGACATTCTTCCAGCGTATGCCGCGCAGAGACCTGGGCATCCTCGCAGTGGTGGCACTGCGATCCTCCCAGTGCCAGGTTATGAACACACAGTTTGAGGAAACGGCGGTATGCAGGTAATTTAACTAATGCGCATGCATTGCTGCAACTTGTGCTGTATCGTTTAGAATTTTTGTTACCGCCATCCGATTTTTATACATGTGCAAATACTCGTACATGCTGCATTGTATTTTTTTCCGCACGCGACAAGGAGGGGACAGAGGCGAGTTCCGGCTCGCGTCTGTCCCCTCCCCCGGTCCCACCCCCCTGGTCGACCCGCATAAAACTTAAAAATATGATAAAATAAAAGATAAAATCAATAAATGAAAACGTGTATAGATAAAATATATAAAATAAAAGTCAATAAATAAATAAATAATAATAAGTAAATAAATACAATGGACAAAACACAACAAACATAAGAAGGGGGGGCAAAATAAAGGGGAATAAAAGATAAAGATAAAATTTATAATATAGAATATAAAATATATATAGAATAAAATGAAATGTCATAAAATGAAAGGAAGGGGGTCGACCGGCAGGTCGCATCTTTATAGAGGGGGGAGGGGATTATTACTCCACCTCGCCCCCCGCGACCTGCCCACCCCGGGGGCGCCTTAACGGTCAGCCCCCCTTGGCGGCGGTGGAAGTACTAAGTAGTCCCACCGCCGCCATTACGTCTGCAGCCGCTTACAGGGGGCCGTCGGCCTCGTCGGGGTTGCCCCGCCGATGCTAGCATCCTGGCGGAGAGGGGGTCGGCTTCCCTCTCCCTCTCCGCTGCCTCCTTCTGCGTTATCACAATCTCGCAGAAGGAGGCAAACGCTGCTCTTGACCTCTCGCTGCCGATCATGTGGTCGACCACGACCGGCAACGAGTTGTCCATCCCAATAACGCCTCTTACGACATTCTTCCAGCGTATGCCGCGCAGAGACCTGGGCCTCCTCGCAGTGATGGCACTGCGATCCTCCCAGTGCCAGTTATGAACACACAGTTTGAGGAAACGGCGGTATGCAGGTAATTTAACTTATGCGCATACATTGCTGCAACTTGTGCTGTATCGTTTAGAATTTTTGTTACCGCCATCCGATTTTTATACATGTGCAAATACTCGTACACGCTGCATTGTATTTTTTTCCGCACGCGACAAGGAGGGGACAGAGGCGAGTTCCGGCTCGCGTCTGTCCCCTCCCCCGGTCCCACCCCCCTGGTCGACCCGCATAAAACTTAAAAATATGATAAAATAAAAGATAAAATCTATAAATGAAAACGTGTGTAGATAAAATAGATAAAATAAAAGTCAATAAATAAATAAATAATAATAAGTAAATAAATACAATGGACAAAACACAACAAACATAAGAAGGGGGGCAAAATAAAGGGGAATAAAAGATAAAGATAAAATTTATAATATAGAATATAAAATATATATAGAATAAAATGAAATGTCATAAAATAAAAGGAAGGGGGTCGACCGGCAGGTCGCATCTTTATAGAGGGGGGGAGGGGATTATTGCTCCACCTCGCCCCCCGCGACCTGCCCACCCCGGGGGCGCCTTAACGGTCAGCCCCCCTTGGCGGCGGTGGAAGTACTAAGTAGTCCCACCGCCGCCATTACGTCTGCAGCCGCTTACAGGGGGCCGTCGGCCTCGTCGGGGTTGCCCCGCCGATGCTAGCATCCTGGCGGAGAGGGGGTCGGCTTCCCTCTCCCTCTCCGCTGCCTCCTTCTGCGTTATCACAATCTCGCAGAAGGAGGCAAACGCTGCTCTTGACCTCTCGCTGCCGATCATGTGGTCGACCACGACCGGCAACGAGTTGTCCATCCCAATAACGCCTCTTACGACATTCTTCCAGCGTATGCCGCGCAGAGACCTGGGCCTCCTCGCAGTGATGGCACTGCGATCCTCCCAGTGCCAGTTATGAACACACAGTTTGAGGCAACGGCGGTATGCAGGTAATTTAACTTATGCGCATGCATTGCTGCAACTTGTGCTGTATCGTTTAGAATTTTTGTTACCGCCATCCGATTTTTATACATGTGCAAATACTCGTACACGCTGCATTGTATTTTTGTCCGCACGCGACAAGGAGGGGACAGAGGCGAGTTCCGGCTCGCGTCTGTCCCCTCCCCCGGTCCCACCCCCCTGGTCGACCCGCATAAAACTTAAAAATATGATAAAATAAAAGATAAAATCAATAAATGAAAACGTGTATAGATAAAATAGATAAAATAAAAGTCAATAAATATATAAATAATAATAAGTAAATAAATACAATGGACAAAACACAACAAACATAAGAAGGGGGGGCAAAATAAAGGGGAATAAAAGATAAAGATAAAATTTATAATATAGAATATAAAATATATATAGAATAAAATGAAATATCATAAAATAAAAGGAGGGGGTCGACCGGCAGGTCGCATCTTTGAGGAGGGGGGGAGGGGATTATTGCTCCACCTCGCCCCCCCGACCTGCCCACCCCGGGGGCGCCTTAACGGCCAGCCCCCCTTGGCGGCGGTGGAAGTACTAAGTAGTCCCACCGCCGCCATTACGTCTGCGGCCCCTTACAGGGGGCCGCCGGCCTCGTCGGGGTTGCCCCGCCGATGCTAACCTCCTGGCGGAGAGGGGGTCGGCTTCCCTCTCCCTCTCCGCTGCCTCCTTCTGCGTTATCACAATCTCGCAGAAGGAGGCAAACGCTGCTCTTGACCTCTCGCTGCCGATCATGTGGTCGACCACGACCGGCAACGAGTTGTCCATCCCAATAACGCCTCTTACGACATTCTTCCAGCGTATGCCGCGCAGAGACCTGGGCCTCCTCGCAGTGATGGCACTGCGATCCTCCCAGTGCCAGTTATGAACACACAGTTTGAGGAAACGGCGGTATGCAGGTAATTTAACTTATGCGCATACATTGCTGCAACTTGTGCTGTATCGTTTAGAATTTTTGTTACCGCCATCCGAATTTTATACATGTGCAAATACTTGTACACGCTGCATTGTATTTTTTTCCGCACGCGACAAGGAGGGGACAGAGGCGAGTTCCGGCTCGCGTCTGTCCCCTCCCCCGGTCCCACCCCCCTGGTCGACCCGCATAAAACTTAAAAATATGATAAAATAAAAGATAAAATCAATAAATGAAAACGTGTATAGACAAAATAGATAAAATAAAAGTCAATAAATAAATAAATAATAATAAGTAAATAAATACAATGGACAAAACACAACAAACATAAGAAGGGGGGGCAAAATAAAGGGGAATAAAAGATAAAGATAAAATTTATAATATAGAATATAAAATATATATAGAATAAAATGAAATATCATAAAATAAAAGGAGGGTGTCGACCGGCAGGTCGCATCTTTGTAGAGGGGGGGAGGGGATTATTGCTCCACCTCGCCCCCCGCGACCTGCCCACCCCGGGGGCGCCTTAACGGCCAGCCCCCCTTGGCGGCGGTGGAAGTACTAAGTAGTCCCACCGCTGCCATTACGTCTGCGGCCCCTTACAGGGGGCCGCCGGCCTCGTCGGGGTTGGCCCGCCGATGCTAACCTCCTGGCGGAGAGGGGGTCGGCTTCCCTCTCCCTCTCCGCTGCCTCCTTCTGCGTTATCACAATCTCGCAGAAGAAGGCAAACGCTGCTCTTGACCTCTCGCTGCCGATCATGTGGTCGACCACGACCGGCAACGAGTTGTCCATCCCAATAACGCCCCTTACGACATTCTTCCAGCGTATGCCGCGCAGAGTCCTGGGCCTCCTCGCAGTGGTGGCACTGCGATCCTCCCAGTGCCAGTTATGAACACACAGTTTGAGGAAACGGCGGTATGCAGGTAATTTAACTTATGCGCATGCATTGCTGCAACTTGTGCTGTATCGTTTAGAATTTTTGTTACCGCCATCCGATTTTTATACATGTGCAAATACTTGTACACGCTGCATTGTATTTTTTTCCGCACGCGACAAGGAGGGGACAGAGGCGAGTTCCGGCTCGCGTCTGTCCCCTCCCCCGGTCCCACCCCCCTGGTCGACCCGCATAAAACTTAAAAATATGATAAAATAAAAGATAAAATCAATAAATGAAAACGTGTATAGACAAAATAGATAAAATAAAAGTCAATAAATAAATAAGTAATAATAA
This sequence comes from Lasioglossum baleicum, assembly GCF_051020765.1. NCBI lineage: Eukaryota > Metazoa > Arthropoda > Insecta > Hymenoptera > Halictidae > Lasioglossum > Lasioglossum baleicum. The sequence goes on along the minus strand of NW_027469087.1, from coordinate 690,923 downwards.
GTAAATAAATACAATGGACAAAACACAACAAACATAAGAAGGGGGGCAAAATAAAGGGGAATAAAAGATAAAGATAAAATTTATAATGTAGAATATAAAATATATATAGAATAAAATGAAATGTCATAAAATAAAAGGAAGGGGGTCGACCGGCAGGTCGCATCTTTGTAGAGGGGGGGAGGGGATTATTACTCCACCTCGCCCCCCGCGACCTGCCCACCCCGGGGGCGCCTTAACGGTCAGCCCCCCTTGGCGGCGGTGGAAGTACTAAGTAGTCCCACCGCCGCCATTACGTCTGCAGCCGCTTACAGGGGGCCGTCGGCCTCGTCGGGGTTGCCCCGCCGATGCTAGCATCCTGGCGGAGAGGGGGTCGGCTTCCCTCTCCCTCTCCGCTGCCTCCTTCTGCGTTATCACAATCTCGCAGAAGGAGGCAAACGCTGCTCTTGACCTCTCGCTGCCGATCATGTGGTCGACCACGACCGGCAACGAGTTGTCCATCCCAATAACGCCTCTTACGACATTCTTCCAGCGTATGCCGCGCAGAGACCTGGGCCTCCTCGCAGTGATGGCACTGCGATCCTCCCAGTGCCAGTTATGAACACACAGTTTGAGGAAACGGCGGTATGCAGGTAATTTGACTTATGCGCATACATTGCTGCAACTTGTGCTGTATCGTTTAGAATTTTTGTTACCGCCATCCGATTTTTATACATGTGCAAATACTCGTACACGCTGCATTGTATTTTTTTCCGCACGCGACAAGGAGGGGACAGAGGCGAGTTCCGGCTCGCGTCTGTCCCCTCCCCCGGTCCCACCCCCCTGGTCGACCCGCATAAAACTTAAAAATATGATAAAATAAAAGATAAAATCTATAAATGAAAACGTGTGTAGATAAAATAGATAAAATAAAAGTCAATAAATAAATAAATAATAATAAGTAAATAAATACAATGGACAAAACACAACAAACATAAGAAGGGGGGCAAAATAAAGGGGAATAAAAGATAAAGATAAAATTTATAATATAGAATATAAAATATATATAGAATAAAATGAAATGTCATAAAATAAAAGGAAGGGGGTCGACCGGCAGGTCGCATCTTTATAGAGGGGGGGAGGGGATTATTGCTCCACCTCGCCCCCCGCGACCTGCCCACCCCGGGGGCGCCTTAACGGTCAGCCCCCCTTGGCGGCGGTGGAAGTACTAAGTAGTCCCACCGCCGCCATTACGTCTGCAGCCGCTTACAGGGGGCCGTCGGCCTCGTCGGGGTTGCCCCGCCGATGCTAGCATCCTGGCGGAGAGGGGGTCGGCTTCCCTCTCCCTCTCCGCTGCCTCCTTCTGCGTTATCACAATCTCGCAGAAGGAGGCAAACGCTGCTCTTGACCTCTCGCTGCCGATCATGTGGTCGACCACGACCGGCAACGAGTTGTCCATCCCAATAACGCCTCTTACGACATTCTTCCAGCGTATGCCGCGCAGAGACCTGGGCCTCCTCGCAGTGATGGCACTGCGATCCTCCCAGTGCCAGTTATGAACACACAGTTTGAGGCAACGGCGGTATGCAGGTAATTTAACTTATGCGCATGCATTGCTGCAACTTGTGCTGTATCGTTTAGAATTTTTGTTACCGCCATCCGATTTTTATACATGTGCAAATACTCGTACACGCTGCATTGTATTTTTGTCCGCACGCGACAAGGAGGGGACAGAGGCGAGTTCCGGCTCGCGTCTGTCCCCTCCCCCGGTCCCACCCCCCTGGTCGACCCGCATAAAACTTAAAAATATGATAAAATAAAAGATAAAATCAATAAATGAAAACGTGTATAGATAAAATAGATAAAATAAAAGTCAATAAATAAATAAATAATAATAAGTAAATAAATACAATGGACAAAACACAACAAACATAAGAAGGGGGGGCAAAATAAAGGGGAATAAAAGATAAAGATAAAATTTATAATATAGAATATAAAATATATATAGAATAAAATGAAATATCATAAAATAAAAGGAGGGGGTCGACCGGCAGGTCACATCTTTGAGGAGGGGGGGAGGGGATTATTGCTCCACCTCGCCCCCCCGACCTGCCCACCCCGGGGGCGCCTTAACGGCCAGCCCCCCTTGGCGGCGGTGGAAGTACTAAGTAGTCCCACCGCCGCCATTACGTCTGCGGCCCCTTACAGGGGGCCGCCGGCCTCGTCGGGGTTGCCCCGCCGATGCTAACCTCCTGGCGGAGAGGGGGTCGGCTTCCCTCTCCCTCTCCGCTGCCTCCTTCTGCGTTATCACAATCTCGCAGAAGGAGGCAAACGCTGCTCTTGACCTCTCGCTGCCGATCATGTGGTCGACCACGACCGGCAACGAGTTGTCCATCCCAATAACGCCTCTTACGACATTCTTCCAGCGTATGCCGCGCAGAGACCTGGGCCTCCTCGCAGTGATGGCACTGCGATCCTCCCAGTGCCAGTTATGAACACACAGTTTGAGGAAACGGCGGTATGCAGGTAATTTAACTTATGCGCATACATTGCTGCAACTTGTGCTGTATCGTTTAGAATTTTTGTTACCGCCATCCGATTTTTATACATGTGCAAATACTCGTACACGCTGCATTGTATTTTTTTCCGCACGCGACAAGGAGGGGACAGAGGCGAGTTCCGGCTCGCGTCTGTCCCCTCCCCCGGTCCCACCCCCCTGGTCGACCCGCATAAAACTTAAAAATATGATAAAATAAAAGATAAAATCTATAAATGAAAACGTGTGTAGATAAAATAGATAAAATAAAAGTCAATAAATAAATAAATAATAATAAGTAAATAAATACAATGGACAAAACACAACAAACATAAGAAGGGGGGCAAAATAAAGGGGAATAAAAGATAAAGATAAAATTTATAATATAGAATATAAAATATATATAGAATAAAATGAAATGTCATAAAATAAAAGAAAGGGGGTCGACCGGCAGGTCGCATCTTTATAGAGGGGGGGAGGGGATTATTGCTCCACCTCGCCCCCCGCGACCTGCCCACCCCGGGGGCGCCTTAACGGTCAGCCCCCCTTGGCGGCGGTGGAAGTACTAAGTAGTCCCACCGCCGCCATTACGTCTGCAGCCGCTTACAGGGGGCCGTCGGCCTCGTCGGGGTTGCCCCGCCGATGCTAGCATCCTGGCGGAGAGGGGGTCGGCTTCCCTCTCCCTCTCCGCTGCCTCCTTCTGCGTTATCACAATCTCGCAGAAGGAGGCAAACGCTGCTCTTGACCTCTCGCTGCCGATCGTGTGGTCGACCACGACCGGCAACGAGTTGTCCATCCCAATAACGCCTCTTACGACATTCTTCCAGCGTATGCCGCGCAGAGACCTGGGCCTCCTCGCAGTGATGGCACTGCGATCCTCCCAGTGCCAGTTATGAACACACAGTTTGAGGCAACGGCGGTATGCAGGTAATTTAACTTATGCGCATGCATTGCTGCAACTTGTGCTGTATCGTTTAGAATTTTTGTTACCGCCATCCGATTTTTATACATGTGCAAATACTCGTACACGCTGCATTGTATTTTTGTCCGCACGCGACAAGGAGGGGACAGAGGCGAGTTCCGGCTCGCGTCTGTCCCCTCCCCCGGTCCCACCCCCCTGGTCGACCCGCATAAAACTTAAAAATATGATAAAATAAAAGATAAAATCAATAAATGAAAACGTGTATAGACAAAATAGATAAAATAAAAGTCAATAAATAAATAAGTAATAATAAGTAAATAAATACAATGGACAAAACACAACAAACATAAGAAGGGGGGCCAAATAAAGGGGAATAAAAGATAAAGATAAAATTTATAATATAGAATATAAAATATATATAGAATAAAATGAAATATCATAAAATAAAAGGAGGGGGTCGACCGGCAGGTCGCATCTTTGTAGAGGGGGGGAGAGGATTATTGCTCCACCTCGCCCCCCGCGACCTGCCCACCCCGGGGGCGCCTTAAGGGCCAGCCCCCCTTGGCGGCGGTGGAAGTACTAAGTAGTCCCACCGCCGCCATTACGTCTGCGGCCCCTTACAGGGGGCCGCCGGCCTCGTCGGGGTTGCCCCGCCGATGCTAACCTCCTGGCGGAGAGGGGGTCGGCTTCCCTTTCCCTCTCCGCTGCCTCCTTCTGCGTTATCACAATCTCGCAGAAGGAGGCAAACGCTGCTCTTGACCTCTCGCTGCCGATCATGTGGTCGACCACGACCGGCAACGAGTTGTCCATCCCAATAACGCCCCTTACGACATTCTTCCAGCGTATGCCGCGCAGAGACCTGGGCCTCCTCGCAGTGGTGGCACTGCGATCCTCCCAGTGCCAGTTATGAACACACAGTTTGAGGAAACGGCGGTATGCAGGTAATTTAACTTATGCGCATGCATTGCTGCAACTTGTGCTGTATCGTTTAGAATTTTTGTTACCGCCATCCGATTTTTATACATGTGCAAATACTTGTACACGCTGCATTGTATTTTTTTCCGCACGCGACAAGGAGGGGACAGAGGCGAGTTCCGGCTCGCGTCTGTCCCCTCCCCCGGTCCCACCCCCCTGGTCGACCCGCATAAAACTTAAAAATATGATAAAATAAAAGATAAAATCAATAAATGAAAACGTGTATAGACAAAATAGATAAAATAAAAGTCAATAAATAAATAAGTAATAATAAGTAAATAAATACAATGGACAAAACACAACAAACATAAGAAGGGGGGCAAAATAAAGGGGAATAAAAGATAAAGATAAAATTTATAATATAGAATATAAAATATATATAGAATAAAATGAAATGTCATAAAATAAAAGGAAGGGGGTCGACCGGCAGGTCGCATCTTTATAGAGGGGGGGAGGGGATTATTACTCCACCTCGCCCCCCGCGACCTGCCCACCCCGGGGGCGCCTTAACGGTCAGCCCCCCTTGGCGGCGGTGGAAGTACTAAGTAGTCCCACCGCCGCCATTACGTCTGCAGCCGCTTACAGGGGGCCGTCGGCCTCGTCGGGGTTGCCCCGCCGATGCTAGCATCCTGGCGGAGAGGGGGTCGGCTTCCCTCTCCCTCTCCGCTGCCTCCTTCTGCGTTATCACAATCTCGCAGAAGGAGGCAAACGCTGCTCTTGACCTCTCGCTGCCGATCATGTGGTCGACCACGACCGGCAACGAGTTGTCCATCCCAATAACGCCTCTTACGACATTCTTCCAGCGTATGCCGCGCAGAGACCTGGGCCTCCTCGCAGTGATGGCACTGCGATCCTCCCAGTGCCAGTTATGAACACACAGTTTGAGGAAACGGCGGTATGCAGGTAATTTAACTTATGCGCATACATTGCTGCAACTTGTGCTGTATCGTTTAGAATTTTTGTTACCGCCATCCGATTTTTATACATGTGCAAATACTCGTACACGCTGCATTGTATTTTTTTCCGCACGCGACAAGGAGGGGACAGAGGCGAGTTCCGGCTCGCGTCTGTCCCCTCCCCCGGTCCCACCCCCCTGGTCGACCCGCATAAAACTTAAAAATATGATAAAATAAAAGATAAAATCTATAAATGAAAACGTGTGTAGATAAAATAGATAAAATAAAAGTCAATAAATAAATAAATAATAATAAGTAAATAAATACAATGGACAAAACACAACAAACATAAGAAGGGGGGCAAAATAAAGGGGAATAAAAGATAAAGATAAAATTTATAATATAGAATATAAAATATATATAGAATAAAATGAAATGTCATAAAATAAAAGAAAGGGGGTCGACCGGCAGGTCGCATCTTTATAGAGGGGGGGAGGAGATTATTGCTCCACCTCGCCCCCCGCGACCTGCCCACCCCGGGGGCGCCTTAACGGTCAGCCCCCCTTGGCGGCGGTGGAAGTACTAAGTAGTCCCACCGCCGCCATTACGTCTGCAGCCGCTTACAGGGGGCCGTCGGCCTCGTCGGGGTTGCCCCGCCGATGCTAGCATCCTGGCGGAGAGGGGGTCGGCTTCCCTCTCCCTCTCCGCTGCCTCCTTCTGCGTTATCACAATCTCGCAGAAGGAGGCAAACGCTGCTCTTGACCTCTCGCTGCCGATCGTGTGGTCGACCACGACCGGCAACGAGTTGTCCATCCCAATAACGCCTCTTACGACATTCTTCCAGCGTATGCCGCGCAGAGACCTGGGCCTCCTCGCAGTGATGGCACTGCGATCCTCCCAGTGCCAGTTATGAACACACAGTTTGAGGCAACGGCGGTATGCAGGTAATTTAACTTATGCGCATGCATTGCTGCAACTTGTGCTGTATCGTTTAGAATTTTTGTTACCGCCATCCGATTTTTATACATGTGCAAATACTCGTACACGCTGCATTGTATTTTTGTCCGCACGCGACAAGGAGGGGACAGAGGCGAGTTCCGGCTCGCGTCTGTCCCCTCCCCCGGTCCCACCCCCCTGGTCGACCCGCATAAAACTTAAAAATATGATAAAATAAAAGATAAAATCAATAAATGAAAACGTGTATAGACAAAATAGATAAAATAAAAGTCAATAAATAAATAAGTAATAATAAGTAAATAAATACAATGGACAAAACACAACAAACATAAGAAGGGGGGCAAAATAAAGGGGAATAAAAGATAAAGATAAAATTTATAATATAGAATATAAAATATATATAGAATATATTAAAAATCTTAAAATAAAAGGAGGGGGTCGACCGGCAGGTCGCATCTTTGTAGAGGGGGGGAGGGGATTATTGCTCCACCTCACCCCCCGCGACCTGCCCACCCCGGGGGCGCCTTAACGGCCAGCCCCCCTTGGCGGCGGTGGAAGTACTAAGTAGTCCCACCGCCGCCATTACGTCTGCGGCCCCTTACAGGGGGCCGCCGGCCTCGTCGGGGTTGCCCCGCCGATGCTAACCTCCTGACGGAGAGGGGGTCGGCTTCCCTTTCCCTCTCCGCTGCCTCCTTCTGCGTTATCACAATCTCGCAGAAGGAGGCAAACGCTGCTCTTGACCTCTCGCTGCCGATCATGTGGTCGACCACGACCGGCAACGAGTTGTCCATCCCAATAACGCCCCTTACGACATTCTTCCAGCGTATGCCGCGCAGAGACCTGGGCATCCTCGCAGTGGTGGCACTGCGATCCTCCCAGTGCCAGGTTATGAACACACAGTTTGAGGAAACGGCGGTATGCAGGTAATTTAACTAATGCGCATGCATTGCTGCAACTTGTGCTGTATCGTTTAGAATTTTTGTTACCGCCAACCGATTTTTATACATGTGCAAATACTCGTACATGCTGCATTGTATTTTTTTCCGCACGCGACAAGGAGGGGACAGAGGCGAGTTCCGGCTCGCGTCTGTCCCCTCCCCCGGTCCCACCCCCCTGGTCGACCCGCATAAAACTTAAAAATATGATAAAATAAAAGATAAAATCAATAAATGAAAACGTGTATAGATAAAATATATAAAATAAAAGTCAATAAATAAATAAATAATAATAAGTAAATAAATACAATGGACAAAACACAACAAACATAAGAAGGGGGGGCAAAATAAAGGGGAATAAAAGATAAAGATAAAATTTATAATATAGAATATAAAATATATATAGAATAAAATGAAATATCATGAAATAAAAGGAGGGGGTCGACCGGCAGGTCGCATCTTTGAGGAGGGGGGAGGGGATTATTGCTCCACCTCGCCCCCCCGACCTGCCCACCCCGGGGGCGCCTTAACGGCCAGCCCCCCTTGGCGGCGGTGGAAGTACTAAGTAGTCCCACCGCCGCCATTACGTCTGCAGCCCCTTACAGGGGGCCGCCGGCCTCGTCGGGGTTGCCCCGCCGATGCTAACCTCCTGGCGGAGAGGGGGTCGGCTTCCCTCTCCCTCTCCGCTGCCTCCTTCTGCGTTATCACAATCTCGCAGAAGAAGGCAAACGCTGCTCTTGACCTCTCGCTGCCGATCATGTGGTCGACCACGACCGGCAACGAGTTGTCCATCCCAATAACGCCCCTTACGACATTCTTCCAGCGTATGCCGCGCAGAGACCTGGGCCTCCTTGCAGTGATGGCACTGCGATCCTCCCAGTGCCAGTTATGACCACACAGTTTGAGGAAACGGCGGTATGCAGGTAATTTAACTTATGCGCATGCATTGCTGCAACTTGTGCTGTATCGTTTAGAATTTTTGTTACCGCCATCCGATTTTTATACATGTGCAAATACTTGTACACGCTGCATTGTATTTTTTTCCGCACGCGACAAGGAGGGGACAGAGGCGAGTTCCGGCTCGCGTCTGTCCCCTCCCCCGGTCCCACCCCCCTGGTCGACCCGCATAAAACTTAAAAATATGATAAAATAAAAGATAAAATCAATAAATGAAAACGTGTATAGACAAAATAGATAAAATAAAAGTCAATAAATAAATAAGTAATAATAAGTAAATAAATACAATGGACAAAACACAACAAACATAAGAAGGGGGGCAAAATAAAGGGGAATAAAAGATAAAGATAAAATTTATAATATAGAATATAAAATATATATAGAATATATTAAAAATCTTAAAATAAAAGGAGGGGGTCGACCGGCAGGTCGCATCTTTGTAGAGGGGGGGAGGGGATTATTGCTCCACCTCACCCCCCGCGACCTGCCCACCCCGGGGGCGCCTTAACGGCCAGCCCCCCTTGGCGGCGGTGGAAGTACTAAGTAGTCCCACCGCCGCCATTACGTCTGCGGCCCCTTACAGGGGGCCGCCGGCCTCGTCGGGGTTGCCCCGCCGATGCTAACCTCCTGACGGAGAGGGGGTCGGCTTCCCTTTCCCTCTCCGCTGCCTCCTTCTGCGTTATCACAATCTCGCAGAAGGAGGCAAACGCTGCTCTTGACCTCTCGCTGCCGATCATGTGGTCGACCACGACCGGCAACGAGTTGTCCATCCCAATAACGCCCCTTACGACATTCTTCCAGCGTATGCCGCGCAGAGACCTGGGCATCCTCGCAGTGGTGGCACTGCGATCCTCCCAGTGCCAGGTTATGAACACACAGTTTGAGGAAACGGCGGTATGCAGGTAATTTAACTAATGCGCATGCATTGCTGCAACTTGTGCTGTATCGTTTAGAATTTTTGTTACCGCCAACCGATTTTTATACATGTGCAAATACTCGTACATGCTGCATTGTATTTTTTTCCGCACGCGACAAGGAGGGGACAGAGGCGAGTTCCGGCTCGCGTCTGTCCCCTCCCCCGGTCCCACCCCCCTGGTCGACCCGCATAAAACTTAAAAATATGATAAAATAAAAGATAAAATCAATAAATGAAAACGTGTATAGATAAAATATATAAAATAAAAGTCAATAAATAAATAAATAATAATAAGTAAATAAATACAATGGACAAAACACAACAAACATAAGAAGGGGGGGCAAAATAAAGGGGAATAAAAGATAAAGATAAAATTTATAATATAGAATATAAAATATATATAGAATAAAATGAAATATCATAAAATAAAAGGAGGGGGTCGACCGGCAGGTCGCATCTTTGAGGAGGGGGGGAGGGGATTATTGCTCCACCTCGCCCCCCCGACCTGCCCACCCCGGGGGCGCCTTAACGGCCAGCCCCCCTTGGCGGCGGTGGAAGTACTAAGTAGTCCCACCGCCGCCATTACGTCTGCGGCCCCTTACAGGGGGCCGCCGGCCTCGTCGGGGTTGCCCCGCCGATGCTAACCTCCTGGCGGAGAGGGGGTCGGCTTCCCTCTCCCTCTCCGCTGCCTCCTTCTGCGTTATCACAATCTCGCAGAAGGAGGCAAACGCTGCTCTTGACCTCTCGCTGCCGATCATGTGGTCGACCACGACCGGCAACGAGTTGTCCATCCCAATAACGCCTCTTACGACATTCTTCCAGCGTATGCCGCGCAGAGACCTGGGCCTCCTCGCAGTGATGGCACTGCGATCCTCCCAGTGCCAGTTATGAACACACAGTTTGAGGAAACGGCGGTATGCAGGTAATTTAACTTATGCGCATACATTGCTGCAACTTGTGCTGTATCGTTTAGAATTTTTGTTACCGCCATCCGAATTTTATACATGTGCAAATACTTGTACACGCTGCATTGTATTTTTTTCCGCACGCGACAAGGAGGGGACAGAGGCGAGTTCCGGCTCGCGTCTGTCCCCTCCCCCGGTCCCACCCCCCTGGTCGACCCGCATAAAACTTAAAAATATGATAAAATAAAAGATAAAATCAATAAATGAAAACGTGTATAGACAAAATAGATAAAATAAAAGTCAATAAATAAATAAGTAATAATAAGTAAATAAATACAATGGACAAAACACAACAAACATAAGAAGGGGGGCAAAATAAAGGGGAATAAAAGATAAAGATAAAATTTATAATATAGAATATAAAATATATATAGAATAAAATGAAATATCATAAAATAAAAGGAGGGGGTCGACCGGCAGGTCGCATCTTTGTAGAGGGGGGGAGGGGATTATTGCTCCACCTCACCCCCCGCGACCTGCCCACCCCGGGGGCGCCTTAACGGCCAGCCCCCCTTGGCGGCGGTGGAAGTACTAAGTAGTCCCACCGCCGCCATTACGTCTGCGGCCCCTTACAGGGGGCCGCCGGCCTCGTCGGGGTTGCCCCGCCGATGCTAACCTCCTGACGGAGAGGGGGTCGGCTTCCCTTTCCCTCTCCGCTGCCTCCTTCTGCGTTATCACAATCTCGCAGAAGGAGGCAAACGCTGCTCTTGACCTCTCGCTGCCGATCATGTGGTCGACCACGACCGGCAACGAGTTGTCCATCCCAATAACGCCCCTTACGACATTCTTCCAGCGTATGCCGCGCAGAGACCTGGGCATCCTCGCAGTGGTGGCACTGCGATCCTCCCAGTGCCAGGTTATGAACACACAGTTTGAGGAAACGGCGGTATGCAGGTAATTTAACTAATGCGCATGCATTGCTGCAACTTGTGCTGTATCGTTTAGAATTTTTGTTACCGCCATCCGATTTTTATACATGTGCAAATACTCGTACATGCTGCATTGTATTTTTTTCCGCACGCGACAAGGAGGGGACAGAGGCGAGTTCCGGCTCGCGTCTGTCCCCTCCCCCGGTCCCACCCCCCTGGTCGACCCGCATAAAACTTAAAAATATGATAAAATAAAAGATAAAATCAATAAATGAAAACGTGTATAGATAAAATATATAAAATAAAAGTCAATAAATAAATAAATAATAATAAGTAAATAAATACAATGGACAAAACACAACAAACATAAGAAGGGGGGGCAAAATAAAGGGGAATAAAAGATAAAGATAAAATTTATAATATAGAATATAAAATATATATAGAATAAAATGAAATATCATAAAATAAAAGGAGGGTGTCGACCGGCAGGTCGCATCTTTGTAGAGGGGGGGAGGGGATTATTGCTCCACCTCGCCCCCCGCGACCTGCCCACCCCGGGGGCGCCTTAACGGCCAGCCCCCCTTGGCGGCGGTGGAAGTACTAAGTAGTCCCACCGCTGCCATTACGTCTGCGGCCCCTTACAGGGGGCCGCCGGCCTCGTCGGGGTTGCCCCGCCGATGCTAACCTCCTGGCGGAGAGGGGGTCGGCTTCCCTCTCCCTCTCCGCTGCCTCCTTCTGCGTTATCACAATCTCGCAGAAGAAGGCAAACGCTGCTCTTGACCTCTCGCTGCCGATCATGTGGTCGACCACGACCGGCAACGAGTTGTCCATCCCAATAACGCCCCTTACGACATTCTTCCAGCGTATGCCGCGCAGAGACCTGGGCCTCCTCGCAGTGATGGCACTGCGATCCTCCCAGTGCCAGTTATGAACACACAGTTTGAGGAAACGGCGGTATGCAGGTAATTTAACTTATGCGCATACATTGCTGCAACTTGTGCTGTATCGTTTAGAATTTTTGTTACCGCCATCCGATTTTTATACATGTGCAAATACTCGTACACGCTGCATTGTATTTTTTTCCGCACGCGACAAGGAGGGGACAGAGGCGAGTTCCGGCTCGCGTCTGTCCCCTCCCCCGGTCCCACCCCCCTGGTCGACCCGCATAAAACTTAAAAATATGATAAAATAAAAGATAAAATCTATAAATGAAAACGTGTGTAGATAAAATAGATAAAATAAAAGTCAATAAATAAATAAATAATAATAAGTAAATAAATACAATGGACAAAACACAACAAACATAAGAAGGGGGGCAAAATAAAGGGGAATAAAAGATAAAGATAAAATTTATAATATAGAATATAAAATATATATAGAATAAAATGAAATGTCATAAAATAAAAGAAAGGGGGTCGACCGGCAGGTCGCATCTTTATAGAGGGGGGGAGGAGATTATTGCTCCACCTCGCCCCCCGCGACCTGCCCACCCCGGGGGCGCCTTAACGGTCAGCCCCCCTTGGCGGCGGTGGAAGTACTAAGTAGTCCCACCGCCGCCATTACGTCTGCAGCCGCTTACAGGGGGCCGTCGGCCTCGTCGGGGTTGCCCCGCCGATGCTAGCATCCTGGCGGAGAGGGGGTCGGCTTCCCTCTCCCTCTCCGCTGCCTCCTTCTGCGTTATCACAATCTCGCAGAAGGAGGCAAACGCTGCTCTTGACCTCTCGCTGCCGATCATGTGGTCGACCACGACCGGCAACGAGTTGTCCATCCCAATAACGCCCCTTACGACATTCTTCCAGCGTATGCCGCGCAGAGACCTGGGCCTCCTCGCAGTGGTGGCACTGCGATCCTCCCAGTGCCAGTTATGAACACACAGTTTGAGGAAACGGCGGTATGCAGGTAATTTAACTTATGCGCATGCATTGCTGCAACTTGTGCTGTATCGTTTAGAATTTTTGTTACCGCCATCCGATTTTTATACATGTGCAAATACTCATACACGCTGCATTGTATTTTTTTCCGCACGCGACAAGGAGGGGACAGAGGCGAGTTCCGGCTCGCGTCTGTCCCCTCCCCGGTCCCACCCCCCTGGTCGACCCGCATAAAACTTAAAAATATGATAAAATAAAAGATAAAATCAATAAATGAAAACGTGTATAGATAAAATATATAAAATAAAAGTCAATAAATAAATAAATAATAATAAGTAAATAAATACAATGGACAAAACACAACAAACATAAGAAGGGGGGGCAAAATAAAGGGGAATAAAAGATAAAGATAAAATTTATAATATAGAATATAAAATATATATAGAATAAAATGAAATATCATGAAATAAAAGGAGGGGGTCGACCGGCAGGTCGCATCTTTGAGGAGGGGGGAGGGGATTATTGCTCCACCTCGCCCCCCCGACCTGCCCACCCCGGGGGCGCCTTAACGGCCAGCCCCCCTTGGCGGCGGTGGAAGTACTAAGTAGTCCCACCGCCGCCATTACGTCTGCAGCCCCTTACAGGGGGCCGCCGGCCTCGTCGGGGTTGCCCCGCCGATGCTAACCTCCTGGCGGAGAGGGGGTCGGCTTCCCTCTCCCTCTCCGCTGCCTCCTTCTGCGTTATCACAATCTCGCAGAAGAAGGCAAACGCTGCTCTTGACCTCTCGCTGCCGATCATGTGGTCGACCACGACCGGCAACGAGTTGTCCATCCCAATAACGCCCCTTACGACATTCTTCCAGCGTATGCCGCGCAGAGACCTGGGCCTCCTTGCAGTGATGGCACTGCGATCCTCCCAGTGCCAGTTATGACCACACAGTTTGAGGAAACGGCGGTATGCAGGTAATTTAACTTATGCGCATGCATTGCTGCAACTTGTGCTGTATCGTTTAGAATTTTTGTTACCGCCATCCGATTTTTATACATGTGCAAATACTTGTACACGCTGCATTGTATTTTTTTCCGCACGCGACAAGGAGGGGACAGAGGCGAGTTCCGGCTCGCGTCTGTCCCCTCCCCCGGTCCCACCCCCCTGGTCGACCCGCATAAAACTTAAAAATATGATAAAATAAAAGATAAAATCAATAAATGAAAACGTGTATAGACAAAATAGATAAAATAAAAGTCAATAAATAAATAAGTAATAATAAGTAAATAAATACAATGGACAAAACACAACAAACATAAGAAGGGGGGCAAAATAAAGGGGAATAAAAGATAAAGATAAAATTTATAATATAGAATATAAAATATATATAGAATATATTAAAAATCTTAAAATAAAAGGAGGGGGTCGACCGGCAGGTCGCATCTTTGTAGAGGGGGGGAGGGGATTATTGCTCCACCTCACCCCCCGCGACCTGCCCACCCCGGGGGCGCCTTAACGGCCAGCCCCCCTTGGCGGCGGTGGAAGTACTAAGTAGTCCCACCGCCGCCATTACGTCTGCGGCCCCTTACAGGGGGCCGCCGGCCTCGTCGGGGTTGCCCCGCCGATGCTAACCTCCTGACGGAGAGGGGGTCGGCTTCCCTTTCCCTCTCCGCTGCCTCCTTCTGCGTTATCACAATCTCGCAGAAGGAGGCAAACGCTGCTCTTGACCTCTCGCTGCCGATCATGTGGTCGACCACGACCGGCAACGAGTTGTCCATCCCAATAACGCCCCTTACGACATTCTTCCAGCGTATGCCGCGCAGAGACCTGGGCATCCTCGCAGTGGTGGCACTGCGATCCTCCCAGTGCCAGGTTATGAACACACAGTTTGAGGAAACGGCGGTATGCAGGTAATTTAACTAATGCGCATGCATTGCTGCAACTTGTGCTGTATCGTTTAGAATTTTTGTTACCGCCATCCGATTTTTATACATGTGCAAATACTCGTACATGCTGCATTGTATTTTTTTCAGCACGCGACAAGGAGGGGACAGAGGCGAGTTCCGGCTCGCGTCTGTCCCCTCCCCCGGTCCCACCCCCCTGGTCGACCCGCATAAAACTTAAAAATATGATAAAATAAAAGATAAAATCAATAAATGAAAACGTGTATAGATAAAATATATAAAATAATAGTCAATAAATAAATAAATAATAATAAGTAAATAAATACAATGGACAAAACACAACAAACATAAGAAGGGGGGGCAAAATAAAGGGGAATAAAAGATAAAGATAAAATTTATAATATAAAATATAAAATATATATAGAATAAAATGAAATATCATAAAATAAAAGGAGGGGGTCGACCGGCAGGTCGCATCTTTGAGGAGGGGGGGAGGGGATTATTGCTCCACCTCGCCCCCCCGACCTGCCCACCCCGGGGGCGCCTTAACGGCCAGCCCCCCTTGGCGGCGGTGGAAGTACTAAGTAGTCCCACCGCCGCCATTACGTCTGCGGCCCCTTACAGGGGGCCGCCGGCCTCGTCGGGGTTGCCCCGCCGATGCTAACCTCCTGGCGGAGAGGGGGTCGGCTTCCCTCTCCCTCTCCGCTGCCTCCTTCTGCGTTATCACAATCTCGCAGAAGGAGGCAAACGCTGCTCTTGACCTCTCGCTGCCGATCATGTGGTCGACCACGACCGGCAACGAGTTGTCCATCCCAATAACGCCTCTTACGACATTCTTCCAGCGTATGCCGCGCAGAGACCTGGGCCTCCTCGCAGTGATGGCACTGCGATCCTCCCAGTGCCAGTTATGAACACACAGTTTGAGGAAACGGCGGTATGCAGGTAATTTAACTTATGCGCATACATTGCTGCAACTTGTGCTGTATCGTTTAGAATTTTTGTTACCGCCATCCGAATTTTATACATGTGCAAATACTTGTACACGCTGCATTGTATTTTTTTCCGCACGCGACAAGGAGGGGACAGAGGCGAGTTCCGGCTCGCGTCTGTCCCCTCCCCCGGTCCCACCCCCCTGGTCGACCCGCATAAAACTTAAAAATATGATAAAATAAAAGATAAAATCAATAAATGAAAACGTGTATAGACAAAATAGATAAAATAAAAGTCAATAAATAAATAAGTAATAATAAGTAAATAAATACAATGGACAAAACACAACAAACATAAGAAGGGGGGCAAAATAAAGGGGAATAAAAGATAAAGATAAAATTTATAATATAGAATATAAAATATATATAGAATAAAATGAAATATCATAAAATAAAAGGAGGGGGTCGACCGGCAGGTCGCATCTTTGTAGAGGGGGGGAGGGGATTATTGCTCCACCTCACCCCCGCGACCTGCCCACCCCGGGGGCGCCTTAACGGCCAGCCCCCCTTGGCGGCGGTGGAAGTACTAAGTAGTCCCACCGCCGCCATTACGTCTGCGGCCCCTTACAGGGGGCCGCCGGCCTCGTCGGGGTTGCCCCGCCGATGCTAACCTCCTGACGGAGAGGGGGTCGGCTTCCCTTTCCCTCTCCGCTGCCTCCTTCTGCGTTATCACAATCTCGCAGAAGGAGGCAAACGCTGCTCTTGACCTCTCGCTGCCGATCATGTGGTCGACCACGACCGGCAACGAGTTGTCCATCCCAATAACGCCCCTTACGACATTCTTCCAGCGTATGCCGCGCAGAGACCTGGGCATCCTCGCAGTGGTGGCACTGCGATCCTCCCAGTGCCAGGTTATGAACACACAGTTTGAGGAAACGGCGGTATGCAGGTAATTTAACTAATGCGCATGCATTGCTGCAACTTGTGCTGTATCGTTTAGAATTTTTGTTACCGCCATCCGATTTTTATACATGTGCAAATACTCGTACATGCTGCATTGTATTTTTTTCCGCACGCGACAAGGAGGGGACAGAGGCGAGTTCCGGCTCGCGTCTGTCCCCTCCCCCGGTCCCACCCCCCTGGTCGACCCGCATAAAACTTAAAAATATGATAAAATAAAAGATAAAATCAATAAATGAAAACGTGTATAGATAAAATATATAAAATAAAAGTCAATAAATAAATAAATAATAATAAGTAAATAAATACAATGGACAAAACACAACAAACATAAGAAGGGGGGGCAAAATAAAGGGGAATAAAAGATAAAGATAAAATTTATAATATAGAATATAAAATATATATAGAATAAAATGAAATATCATAAAATAAAAGGAGGGTGTCGACCGGCAGGTCGCATCTTTGTAGAGGGGGGGAGGGGATTATTGCTCCACCTCGCCCCCCGCGACCTGCCCACCCCGGGGGCGCCTTAACGGCCAGCCCCCCTTGGCGGCGGTGGAAGTACTAAGTAGTCCCACCGCTGCCATTACGTCTGCGGCCCCTTACAGGGGGCCGCCGGCCTCGTCGGGGTTGCCCCGCCGATGCTAACCTCCTGGCGGAGAGGGGGTCGGCTTCCCTCTCCCTCTCCGCTGCCTCCTTCTGCGTTATCACAATCTCGCAGAAGAAGGCAAACGCTGCTCTTGACCTCTCGCTGCCGATCATGTGGTCGACCACGACCGGCAACGAGTTGTCCATCCCAATAACGCCCCTTACGACATTCTTCCAGCGTATGCCGCGCAGAGTCCTGGGCCTCCTCGCAGTGGTGGCACTGCGATCCTCCCAGTGCCAGTTATGAACACACAGTTTGAGGAAACGGCGGTATGCAGGTAATTTAACTTATGCGCATGCATTGCTGCAACTTGTGCTGTATCGTTTAGAATTTTTGTTACCGCCATCCGATTTTTATACATGTGCAAATACTTGTACACGCTGCATTGTATTTTTTTCCGCACGCGACAAGGAGGGGACAGAGGCGAGTTCCGGCTCGCGTCTGTCCCCTCCCCCGGTCCCACCCCCCTGGTCGACCCGCATAAAACTTAAAAATATGATAAAATAAAAGATAAAATCAATAAATGAAAACGTGTATAGACAAAATAGATAAAATAAAAGTCAATAAATAAATAAGTAATAATAAGTAAATAAATACAATGGACAAAACACAACAAACATAAGAAGGGGGGCAAAATAAAGGGGAATAAAAGATAAAGATAAAATTTATAATATAGAATATAAAATATATATAGAATAAAATGAAATGTCATAAAATAAAAGGAAGGGGGTCGACCGGCAGGTCGCATCTTTATAGAGGGGGGGAGGGGATTATTACTCCACCTCGCCCCCCGCGACCTGCCCACCCCGGGGGCGCCTTAACGGTCAGCCCCCCTTGGCGGCGGTGGAAGTACTAAGTAGTCCCACCGCCGCCATTACGTCTGCAGCCGCTTACAGGGGGCCGTCGGCCTCGTCGGGGTTGCCCCGCCGATGCTAGCATCCTGGCGGAGAGGGGGTCGGCTTCCCTCTCCCTCTCCGCTGCCTCCTTCTGCGTTATCACAATCTCGCAGAAGGAGGCAAACGCTGCTCTTGACCTCTCGCTGCCGATCATGTGGTCGACCACGACCGGCAACGAGTTGTCCATCCCAATAACGCCTCTTACGACATTCTTCCAGCGTATGCCGCGCAGAGACCTGGGCCTCCTCGCAGTGATGGCACTGCGATCCTCCCAGTGCCAGTTATGAACACACAGTTTGAGGAAACGGCGGTATGCAGGTAATTTAACTTATGCGCATACATTGCTGCAACTTGTGCTGTATCGTTTAGAATTTTTGTTACCGCCATCCGATTTTTATACATGTGCAAATACTCGTACACGCTGCATTGTATTTTTTTCCGCACGCGACAAGGAGGGGACAGAGGCGAGTTCCGGCTCGCGTCTGTCCCCTCCCCCGGTCCCACCCCCCTGGTCGACCCGCATAAAACTTAAAAATATGATAAAATAAAAGATAAAATCTATAAATGAAAACGTGTGTAGATAAAATAGATAAAATAAAAGTCAATAAATAAATAAATAATAATAAGTAAATAAATACAATGGACAAAACACAACAAACATAAGAAGGGGGGCAAAATAAAGGGGAATAAAAGATAAAGATAAAATTTATAATATAGAATATAAAATATATATAGAATAAAATGAAATGTCATAAAATAAAAGGAAGGGGGTCGACCGGCAGGTCGCATCTTTATAGAGGGGGGGAGGGGATTATTGCTCCACCTCGCCCCCCGCGACCTGCCCACCCCGGGGGCGCCTTAACGGTCAGCCCCCCTTGGCGGCGGTGGAAGTACTAAGTAGTCCCACCGCCGCCATTACGTCTGCAGCCGCTTACAGGGGGCCGTCGGCCTCGTCGGGGTTGCCCCGCCGATGCTAGCATCCTGGCGGAGAGGGGGTCGGCTTCCCTCTCCCTCTCCGCTGCCTCCTTCTGCGTTATCACAATCTCGCAGAAGGACGCAAACGCTGCTCTTGACCTCTCGCTGCCGATCGTGTGGTCGACCACGACCGGCAACGAGTTGTCCATCCCAATAACGCCTCTTACGACATTCTTCCAGCGTATGCCGCGCAGAGACCTGGGCCTCCTCGCAGTGATGGCACTGCGATCCTCCCAGTGCCAGTTATGAACACACAGTTTGAGGCAACGGCGGTATGCAGGTAATTTAACTTATGCGCATGCATTGCTGCAACTTGTGCTGTATCGTTTAGAATTTTTGTTACCGCCATCCGATTTTTATACATGTGCAAATACTCGTACACGCTGCATTGTATTTTTTTCCGCACGCGACAAGGAGGGGACAGAGGCGAGTTCCGGCTCGCGTCTGTCCCCTCCCCCGGTCCCACCCCCCTGGTCGACCCGCATAAAACTTAAAAATATGATAAAATAAAAGATAAAATCAATAAATGAAAACGTGTATAGACAAAATAGATAAAATAAAAGTCAATAAATAAATAAGTAATAATAAGTAAATAAATACAATGGACAAAACACAACAAACATAAGAAGGGGGGCAAAATAAAGGGGAATAAAAGATAAAGATAAAATTTATAATATAGAATATAAAATATATATAGAATAAAATGAAATATAATAAAATAAAAGGAGGGGGTCGACCGGCAGGTCGCATCTTTGTAGAGGGGGGGAGGGGATTATTGCTCCACCTCGCCCCCCGCGACCTGCCCACCCCGGGGGCGCCTTAACGGCCAGCCCCCCTTGGCGGCGGTGGAAGTACTAAGTAGTCCCACCGCTGCCATTACGTCTGCGGCCCCTTACAGGGGGCCGCCGGCCTCGTCGGGGTTGCCCCGCCGATGCTAACCTCCTGGCGGAGAGGGGGTCGGCTTCCCTCTCCCTCTCCGCTGCCTCCTTCTGCGTTATCACAATCTCGCAGAAGAAGGCAAACGCTGCTCTTGACCTCTCGCTGCCGATCATGTGGTCGACCACGACCGGCAACGAGTTGTCCATCCCAATAACGCCCCTTACAACATTCTTCCAGCGTATGCCGCGCAGAGTCCTGGGCCTCCTCGCAGTGGTGGCACTGCGATCCTCCCAGTGCCAGTTATGAACACACAGTTTGAGGAAACGGCGGTATGCAGGTAATTTAACTTATGCGCATGCATTGCTGCAACTTGTGCTGTATCGTTTAGAATTTTTGTTACCGCCATCCGATTTTTATACATGTGCAAATACTTGTACACGCTGCATTGTATTTTTTTCCGCACGCGACAAGGAGGGGACAGAGGCGAGTTCCGGCTCGCGTCTGTCCCCTCCCCCGGTCCCACCCCCCTGGTCGACCCGCATAAAACTTAAAAATATGATAAAATAAAAGATAAAATCAATAAATGAAAACGTGTATAGACAAAATAGATAAAATAAAAGTCAATAAATAAATAAGTAATAATAAGTAAATAAATACAATGGACAAAACACAACAAACATAAGAAGGGGGGCAAAATAAAGGGGAATAAAAGATAAAGATAAAATTTATAATGTAGAATATAAAATATATATAGAATAAAATGAAATGTCATAAAATAAAAGGAAGGGGGTCGACCGGCAGGTCGCATCTTTATAGAGGGGGGGAGGGGATTATTACTCCACCTCGCCCCCCGCGACCTGCCCACCCCGGGGGCGCCTTAACGGTCAGCCCCCCTTGGCGGCGGTGGAAGTACTAAGTAGTCCCACCGCCGCCATTACGTCTGCAGCCGCTTACAGGGGGCCGTCGGCCTCGTCGGGGTTGCCCCGCCGATGCTAGCATCCTGGCGGAGAGGGGGTCGGCTTCCCTCTCCCTCTCCGCTGCCTCCTTCTGCGTTATCACAATCTCGCAGAAGGAGGCAAACGCTGCTCTTGACCTCTCGCTGCCGATCATGTGGTCGACCACGACCGGCAACGAGTTGTCCATCCCAATAACGCCTCTTACGACATTCTTCCAGCGTATGCCGCGCAGAGACCTGGGCCTCCTCGCAGTGATGGCACTGCGATCCTCCCAGTGCCAGTTATGAACACACAGTTTGAGGAAACGGCGGTATGCAGGTAATTTAACTTATGCGCATACATTGCTGCAACTTGTGCTGTATCGTTTAGAATTTTTGTTACCGCCATCCGATTTTTATACATGTGCAAATACTCGTACACGCTGCATTGTATTTTTTTCCGCACGCGACAAGGAGGGGACAGAGGCGAGTTCCGGCTCGCGTCTGTCCCCTCCCCCGGTCCCACCCCCCTGGTCGACCCGCATAAAACTTAAAAATATGATAAAATAAAAGATAAAATCTATAAATGAAAACGTGTGTAGATAAAATAGATAAAATAAAAGTCAATAAATAAATAAATAATAATAAGTAAATAAATACAATGGACAAAACACAACAAACATAAGAAGGGGGGCAAAATAAAGGGGAATAAAAGATAAAGATAAAATTTATAATATAGAATATAAAATATATATAGAATAAAATGAAATGTCATAAAATAAAAGGAAGGGGGTCGACCGGCAGGTCGCATCTTTATAGAGGGGGGGAGGGGATTATTGCTCCACCTCGCCCCCCGCGACCTGCCCACCCCGGGGGCGCCTTAACGGTCAGCCCCCCTTGGCGGCGGTGGAAGTACTAAGTAGTCCCACCGCCGCCATTACGTCTGCAGCCGCTTACAGGGGGCCGTCGGCCTCGTCGGGGTTGCCCCGCCGATGCTAGCATCCTGGCGGAGAGGGGGTCGGCTTCCCTCTCCCTCTCCGCTGCCTCCTTCTGCGTTATCACAATCTCGCAGAAGGACGCAAACGCTGCTCTTGACCTCTCGCTGCCGATCGTGTGGTCGACCACGACCGGCAACGAGTTGTCCATCCCAATAACGCCTCTTACGACATTCTTCCAGCGTATGCCGCGCAGAGACCTGGGCCTCCTCGCAGTGATGGCACTGCGATCCTCCCAGTGCCAGTTATGAACACACAGTTTGAGGCAACGGCGGTATGCAGGTAATTTAACTTATGCGCATGCATTGCTGCAACTTGTGCTGTATCGTTTAGAATTTTTGTTACCGCCATCCGATTTTTATACATGTGCAAATACTCGTACACGCTGCATTGTATTTTTTTCCGCACGCGACAAGGAGGGGACAGAGGCGAGTTCCGGCTCGCGTCTGTCCCCTCCCCCGGTCCCACCCCCCTGGTCGACCCGCATAAAACTTAAAAATATGATAAAATAAAAGATAAAATCAATAAATGAAAACGTGTATAGACAAAATAGATAAAATAAAAGTCAATAAATAAATAAGTAATAATAAGTAAATAAATACAATGGACAAAACACAACAAACATAAGAAGGGGGGCAAAATAAAGGGGAATAAAAGATAAAGATAAAATTTATAATATAGAATATAAAATATATATAGAATAAAATGAAATGTCATAAAATAAAAGGAAGGGGGTCGACCGGCAGGTCGCATCTTTATAGAGGGGGGGAGGGGATTATTACTCCACCTCGCCCCCCGCGACCTGCCCACCCCGGGGGCGCCTTAACGGTCAGCCCCCCTTGGCGGCGGTGGAAGTACTAAGTAGTCCCACCGCCGCCATTACGTCTGCAGCCGCTTACAGGGGGCCGTCGGCCTCGTCGGGGTTGCCCCGCCGATGCTAGCATCCTGGCGGAGAGGGGGTCGGCTTCCCTCTCCCTCTCCGCTGCCTCCTTCTGCGTTATCACAATCTCGCAGAAGGAGGCAAACGCTGCTCTTGACCTCTCGCTGCCGATCATGTGGTCGACCACGACCGGCAACGAGTTGTCCATCCCAATAACGCCTCTTACGACATTCTTCCAGCGTATGCCGCGCAGAGACCTGGGCCTCCTCGCAGTGATGGCACTGCGATCCTCCCAGTGCCAGTTATGAACACACAGTTTGAGGAAACGGCGGTATGCAGGTAATTTAACTTATGCGCATACATTGCTGCAACTTGTGCTGTATCGTTTAGAATTTTTGTTACCGCCATCCGATTTTTATACATGTGCAAATACTCGTACACGCTGCATTGTATTTTTTTCCGCACGCGACAAGGAGGGGACAGAGGCGAGTTCCGGCTCGCGTCTGTCCCCTCCCCCGGTCCCACCCCCCTGGTCGACCCGCATAAAACTTAAAAATATGATAAAATAAAAGATAAAATCTATAAATGAAAACGTGTGTAGATAAAATAGATAAAATAAAAGTCAATAAATAAATAAATAATAATAAGTAAATAAATACAATGGACAAAACACAACAAACATAAGAAGGGGGGCAAAATAAAGGGGAATAAAAGATAAAGATAAAATTTATAATATAGAATATAAAATATATATAGAATAAAATGAAATGTCATAAAATAAAAGGAAGGGGGTCGACCGGCAGGTCGCATCTTTATAGAGGGGGGGAGGGGATTATTGCTCCACCTCGCCCCCCGCGACCTGCCCACCCCGGGGGCGCCTTAACGGTCAGCCCCCCTTGGCGGCGGTGGAAGTACTAAGTAGTCCCACCGCCGCCATTACGTCTGCAGCCGCTTACAGGGGGCCGTCGGCCTCGTCGGGGTTGCCCCGCCGATGCTAGCATCCTGGCGGAGAGGGGGTCGGCTTCCCTCTCCCTCTCCGCTGCCTCCTTCTGCGTTATCACAATCTCGCAGAAGGACGCAAACGCTGCTCTTGACCTCTCGCTGCCGATCGTGTGGTCGACCACGACCGGCAACGAGTTGTCCATCCCAATAACGCCTCTTACGACATTCTTCCAGCGTATGCCGCGCAGAGACCTGGGCCTCCTCGCAGTGATGGCACTGCGATCCTCCCAGTGCCAGTTATGAACACACAGTTTGAGGCAACGGCGGTATGCAGGTAATTTAACTTATGCGCATGCATTGCTGCAACTTGTGCTGTATCGTTTAGAATTTTTGTTACCGCCATCCGATTTTTATACATGTGCAAATACTCGTACACGCTGCATTGTATTTTTTTCCGCACGCGACAAGGAGGGGACAGAGGCGAGTTCCGGCTCGCGTCTGTCCCCTCCCCCGGTCCCACCCCCCTGGTCGACCCGCATAAAACTTAAAAATATGATAAAATAAAAGATAAAATCAATAAATGAAAACGTGTATAGACAAAATAGATAAAATAAAAGTCAATAAATAAATAAGTAATAATAAGTAAATAAATACAATGGACAAAACACAACAAACATAAGAAGGGGGGCAAAATAAAGGGGAATAAAAGATAAAGATAAAATTTATAATATAGAATATAAAATATATATAGAATAAAATGAAATATAATAAAATAAAAGGAGGGGGTCGACCGGCAGGTCGCATCTTTGTAGAGGGGGGGAGGGGATTATTGCTCCACCTCGCCCCCCGCGACCTGCCCACCCCGGGGGCGCCTTAACGGCCAGCCCCCCTTGGCGGCGGTGGAAGTACTAAGTAGTCCCACCGCTGCCATTACGTCTGCGGCCCCTTACAGGGGGCCGCCGGCCTCGTCGGGGTTGCCCCGCCGATGCTAACCTCCTGGCGGAGAGGGGGTCGGCTTCCCTCTCCCTCTCCGCTGCCTCCTTCTGCGTTATCACAATCTCGCAGAAGAAGGCAAACGCTGCTCTTGACCTCTCGCTGCCGATCATGTGGTCGACCACGACCGGCAACGAGTTGTCCATCCCAATAACGCCCCTTACAACATTCTTCCAGCGTATGCCGCGCAGAGTCCTGGGCCTCCTCGCAGTGGTGGCACTGCGATCCTCCCAGTGCCAGTTATGAACACACAGTTTGAGGAAACGGCGGTATGCAGGTAATTTAACTTATGCGCATGCATTGCTGCAACTTGTGCTGTATCGTTTAGAATTTTTGTTACCGCCATCCGATTTTTATACATGTGCAAATACTTGTACACGCTGCATTGTATTTTTTTCCGCACGCGACAAGGAGGGGACAGAGGCGAGTTCCGGCTCGCGTCTGTCCCCTCCCCCGGTCCCACCCCCCTGGTCGACCCGCATAAAACTTAAAAATATGATAAAATAAAAGATAAAATCAATAAATGAAAACGTGTATAGACAAAATAGATAAAATAAAAGTCAATAAATAAATAAGTAATAATAAGTAAATAAATACAATGGACAAAACACAACAAACATAAGAAGGGGGGCAAAATAAAGGGGAATAAAAGATAAAGATAAAATTTATAATGTAGAATATAAAATATATATAGAATAAAATGAAATGTCATAAAATAAAAGGAAGGGGGTCGACCGGCAGGTCGCATCTTTATAGAGGGGGGGAGGGGATTATTACTCCACCTCGCCCCCCGCGACCTGCCCACCCCGGGGGCGCCTTAACGGTCAGCCCCCCTTGGCGGCGGTGGAAGTACTAAGTAGTCCCACCGCCGCCATTACGTCTGCAGCCGCTTACAGGGGGCCGTCGGCCTCGTCGGGGTTGCCCCGCCGATGCTAGCATCCTGGCGGAGAGGGGGTCGGCTTCCCTCTCCCTCTCCGCTGCCTCCTTCTGCGTTATCACAATCTCGCAGAAGGAGGCAAACGCTGCTCTTGACCTCTCGCTGCCGATCATGTGGTCGACCACGACCGGCAACGAGTTGTCCATCCCAATAACGCCTCTTACGACATTCTTCCAGCGTATGCCGCGCAGAGACCTGGGCCTCCTCGCAGTGATGGCACTGCGATCCTCCCAGTGCCAGTTATGAACACACAGTTTGAGGAAACGGCGGTATGCAGGTAATTTAACTTATGCGCATACATTGCTGCAACTTGTGCTGTATCGTTTAGAATTTTTGTTACCGCCATCCGATTTTTATACATGTGCAAATACTCGTACACGCTGCATTGTATTTTTTTCCGCACGCGACAAGGAGGGGACAGAGGCGAGTTCCGGCTCGCGTCTGTCCCCTCCCCCGGTCCCACCCCCCTGGTCGACCCGCATAAAACTTAAAAATATGATAAAATAAAAGATAAAATCTATAAATGAAAACGTGTGTAGATAAAATAGATAAAATAAAAGTCAATAAATAAATAAATAATAATAAGTAAATAAATACAATGGACAAAACACAACAAACATAAGAAGGGGGGCAAAATAAAGGGGAATAAAAGATAAAGATAAAATTTATAATATAGAATATAAAATATATATAGAATAAAATGAAATGTCATAAAATAAAAGGAAGGGGGTCGACCGGCAGGTCGCATCTTTATAGAGGGGGGGAGGGGATTATTGCTCCACCTCGCCCCCCGCGACCTGCCCACCCCGGGGGCGCCTTAACGGTCAGCCCCCCTTGGCGGCGGTGGAAGTACTAAGTAGTCCCACCGCCGCCATTACGTCTGCAGCCGCTTACAGGGGGCCGTCGGCCTCGTCGGGGTTGCCCCGCCGATGCTAGCATCCTGGCGGAGAGGGGGTCGGCTTCCCTCTCCCTCTCCGCTGCCTCCTTCTGCGTTATCACAATCTCGCAGAAGGACGCAAACGCTGCTCTTGACCTCTCGCTGCCGATCGTGTGGTCGACCACGACCGGCAACGAGTTGTCCATCCCAATAACGCCTCTTACGACATTCTTCCAGCGTATGCCGCGCAGAGACCTGGGCCTCCTCGCAGTGATGGCACTGCGATCCTCCCAGTGCCAGTTATGAACACACAGTTTGAGGCAACGGCGGTATGCAGGTAATTTAACTTATGCGCATGCATTGCTGCAACTTGTGCTGTATCGTTTAGAATTTTTGTTACCGCCATCCGATTTTTATACATGTGCAAATACTCGTACACGCTGCATTGTATTTTTTTCCGCACGCGACAAGGAGGGGACAGAGGCGAGTTCCGGCTCGCGTCTGTCCCCTCCCCCGGTCCCACCCCCCTGGTCGACCCGCATAAAACTTAAAAATATGATAAAATAAAAGATAAAATCAATAAATGAAAACGTGTATAGACAAAATAGATAAAATAAAAGTCAATAAATAAATAAGTAATAATAAGTAAATAAATACAATGGACAAAACACAACAAACATAAGAAGGGGGGCAAAATAAAGGGGAATAAAAGATAAAGATAAAATTTATAATATAGAATATAAAATATATATAGAATAAAATGAAATATAATAAAATAAAAGGAGGGGGTCGACCGGCAGGTCGCATCTTTGTAGAGGGGGGGAGGGGATTATTGCTCCACCTCGCCCCCCGCGACCTGCCCACCCCGGGGGCGCCTTAACGGCCAGCCCCCCTTGGCGGCGGTGGAAGTACTAAGTAGTCCCACCGCTGCCATTACGTCTGCGGCCCCTTACAGGGGGCCGCCGGCCTCGTCGGGGTTGCCCCGCCGATGCTAACCTCCTGGCGGAGAGGGGGTCGGCTTCCCTCTCCCTCTCCGCTGCCTCCTTCTGCGTTATCACAATCTCGCAGAAGAAGGCAAACGCTGCTCTTGACCTCTCGCTGCCGATCATGTGGTCGACCACGACCGGCAACGAGTTGTCCATCCCAATAACGCCCCTTACGACATTCTTCCAGCGTATGCCGCGCAGAGTCCTGGGCCTCCTCGCAGTGGTGGCACTGCGATCCTCCCAGTGCCAGTTATGAACACACAGTTTGAGGAAACGGCGGTATGCAGGTAATTTAACTTATGCGCATGCATTGCTGCAACTTGTGCTGTATCGTTTAGAATTTTTGTTACCGCCATCCGATTTTTATACATGTGCAAATACTTGTACACGCTGCATTGTATTTTTTTCCGCACGCGACAAGGAGGGGACAGAGGCGAGTTCCGGCTCGCGTCTGTCCCCTCCCCCGGTCCCACCCCCCTGGTCGACCCGCATAAAACTTAAAAATATGATAAAATAAAAGATAAAATCAATAAATGAAAACGTGTATAGACAAAATAGATAAAATAAAAGTCAATAAATAAATAAGTAATAATAAGTAAATAAATACAATAGACAAAACACAACAAACATAAGAAGGGGGGCAAAATAAAGGGGAATAAAAGATAAAGATAAAATTTATAATATAGAATATAAAATATATATAGAATAAAATGAAATGGCATAAAATAAAAGGAAGGGGGTCGACCGGCAGGTCGCATCTTTATAGAGGGGGGGAGGGGATTATTACTCCACCTCGCCCCCCGCGACCTGCCCACCCCGGGGGCGCCTTAACGGTCAGCCCCCCTTGGCGGCGGTGGAAGTACTAAGTAGTCCCACCGCCGCCATTACGTCTGCAGCCGCTTACAGGGGGCCGTCGGCCTCGTCGGGGTTGCCCCGCCGATGCTAGCATCCTGGCGGAGAGGGGGTCGGCTTCCCTCTCCCTCTCCGCTGCCTCCTTCTGCGTTATCACAATCTCGCAGAAGGAGGCAAACGCTGCTCTTGACCTCTCGCTGCCGATCATGTGGTCGACCACGACCGGCAACGAGTTGTCCATCCCAATAACGCCTCTTACGACATTCTTCCAGCGTATGCCGCGCAGAGACCTGGGCCTCCTCGCAGTGATGGCACTGCGATCCTCCCAGTGCCAGTTATGAACACACAGTTTGAGGAAACGGCGGTATGCAGGTAATTTAACTTATGCGCATGCATTGCTGCAACTTGTGCTGTATCGTTTAGAATTTTTGTTACCGCCATCCGATTTTTATACATGTGCAAATACTCGTACACGCTGCATTGTATTTTTTTCCGCACGCGACAAGGAGGGGACAGAGGCGAGTTCCGGCTCGCGTCTGTCCCCTCCCCGGTCCCACCCCCCTGGTCGACCCGCATAAAACTTAAAAATATGATAAAATAAAAGATAAAATCAATAATTGAAAACGTGTATAGATAAAATATATAAAATAAAAGTCAATAAATAAATAAATAATAATAAGTAAATAAATACAATGGACAAAACACAACAAACATAAGAAGGGGGGGCAAAATAAAGGGGAATAAAAGATAAAGATAAAATTTATAATATAGAATATAAAATATATATAGAATAAAATGAAATGTCATAAAATAAAAGGAAGGGGGTCGACCGGCAGGTCGCATCTTTATAGAGGGGGGGAGGGGATTATTACTCCACCTCGCCCCCCGCGACCTGCCCACCCCGGGGGCGCCTTAACGGTCAGCCCCCCTTGGCGGCGGTGGAAGTACTAAGTAGTCCCACCGCCGCCATTACGTCTGCAGCCGCTTACAGGGGGCCGTCGGCCTCGTCGGGGTTGCCCCGCCGATGCTAGCATCCTGGCGGAGAGGGGGTCGGCTTCCCTCTCCCTCTCCGCTGCCTCCTTCTGCGTTATCACAATCTCGCAGAAGGAGGCAAACGCTGCTCTTGACCTCTCGCTGCCGATCATGTGGTCGACCACGACCGGCAACGAGTTGTCCATCCCAATAACGCCTCTTACGACATTCTTCCAGCGTATGCCGCGCAGAGACCTGGGCCTCCTCGCAGTGATGGCACTGCGATCCTCCCAGTGCCAGTTATGAACACACAGTTTGAGGAAACGGCGGTATGCAGGTAATTTAACTTATGCGCATGCATTGCTGCAACTTGTGCTGTATCGTTTAGAATTTTTGTTACCGCCATCCGATTTTTATACATGTGCAAATACTCGTACACGCTGCATTGTATTTTTTTCCGCACGCGACAAGGAGGGGACAGAGGCGAGTTCCGGCTCGCGTCTGTCCCCTCCCCGGTCCCACCCCCCTGGTCGACCCGCATAAAACTTAGAAATATGATAAAATAAAAGATAAAATCAATAAATGAAAACGTGTATAGATAAAATATATAAAATAAAAGTCAATAAATAAATAAATAATAATAAGTAAATAAATACAATGGACAAAACACAACAAACATAAGAAGGGGGGGCAAAATAAAGGGGAATAAAAGATAAAGATAAAATTTATAATATAGAATATAAAATATATATAGAATAAAATGAAATATCATGAAATAAAAGGAGGGGGTCGACCGGCAGGTCGCATCTTTGAGGAGGGGGGAGGGGATTATTGCTCCACCTCGCCCCCCCGACCTGCCCACCCCGGGGGCGCCTTAACGGCCAGCCCCCCTTGGCGGCGGTGGAAGTACTAAGTAGTCCCACCGCCGCCATTACGTCTGCAGCCCCTTACAGGGGGCCGCCGGCCTCGTCGGGGTTGCCCCGCCGATGCTAACCTCCTGGCGGAGAGGGGGTCGGCTTCCCTCTCCCTCTCCGCTGCCTCCTTCTGCGTTATCACAATCTCGCAGAAGAAGGCAAACGCTGCTCTTGACCTCTCGCTGCCGATCATGTGGTCGACCACGACCGGCAACGAGTTGTCCATCCCAATAACGCCCCTTACGACATTCTTCCAGCGTATGCCGCGCAGAGACCTGGGCCTCCTTGCAGTGATGGCACTGCGATCCTCCCAGTGCCAGTTATGACCACACAGTTTGAGGCAACGGCGGTATGCAGGTAATTTAACTTATGCGCATGCATTGCTGCAACTTGTGCTGTATCGTTTAGAATTTTTGTTACCGCCATCCGAATTTTATACATGTGCAAATACTTGTACACGCTGCATTGTATTTTTTTCCGCACGCGACAAGGAGGGGACAGAGGCGAGTTCCGGCTCGCGTCTGTCCCCTCCCCCGGTCCCACCCCCCTGGTCGACCCGCATAAAACTTAAAAATATGATAAAATAAAAGATAAAATCAATAAATGAAAACGTGTATAGACAAAATAGATAAAATAAAAGTCAATAAATAAATAAGTAATAATAAGTAAATAAATACAATGGACAAAACACAACAAACATAAGAAGGGGGGCAAAATAAAGGGGAATAAAAGATAAAGATAAAATTTATAATATAGAATATAAAATATATATAGAATAAAATGAAATATCATAAAATAAAAGGAGTGGGTCGACCAGCAGGTCGCATCTTTGAGGAGGGGGGGAGGGGATTATTGCTCCACCTCGCCCCCCCGACCTGCCCACCCCGGGGGCGCCTTAACGGCCAGCCCCCCTTGGCGGCGGTGGAAGTACTAAGTAGTCCCACCGCCGCCATTACGTCTGCGGCCCCTTACAGGGGGCCGCCGGCCTCGTCGGGGTTGCCCCGCCGATGCTAACCTCCTGGCGGAGAGGGGGTCGGCTTCCCTCTCCCTCTCCGCTGCCTCCTTCTGCGTTATCACAATCACGCAGAAGGAGGCAAACGCTGCTCTTGACCTCTCGCTGCCGATCATGTGGTCGACCACGACCGGCAACGCTTTGTCCATCCCAATAACGCCCCTTACGACATTCTTCCAGCGTATGCCGCGCAGAGTCCTGGGCCTCCTCGCAGTGGTGGCACTGCGATCCTCCCAGTGCCAGTTATGAACACACAGTTTGAGGAAACGGCGGTATGCAGGTAATTTAACTTATGCGCATGCATTGCTGCAACTTGTGCTGTATCGTTTAGAATTTTTGTTACCGCCATCCGAATTTTATACATGTGCAAATACTTGTACACGCTGCATTGTATTTTTTTCCGCACGCGACAAGGAGGGGACAGAGGCGAGTTCCGGCTCGCGTCTGTCCCCTCCCCCGGTCCCACCCCCCTGGTCGACCCGCATAAAACTTAAAAATATGATAAAATAAAAGATAAAATCAATAAATGAAAACGTGTATAGATAAAATAGATAAAATAAAAGTCAATAAATAAATAAATAATAATAAGTAAATAAATACAATGGACAAAACACAACAAACATAAGAAGGGGGGGCAAAATAAAGGGGAATAAAAGATAAAGATAAAATTTATAATATAGAATATAAAATATATATAGAATAAAATGAAATGTCATAAAATAAAAGGAAGGGGGTCGACCGGCAGGTCGCATCTTTATAGAGGGGGGGAGGGGATTATTACTCCACCTCGCCCCCCGCGACCTGCCCACCCCGGGGGCGCCTTAACGGTCAGCCCCCCTTGGCGGCGGTGGAAGTACTAAGTAGTCCCACCGTCGCCATTACGTCTGCAGCCGCTTACAGGGGGCCGTCGGCCTCGTCGGGGTTGCCCCGCCGATGCTAGCATCCTGGCGGAGAGGGGGTCGGCTTCCCTCTCCCTCTCCGCTGCCTCCTTCTGCGTTATCACAATCTCGCAGAAGGAGGCAAACGCTGCTCTTGACCTCTCGCTGCCGATCATGTGGTCGACCACGACCGGCAACGAGTTGTCCATCCCAATAACGCCTCTTACGACATTCTTCCAGCGTATGCCGCGCAGAGACCTGGGCATCCTCGCAGTGGTGGCACTGCGATCCTCCCAGTGCCAGGTTATGAACACACAGTTTGAGGAAACGGCGGTATGCAGGTAATTTAACTAATGCGCATGCATTGCTGCAACTTGTGCTGTATCGTTTAGAATTTTTGTTACCGCCATCCGATTTTTATACATGTGCAAATACTCGTACATGCTGCATTGTATTTTTTTCCGCACGCGACAAGGAGGGGACAGAGGCGAGTTCCGGCTCGCGTCTGTCCCCTCCCCCGGTCCCACCCCCCTGGTCGACCCGCATAAAACTTAAAAATATGATAAAATAAAAGATAAAATCAATAAATGAAAACGTGTATAGATAAAATATATAAAATAAAAGTCAATAAATAAATAAATAATAATAAGTAAATAAATACAATGGACAAAACACAACAAACATAAGAAGGGGGGGCAAAATAAAGGGGAATAAAAGATAAAGATAAAATTTATAATATAGAATATAAAATATATATAGAATAAAATGAAATATCATAAAATAAAAGGAGGGTGTCGACCGGCAGGTCGCATCTTTGTAGAGGGGGGGAGGGGATTATTGCTCCACCTCGCCCCCCGCGACCTGCCCACCCCGGGGGCGCCTTAACGGCCAGCCCCCCTTGGCGGCGGTGGAAGTACTAAGTAGTCCCACCGCTGCCATTACGTCTGCGGCCCCTTACAGGGGGCCGCCGGCCTCGTCGGGGTTGCCCCGCCGATGCTAACCTCCTGGCGGAGAGGGGGTCGGCTTCCCTCTCCCTCTCCGCTGCCTCCTTCTGCGTTATCACAATCTCGCAGAAGAAGGCAAACGCTGCTCTTGACCTCTCGCTGCCCATCATGTGGTCGACCACGACCGGCAACGAGTTGTCCATCCCAATAACGCCCCTTACGACATTCTTCCAGCGTATGCCGCGCAGAGTCCTGGGCCTCCTCGCAGTGGTGGCACTGCGATCCTCCCAGTGCCAGTTATGAACACACAGTTTGAGGAAACGGCGGTATGCAGGTAATTTAACTTATGCGCATGCATTGCTGCAACTTGTGCTGTATCGTTTAGAATTTTTGTTACCGCCATCCGATTTTTATACATGTGCAAATACTTGTACACGCTGCATTGTATTTTTTTCCGCACGCGACAAGGAGGGGACAGAGGCGAGTTCCGGCTCGCGTCTGTCCCCTCCCCCGGTCCCACCCCCCTGGTCGACCCGCATAAAACTTAAAAATATGATAAAATAAAAGATAAAATCAATAAATGAAAACGTGTATAGACAAAATAGATAAAATAAAAGTCAATAAATAAATAAGTAATAATAAGTAAATAAATACAATGGACAAAACACAACAAACATAAGAAGGGGGGCAAAATAAAGGGGAATAAAAGATAAAGATAAAATTTATAATATAGAATATAAAATATATATAGAATAAAATGAAATGTCATAAAATAAAAGGAAGGGGGTCGACCGGCAGGTCGCATCTTTATAGAGGGGGGGAGGGGATTATTACTCCACCTCGCCCCCCGCGACCTGCCCACCCCGGGGGCGCCTTAACGGTCAGCCCCCCTTGGCGGCGGTGGAAGTACTAAGTAGTCCCACCGCCGCCATTACGTCTGCAGCCGCTTACAGGGGGCCGTCGGCCTCGTCGGGGTTGCCCCGCCGATGCTAGCATCCTGGCGGAGAGGGGGTCGGCTTCCCTCTCCCTCTCCGCTGCCTCCTTCTGCGTTATCACAATCTCGCAGAAGGAGGCAAACGCTGCTCTTGACCTCTCGCTGCCGATCATGTGGTCGACCACGACCGGCAACGAGTTGTCCATCCCAATAACGCCTCTTACGACATTCTTCCAGCGTATGCCGCGCAGAGACCTGGGCCTCCTCGCAGTGATGGCACTGCGATCCTCCCAGTGCCAGTTATGAACACACAGTTTGAGGAAACGGCGGTATGCAGGTAATTTAACTTATGCGCATACATTGCTGCAACTTGTGCTGTATCGTTTAGAATTTTTGTTACCGCCATCCGATTTTTATACATGTGCAAATACTCGTACACGCTGCATTGTATTTTTTTCCGCACGCGACAAGGAGGGGACAGAGGCGAGTTCCGGCTCGCGTCTGTCCCCTCCCCCGGTCCCACCCCCCTGGTCGACCCGCATAAAACTTAAAAATATGATAAAATAAAAGATAAAATCTATAAATGAAAACGTGTGTAGATAAAATAGATAAAATAAAAGTCAATAAATAAATAAATAATAATAAGTAAATAAATACAATGGACAAAACACAACAAACATAAGAAGGGGGGCAAAATAAAGGGGAATAAAAGATAAAGATAAAATTTATAATATAGAATATAAAATATATATAGAATAAAATGAAATGTCATAAAATAAAAGGAAGGGGGTCGACCGGCAGGTCGCATCTTTATAGAGGGGGGGAGGGGATTATTGCTCCACCTCGCCCCCCGCGACCTGCCCACCCCGGGGGCGCCTTAACGGTCAGCCCCCCTTGGCGGCGGTGGAAGTACTAAGTAGTCCCACCGCCGCCATTACGTCTGCAGCCGCTTACAGGGGGCCGTCGGCCTCGTCGGGGTTGCCCCGCCGATGCTAGCATCCTGGCGGAGAGGGGGTCGGCTTCCCTCTCCCTCTCCGCTGCCTCCTTCTGCGTTATCACAATCTCGCAGAAGGACGCAAACGCTGCTCTTGACCTCTCGCTGCCGATCGTGTGGTCGACCACGACCGGCAACGAGTTGTCCATCCCAATAACGCCTCTTACGACATTCTTCCAGCGTATGCCGCGCAGAGACCTGGGCCTCCTCGCAGTGATGGCACTGCGATCCTCCCAGTGCCAGTTATGAACACACAGTTTGAGGCAACGGCGGTATGCAGGTAATTTAACTTATGCGCATGCATTGCTGCAACTTGTGCTGTATCGTTTAGAATTTTTGTTACCGCCATCCGATTTTTATACATGTGCAAATACTCGTACACGCTGCATTGTATTTTTTTCCGCACGCGACAAGGAGGGGACAGAGGCGAGTTCCGGCTCGCGTCTGTCCCCTCCCCCGGTCCCACCCCCCTGGTCGACCCGCATAAAACTTAAAAATATGATAAAATAAAAGATAAAATCAATAAATGAAAACGTGTATAGACAAAATAGATAAAATAAAAGTCAATAAATAAATAAGTAATAATAAGTAAATAAATACAATGGACAAAACACAACAAACATAAGAAGGGGGGCAAAATAAAGGGGAATAAAAGATAAAGATAAAATTTATAATATAGAATATAAAATATATATAGAATAAAATGAAATATAATAAAATAAAAGGAGGGGGTCGACCGGCAGGTCGCATCTTTGTAGAGGGGGGGAGGGGATTATTGCTCCACCTCGCCCCCCGCGACCTGCCCACCCCGGGGGCGCCTTAACGGCCAGCCCCCCTTGGCGGCGGTGGAAGTACTAAGTAGTCCCACCGCTGCCATTACGTCTGCGGCCCCTTACAGGGGGCCGCCGGCCTCGTCGGGGTTGCCCCGCCGATGCTAACCTCCTGGCGGAGAGGGGGTCGGCTTCCCTCTCCCTCTCCGCTGCCTCCTTCTGCGTTATCACAATCTCGCAGAAGAAGGCAAACGCTGCTCTTGACCTCTCGCTGCCGATCATGTGGTCGACCACGACCGGCAACGAGTTGTCCATCCCAATAACGCCCCTTACAACATTCTTCCAGCGTATGCCGCGCAGAGTCCTGGGCCTCCTCGCAGTGGTGGCACTGCGATCCTCCCAGTGCCAGTTATGAACACACAGTTTGAGGAAACGGCGGTATGCAGGTAATTTAACTTATGCGCATGCATTGCTGCAACTTGTGCTGTATCGTTTAGAATTTTTGTTACCGCCATCCGATTTTTATACATGTGCAAATACTTGTACACGCTGCATTGTATTTTTTTCCGCACGCGACAAGGAGGGGACAGAGGCGAGTTCCGGCTCGCGTCTGTCCCCTCCCCCGGTCCCACCCCCCTGGTCGACCCGCATAAAACTTAAAAATATGATAAAATAAAAGATAAAATCAATAAATGAAAACGTGTATAGACAAAATAGATAAAATAAAAGTCAATAAATAAATAAGTAATAATAAGTAAATAAATACAATGGACAAAACACAACAAACATAAGAAGGGGGGCAAAATAAAGGGGAATAAAAGATAAAGATAAAATTTATAATGTAGAATATAAAATATATATAGAATAAAATGAAATGTCATAAAATAAAAGGAAGGGGGTCGACCGGCAGGTCGCATCTTTATAGAGGGGGGGAGGGGATTATTACTCCACCTCGCCCCCCGCGACCTGCCCACCCCGGGGGCGCCTTAACGGTCAGCCCCCCTTGGCGGCGGTGGAAGTACTAAGTAGTCCCACCGCCGCCATTACGTCTGCAGCCGCTTACAGGGGGCCGTCGGCCTCGTCGGGGTTGCCCCGCCGATGCTAGCATCCTGGCGGAGAGGGGGTCGGCTTCCCTCTCCCTCTCCGCTGCCTCCTTCTGCGTTATCACAATCTCGCAGAAGGAAGCAAACGCTGCTCTTGACCTCTCGCTGCCGATCATGTGGTCGACCACGACCGGCAACGAGTTGTCCATCCCAATAACGCCTCTTACGACATTCTTCCAGCGTATGCCGCGCAGAGACCTGGGCCTCCTCGCAGTGATGGCACTGCGATCCTCCCAGTGCCAGTTATGAACACACAGTTTGAGGAAACGGCGGTATGCAGGTAATTTAACTTATGCGCATACATTGCTGCAACTTGTGCTGTATCGTTTAGAATTTTTGTTACCGCCATCCGATTTTTATACATGTGCAAATACTCGTACACGCTGCATTGTATTTTTTTCCGCACGCGACAAGGAGGGGACAGAGGCGAGTTCCGGCTCGCGTCTGTCCCCTCCCCCGGTCCCACCCCCCTGGTCGACCCGCATAAAACTTAAAAATATGATAAAATAAAAGATAAAATCTATAAATGAAAACGTGTGTAGATAAAATAGATAAAATAAAAGTCAATAAATAAATAAATAATAATAAGTAAATAAATACAATGGACAAAACACAACAAACATAAGAAGGGGGGCAAAATAAAGGGGAATAAAAGATAAAGATAAAATTTATAATATAGAATATAAAATATATATAGAATAAAATGAAATGTCATAAAATAAAAGGAAGGGGGTCGACCGGCAGGTCGCATCTTTATAGAGGGGGGGAGGGGATTATTGCTCCACCTCGCCCCCCGCGACCTGCCCACCCCGGGGGCGCCTTAACGGTCAGCCCCCCTTGGCGGCGGTGGAAGTACTAAGTAGTCCCACCGCCGCCATTACGTCTGCAGCCGCTTACAGGGGGCCGTCGGCCTCGTCGGGGTTGCCCCGCCGATGCTAGCATCCTGGCGGAGAGGGGGTCGGCTTCCCTCTCCCTCTCCGCTGCCTCCTTCTGCGTTATCACAATCTCGCAGAAGGACGCAAACGCTGCTCTTGACCTCTCGCTGCCGATCGTGTGGTCGACCACGACCGGCAACGAGTTGTCCATCCCAATAACGCCTCTTACGACATTCTTCCAGCGTATGCCGCGCAGAGACCTGGGCCTCCTCGCAGTGATGGCACTGCGATCCTCCCAGTGCCAGTTATGAACACACAGTTTGAGGCAACGGCGGTATGCAGGTAATTTAACTTATGCGCATGCATTGCTGCAACTTGTGCTGTATCGTTTAGAATTTTTGTTACCGCCATCCGATTTTTATACATGTGCAAATACTCGTACACGCTGCATTGTATTTTTTTCCGCACGCGACAAGGAGGGGACAGAGGCGAGTTCCGGCTCGCGTCTGTCCCCTCCCCCGGTCCCACCCCCCTGGTCGACCCGCATAAAACTTAAAAATATGATAAAATAAAAGATAAAATCAATAAATGAAAACGTGTATAGACAAAATAGATAAAATAAAAGTCAATAAATAAATAAGTAATAATAAGTAAATAAATACAATGGACAAAACACAACAAACATAAGAAGGGGGGCAAAATAAAGGGGAATAAAAGATAAAGATAAAATTTATAATATAGAATATAAAATATATATAGAATAAAATGAAATATAATAAAATAAAAGGAGGGGGTCGACCGGCAGGTCGCATCTTTGTAGAGGGGGGGAGGGGATTATTGCTCCACCTCGCCCCCGCGACCTGCCCACCCCGGGGGCGCCTTAACGGCCAGCCCCCCCTTGGCGGCGGTGGAAGTACTAAGTAGTCCCACCGCTGCCATTACGTCTGCGGCCCCTTACAGGGGCCGCCGGCCTCGTCGGGGTTGCCCCGCCGATGCTAACCTCCTGGCGGAGAGGGGGTCGGCTTCCCTCTCCCTCTCCGCTGCCTCCTTCTGCGTTATCACAATCTCGCAGAGAAGGCAAACGCTGCTCTTGACCTCTCGCTGCCGATCATGTGGTCGACCACGACGGCAACGAGTTGTCCATCCCAATAACGCCCCTTACGACATTCTTCAGCGTATGCCGCGCAGAGTCCTGGGCCTCCTCGCAGTGGTGGCACTGCGATCCTCCAGTGCCAGTTATGAACACACAGTTTGAGGAACGGCGGTATGCAGGGTAATTTAACTTATGCGCATGCATTGCTGCAACTTGTGCTGTATCGTTTAGAATTTTTGTTACCGCCATCCGATTTTTATACATGTGCAAATACTTGTACACGCTGCATTGTATTTTTTCCGCACGCGACAAGGAGGGGACAGAGGCGAGTTCCGGCTCGCGTCTGTCCCCTCCCCCGGTCCCACCCCCCTGGTCGACCCGCATAAAACTTAAAAATATGATAAAATAAAGATAAAATCAATAAATGAAACGTGTATAGACAAAATAGATAAAATAAAAGTCAATAAATAAATAAGTAATTAATAAGTAAATAAATACAATAGACAAAACACAACAAACATAAGAAGGGGGGCAAATAAAGGGGAATAAAAGATAAAGATAAAATTTATAATATAGAATATAAAATATATATAGAATAAAATGAAATGGCATAAAATAAAGGAAGGGGGTCGACCGGCAGGTCGCATCTTATAGAGGGGGGGAGGGGATTATTACTCCACCTCGCCCCCGCGACCTGCCCACCCCGGGGGCGCCTTAACGGTCAGCCCCCCTTGGCGGCGGTGGAAGTACTAAGTAGTCCCACCGCCGCCATTACGTCTGCAGCCGCTTACAGGGGGCCGTCGGCCTCGTCGGGGTTGCCCCGCCGATGCTAGCATCCTGGCGGAGGGGGTCGGCTTCCCTCTCCCTCTCCGCTGCCTCCTTCTGCGTTATCACAATCTCGCAGAAGGAGGCAAACGCTGCTCTTGACCTCTCGCTGCCGATCATGTGGTCGACCACGACCCGGCAACGAGTTGTCCATCCCAATAACGCCTCTTACGACATTCTTCAGCGTATGCCGCGCAGAGACCTGGGCCTCCTCGCAGTGATGGCACTGCGATCCTCCCAGTGCCAGTTATGAACACACAGTTTGAGGAAACGGCGGTATGCAGGTAATTTAACTTATGCGCATGCATTGCTGCAACTTGTGCTGTATCGTTAGAATTTTTGTTACCGCCATCCGATTTTTATACATGTGCAAATACTCGTACACGCTGCATGTATTTTTTTCCGCACGCGACAAGGAGGGGACAGAGGCGAGTTCCGGCTCGCGTCTGTCCCCTCCCCGGTCCCACCCCCCTGGTCGACCCGCATAAAACTTAAAAATATGATAAAATAAAGATAAAATCAATAATTGAAAACGTGTATAGATAAAATATATAAAATAAAAGTCAATAAATAAATAAATAATAATAAGTAAATAAATACAATGGACAAAACACAACAAACATAAGAAGGGGGGGCAAAATAAGGGGGAATAAAAGATAAATGATAAAATTTATAATATAGAATATAAAATATATATAGAATAAAATGAAATGTCATAAAATAAAAGGAAGGGGGTCGACCGGCAGGTCGCATCTTTATAGAGGGGGGGAGGGGATTATTACTCCACCTCGCCCCCCGCGACCTGCCCACCCCGGGGCGCCTTAACGGTCAGCCTCCCCCTTGGCGGCGGTGGAAGTACTAAGTAGTCCACCGCCGCCATTACGTCTGCAGCCGCTTACAGGGGGCCGTCGGCCTCGTCGGGGTTGCCCCGCCGATGCTAGCATCCTGGCGGAGAGGGGGTCGGCTTCCCTCTCCCTCTCCGCTGCTCCTTCTGCGTTATCACAATCTCGCAGAAGGAGGCCAAACGCTGCTCTTGACCTCTCGCTGCCGATCATGTGGTCGACCACGACCGGCAACGAGTTGTCCATCCCAATAACGCTCTTACGACATTCTTCCAGCGTATGCCGCGCAGAGACCTGGGCCTCCTCGCAGTGATGGCACTGCGATCCTCCCAGTGCCAGTTATGAACACACAGTTTGAGAAACGGCGGTATGCAGGTAATTTAACTTATGCGCATGCATTGCTGCAACTTGTGCTGTATCGTTTAGAATTTTGTTACCGCCATCCGATTTTTATACAGATTTTTATACATGTGCAAATACTCGTACACGCTGCATTGTATTTTTGTCCGCACGCGACAAGGAGGGGACAGAGGCGAGTTCCGGCTCGCGTCTGTCCCCTCCCCCGGTCCCACCCCCCTGTTCGACCCGCATAAAACTTAAAAATATGATAAAATAAAAGATAAAATCAATAAATGAAAACGTGTATAGTTAAAATAGATAAAATAAAAGTCAATAAATAAATAAATAATAATAAGTAAATAAATACAATGGACAAAACACAACAAACATAAGAAGGGGGGGCAAAATAAAGGGGAATAAAAGATAAAGATAAAATTTATAATATAGAATATAAAATATATATAGAATAAAATGAAATATCATAAAATAAAAGGAGGGGGTCGACCGGCAGGTCGCATCTTTGAGGAGGGGGGGAGGGGATTATTGCTCCACCTCGCCCCCCGACCTGCCCACCCCGGGGGCGCCTTAACGGCCAGCCCCCCTTGGCGGCGGTGGAAGTACTAAGTAGTCCCACCGCCGCCATTACGTCTGCGGCCCCTTACAGGGGGCCGCCGGCCTCGTCGGGGTTGCCCCGCCGATGCTAACCACCTGGCGGAGAGGGGGTCGGCTTCCCTCTCCCTCACCGCTGCCTCCTTCTGCGTTATCACAATCTCGCAGAAGAAGGCAAACGCTGCTCTTGACCTCTCGCTGCCGATCATGTGGTCGACCACGACCGGCAACGAGTTGTCCATCCCAATAACGCCCCTTACGACATTCTTCCAGCGTATGCCGCGCAGAGACCTGGGCCTCCTCGCAGTGGTGGCATTGCGATCCTCCCAGTGCCAGTTATGAACACACAGTTTGAGGAAACGGCGGTATGCAGGTAATTTAACTTATGCACATGCATTGCTGCAACTTGTGCTGTATCGTTTAGAATTTTTGTTACCGCCATCCGATTTTTATACATGTGCAAATACTCGTACACGCTGCATTGTATTTTTGTCCGCACGCGACAAGGAGGGGACAGAGGCGAGTTCCGGCTCGCGTCTGTCCCCTCCCCCGGTCCCACCCCCCTGGTCGACCCACATAAAACTTAAAAATATGATAAAATAAAAGATAAAATCAATAAATGAAAACGTGTATAGATAAAATAGATAAAATAAAAGTCAATAAATGAATAAATAATAATAAGTAAATAAATACAATGGACAAAACACAACAAACATAAGAAGGGGGGGCAAAATAAAGGGGAATAAAAGATAAAGATAAAATTTATAATATAGAATATAAAATATATATAGAATAAAATGAAATATCATAAAATAAAAGGAGGGGGTCGACCGGCAGGTCGCATCTTTGAGGAGGGGGGGAGGGGATTATTGCTCCACCTCGCCCCCCGACCTGCCCACCCCGGGGGCGCCTTAACGGCCAGCCCCCCTTGGCGGCGGTGGAAGTACTAAGTAGTCCCACCGCCGCCATTACGTCTGCGGCCCCTTACAGGGGGCCGCCGGCCTCGTCGGGGTTGCCCCGCCGATGCTAACCACCTGGCGGAGAGGGGGTCGGCTTCCCTCTCCCTCACCGCTGCCTCCTTCTGCGTTATCACAATCTCGCAGAAGAAGGCAAACGCTGCTCTTGACCTCTCGCTGCCGATCATGTGGTCGACCACGACCGGCAACGAGTTGTCCATCCCAATAACGCCCCTTACGACATTCTTCCAGCGTATGCCGCGCAGAGACCTGGGCCTCCTCGCAGTGGTGGCATTGCGATCCTCCCAGTGCCAGTTATGAACACACAGTTTGAGGAAACGGCGGTATGCAGGTAATTTAACTTATGCACATGCATTGCTGCAACTTGTGCTGTATCGTTTAGAATTTTTGTTACCGCCATCCGATTTTTATACATGTGCAAATACTCGTACACGCTGCATTGTATTTTTGTCCGCACGCGACAAGGAGGGGACAGAGGCGAGTTCCGGCTCGCGTCTGTCCCCTCCCCCGGTCCCACCCCCCTGGTCGACCCACATAAAACTTAAAAATATGATAAAATAAAAGATAAAATCAATAAATGAAAACGTGTATAGATAAAATAGATAAAATATAAGTCAATAAATGAATAAATAATAATAAGTAAATAAATACAATGGACAAAACACAACAAACATAAGAAGGGGGGGCAAAATAAAGGGGAATAAAAGATAAAGATAAAATTTATAATATAGAATATAAAATATATATAGAATAAAATGAAATATCATAAAATAAAAGGAGGGGGTCGACCGGCAGGTCGCATCTTTGAGGAGGGGGGGAGGGGATTATTGCTCCACCTCGCCCCCCCCCGACCTGCCCACCCCGGGGGCGCCTTAACGGCCAGCCCCCCTTGGCGGCGGTGGAAGTACTAAGTAGTCCCACCGCCGCCATTACGTCTGCGGCCCCTTACAGGGGGCCGCCGGCCTCGTCGGGGTTGCCCCGCCGATGCTAACCTCCTGGCGGAGAGGGGGTCGGCTTCCCTCTCCCTCTCCGCTGCCTCCTTCTGCGTTATCACAATCTCGCAGAAGAAGGCAAACGCTGCTCTTGACCTCTCGCTGCCGATCATGTGGTCGACCACGACCGGCAACGAGTTGTCCATCCCAATAACGCCCCTTACGACATTCTTCCAGCGTATGCCGCGCAGAGTCCTGGGCCTCCTCGCAGTGGTGGCACTGCGATCCTCCCAGTGCCAGTTATGAACACACAGTTTGAGGAAACGGCGGTATGCAGGTAATTTAACTTATGCACATGCATTGCTGCAACTTGTGCTGTATCGTTTAGAATTTTTGTTACCGCCATCCGATTTTTATACATGTGCAAATACTCGTACACGCTGCATTGTATTTTTTTCCGCACGCGACAAGGAGGGGACAGAGGCGAGTTCCGGCTCGCGTCTGTCCCCTCCCCCGGTCCCACCCCCCTGTTCGACCCGCATAAAACTTAAAAATATGACAAAATAAAAGATAAAATCAATAAATGAAAACGTGTATAGATAAAATAGATAAAATAAAAGTCAATAAATAAATAAATAATAATAAGTAAATAAATACAATGGACAAAACACAACAAACATAAGAAGGGGGGGCAAAATAAAGGGGAATAAAAGATAAAGATAAAATTTATAATATAGAATATAAAATATATATAGAATAAAATGAAATATCATAAAATAAAAGGAGGGGGTCGACCGGCAGGTCGCATCTTTGAGGAGGGGGGGAGGGGATTATTGCTCCACCTCGCCCCCCGACCTGCCCACCCCGGGGGCGCCTTAACGGCCAGCCCCCCTTGGCGGCGGTGGAAGTACTAAGTAGTCCCACCGCCGCCATTACGACTGCGGCCCCTTACAGGGGGCCGCCGGCCTCGTCGGGGTTGCCCCGCCGATGCTAACCACCTGGCGGAGAGGGGGTCGGCTTCCCTCTCCCTCACCGCTGCCTCCTTCTGCGTTATCACAATCTCGCAG
The DNA here is from genome assembly GCF_051020765.1 of Lasioglossum baleicum. Classification (NCBI taxonomy): domain Eukaryota; kingdom Metazoa; phylum Arthropoda; class Insecta; order Hymenoptera; family Halictidae; genus Lasioglossum; species Lasioglossum baleicum. The sequence goes on along the minus strand of NW_027469087.1, from coordinate 646,492 downwards.
AAGAAGGCAAACGCTGCTCTTGACCTCTCGCTGCCGATCATGTGGTCGACCACGACCGGCAACGAGTTGTCCATCCCAATAACGCCCCTTACGACATTCTTCCAGCGTATGCCGCGCAGAGACCTGGGCCTCCTCGCAGTGGTGGCATTGCGATCCTCCCAGTGCCAGTTATGAACACACAGTTTGAGGAAACGGCGGTATGCAGGTAATTTAACTTATGCACATGCATTGCTGCAACTTGTGCTGTATCGTTTAGAATTTTTGTTACCGCCATCCGATTTTTATACATGTGCAAATACTCGTACACGCTGCATTGTATTTTTGTCCGCACGCGACAAGGAGGGGACAGAGGCGAGTTCCGGCTCGCGTCTGTCCCCTCCCCCGGTCCCACCCCCCTGGTCGACCCACATAAAACTTAAAAATATGATAAAATAAAAGATAAAATCAATAAATGAAAACGTGTATAGATAAAATAGATAAAATAAAAGTCAATAAATAAATAAATAATAATAAGTAAATAAATACAATGGACAAAACACAACAAACATAAGAAGGGGGGGCAAAATAAAGGGGAATAAAAGATAAAGATAAAATTTATAATATAGAATATAAAATATATATAGAATAAAATGAAATATCATAAAATAAAAGGAGGGGGTCGACCGGCAGGTCGCATCTTTGTAGAGGGGGGGAGGGGATTATTGCTCCACTTCGCCCCCCGCGACCAGTCCACCCCGGGGGCGCCTTAACGGCCAGCCCCCCTTGGCGGCGGTGGAAGTACTAAGTAGTCCCACCGCCGCCATTACGTCTGCGGCCCCTTACAGGGGGCCGTCGGCCTCGTCGGGGTTGCCCCGCCGATGCTAGCCTCCTGGCGGAGAGGGGGTCGGCTTCCCTCTCCCTCTCCGCTGCCTCCTTCTGCGTTATCACAATCTCGCAGAAGGAGGCAAACGCTGCTCTTGACGTCTCGCTGCCGATCATGTGGTCGACCACGACCGGCAACGAGTTGTCCATCCCAATAACGCCTCTTACGACATTCTTCCAGCGTATGCCGCGCAGAGACCTGGGCCTCCTCGTAGTGGTGGCACTGCGATCCTCCCAGTGCCAGTTATGAACACACAGTTTGAGGAAACGGCGGTATGCAGGTAATTTAACTTATGCGCATGCATTGCTGCAACTTGTGCTGTATCGTTTAGAATTTTTGTTACCGCCATCCGATTTTTATACATGTGCAAATACTCGTACTCGCTGCATTGTATTTTTTTCCGCACGCGACAAGGAGGGGGCAGAGGCGAGTTCCGGCTCGCGTCTGTCCCCACCCCCCTGGTCGACCCGCATAAAACTTAAAAATATGATAAAATAAAAGATAAAATCAATAAATGAAAACGTGTATAGATAAAATAGATAAAATAAAAGTCAATAAATAAATAAATAATAATAAGTAAATAAATACAATGGACAAAACACAACAAACATAAGAAGGGGGGGCAAAATAAAGGGGAATAAAAGATAAAGATAAAATTTATAATATAGAATATAAAATATATATAGAATAAAATGAAATATCATAAAATAAAAGGAGGGGGTCGACCGGCAGGTCGCATCTTTGTAGAGGGGGGGAGGGGATTATTGCTCCACCTCGCCCCCCGCGACCTGCCCACCCCGGGGGCGCCTTAACGGCCAGCCCCCCTTGGCGGCGGTGGAAGTACTAAGTAGTCCCACCGCCGCCATTACGTCTGCGGCCCCTTACAGGGGGCCGTCGGCCTCGTCGGGGTTGCCCCGCCGATGCTAGCCTCCTGGCGGAGAGGGGGTCGGCTTCCCTCTCCCTCTCCGCTGCCTCCTTCTGCGTTATCACAATCTCGCAGAAGGAGGCAAACGCTGCTCTTGACCTCTCGCTGCCGATCATGTGGTCGACCACGACCGGCAACGAGTTGTCCATCCCAATAACGCCCCTTACGACATTCTTCCAGCGTATGCCGCGCAGAGACCTGGGCCTCCTCGCAGTGGTGGCACTGCGATCCTCCCAGTGCCAGTTATGAACACACAGTTTGAGGAAACGGCGGTATGCAGGTAATTTAACTTATGCGCATGCATTGCTGCAACTTGTGCTGTATCGTTTAGAATTTTTGTTACCGCCATCCGATTTTTATACATGTGCAAATACTCGTACACGCTGCATTGTATTTTTTTCCGCACGCGACAAGGAGGGGACAGAGGCGAGTTCCGCCTCTTGTCTGTCCCCTCCCCCGGTCCCACCCCCCTGGTCGACCCGCATAAAACTTAAAAATATGATAAAATAGAAGATAAAATCAATAAATGAAAACGTGTATAGATAAAATAGATAAAATAAAAGTCAATAAATAAATAAATAATAATAAGTAAATAAATACAATGGACAAAACACAACAAACATAAGAAGGGGGGGCAAAATAAAGGGGAATAAAAGATAAAGATAAAATTTATAATATGGAATATAAAATATATATAGAATAAAATGAAATATCATAAAATAAAAGGAAGGGGGTCGACCGGCAGGTCGCATCTTTGTAGAGGGGGGAGGGGATTATTGCTCCACCTCGCCCCCCGCGACCTGCCCACCCCGGGGGCGCCTTAACGGCCAGCCCCCCTTGGCGGCGATGGAAGTACTAAGTAGTCCCACCGCCGCCATTACGTCTGCGGCCCCTTACAGGGGGCCGTCGGCCTCGTCGGGGTTGCCCCGCCGATGCTAGCCTCCTGGCGGAGAGGGGGTCGGCTTCCCTCTCCCTCTCCGCTGCCTCCTTCTGCGTTATCACAATCTCGCAGAAGGAGGCAAACGCTGCTCTTGACGTCTCGCTGCCGATCATGTGGTCGACCACGACCGGCAACGAGTTGTCCATCCCAATAACGCCTCTTACGACATTCTTCCAGCGTATGCCGCGCAGAGACCTGGGCCTCCTCGTAGTGGTGGCACTGCGATCCTCCCAGTGCCAGTTATGAACACACAGTTTGAGGAAACGGCGGTATGCAGGTAATTTAACTTATGCGCATGCATTGCTGCAACTTGTGCTGTATCGTTTAGAATTTTTGTTACCGCCATCCGATTTTTATACATGTGCAAATACTCGTACTCGCTGCATTGTATTTTTTTCCGCACGCGACAAGGAGGGGGCAGAGGCGAGTTCCGGCTCGCGTCTGTCCCCACCCCCCTGGTCGACCCGCATAAAACTTAAAAATATGATAAAATAAAAGATAAAATCAATAAATGAAAACGTGTATAGATAAAATAGATAAAATAAAAGTCAATAAATAAATAAATAATAATAAGTAAATAAATACAATGGACAAAACACAACAAACATAAGAAGGGGGGGCAAAATAAAGGGGAATAAAAGATAAAGATAAAATTTATAATATGGAATATAAAATATATATAGAATAAAATGAAATATCATAAAATAAAAAGAGGGGGGTCGACCGGCAGGTCGCATCTTTGTAGAGGGGGGAGGGGATTATTGCTCCACCTCGCCCCCCGCGACCTGCCCACCCCGGGGGCGCCTTAACGGCCAGCCCCCCTTGGCGGCGATGGAAGTACTAAGTAGTCCCACCGCCGCCATTACGTCTGCGGCCCCTTACAGGGGGCCGTCGGCCTCGTCGGGGTTGCCCCGCCGATGCTAGCCTCCTGGCGGAGAGGGGGTCGGCTTCCCTCTCCCTCTCCGCTGCCTCCTTCTGCGTTATCACAATCTCGCAGAAGGAGGCAAACGCTGCTCTTGACGTCTCGCTGCCGATCATGTGGTCGACCACGACCGGCAACGAGTTGTCCATCCCAATAACGCCTCTTACGACATTCTTCCAGCGTATGCCGCGCAGAGACCTGGGCCTCCTCGTAGTGGTGGCACTGCGATCCTCCCAGTGCCAGTTATGAACACACAGTTTGAGGAAACGGCGGTATGCAGGTAATTTAACTTATGCGCATGCATTGCTGCAACTTGTGCTGTATCGTTTAGAATTTTTGTTACCGCCATCCGATTTTTATACATGTGCAAATACTCGTACTCGCTGCATTGTATTTTTTTCCGCACGCGACAAGGAGGGGGCAGAGGCGAGTTCCGGCTCGCGTCTGTCCCCACCCCCCTGGTCGACCCGCATAAAACTTAAAAATATGATAAAATAAAAGATAAAATCAATAAATGAAAACGTGTATAGATAAAATAGATAAAATAAAAGTCAATAAATAAATAAATAATAATAAGTAAATAAATACAATGGACAAAACACAACAAACATAAGAAGGGGGGGCAAAATAAAGGGGAATAAAAGATAAAGATAAAATTTATAATATAGAATATAAAATATATATAGAATAAAATGAAATATCATAAAATAAAAGGAGGGGGTCGACCGGCAGGTCGCATCTTTGTAGAGGGGGGGAGGGGATTATTGCTCCACCTCGCCCCCCGCGACCTGCCCACCCCGGGGGCGCCTTAACGGCCAGCCCCCCTTGGCGGCGGTGGAAGTACTAAGTAGTCCCACCGCCGCCATTACGTCTGCGGCCCCTTACAGGGGGCCGTCGGCCTCGTCGGGGTTGCCCCGCCGATGCTAGCCTCCTGGCGGAGAGGGGGTCGGCTTCCCTCTCCCTCTCCGCTGCCTCCTTCTGCGTTATCACAATCTCGCAGAAGGAGGCAAACGCTGCTCTTGACCTCTCGCTGCCGATCATGTGGTCGACCACGACCGGCAACGAGTTGTCCATCCCAATAACGCCCCTTACGACATTCTTCCAGCGTATGCCGCGCAGAGACCTGGGCCTCCTCGCAGTGGTGGCACTGCGATCCTCCCAGTGCCAGTTATGAACACACAGTTTGAGGAAACGGCGGTATGCAGGTAATTTAACTTATGCGCATGCATTGCTGCAACTTGTGCTGTATCGTTTAGAATTTTTGTTACCGCCATCCGATTTTTATACATGTGCAAATACTCGTACACGCTGCATTGTATTTTTTTCCGCACGCGACAAGGAGGGGACAGAGGCGAGTTCCGCCTCTTGTCTGTCCCCTCCCCCGGTCCCACCCCCCTGGTCGACCCGCATAAAACTTAAAAATATGATAAAATAAAAGATAAAATCAATAAATGAAAACGTGTATAGATAAAATAGATAAAATAAAAGTCAATAAATAAATAAATAATAATAAGTAAATAAATACAATGGACAAAACACAACAAACATAAGAACGGGGGGCAAAATAAAGGGGAATAAAAGATAAAGATAAAATTTATAATATGGAATATAAAATATATATAGAATAAAATGAAATATCATAAAATAAAAAGAGGGGGGTCGACCGGCAGGTCGCATCTTTGTAGAGGGGGGAGGGGATTATTGCTCCACCTCGCCCCCCGCGACCTGCCCACCCCGGGGGCGCCTTAACAGCCAGCCCCCCTTGGCGGCGATGGAAGTACTAAGTAGTCCCACCGCCGCCATTACGTCTGCGGCCCCTTACAGGGGGCCGTCGGCCTCGTCGGGGTTGCCCCGCCGATGCTAGCCTCCTGGCGGAGAGGGGGTCGGCTTCCCTCTCCCTCTCCGCTGCCTCCTTCTGCGTTATCACAATCTCGCAGAAGGAGGCAAACGCTGCTCTTGACCTCTCGCTGCCGATCATGTGGTCGACAACGACCGGCAACGAGTTGTCCATCCCAATAACGCCTCTTACGACATTCTTCCAGCGTATGCCGCGCAGAGACCTGGGCCTCCTCGCAGTGGTGGCACTGCGATCCTCCCAGTGCCAGTTATGAACACACAGTTTGAGGAAACGGCGGTATGCAGGTAATTTAACTTATGCGCATGCATTGCTGCAACTTGTGCAGTATCGTTTAGAATTTTTGTTACCGCCATCCGATTTTTATACATGTGCAAATACTCGTACACGCTGCATTGTATTTTTTTCCGCACGCGACAAGGAGGGGACAGAGGCGAGTTCCGGCTCGCGTCTGTCCCCTCCCCCGGTCCCACCCCCCCTGGTCGACCCGCATAAAACTTAAAAATATGATAATATAAAAGATAAAATCAATAAATGAAAACGTGTATAGATAAAATAGATAAAATAAAAGTCAATAAATAAATAAATAATAATAAGTAAATAAATACAATGGACAAAACACAACAAACATAAGAAGGGGGGGCAAAATAAAGGGGAATAAAAGATAAAGATAAAATTTATAATATAGAATATAAAATATATATAGAATAAAATGAAATATCATAAAATAAAAGGAAGGGGGTCGACCGGCAGGTCGCATCTTTATAGAGGGGGGGAGGGGATTATTGCTCCACCTCGCCCCCCGCGACCTGCCCACCCCGGGGGCGCCTTAACGGCCAGCCCCCCTTGGCGGCGGTGGAAGTACTAAGTAGTCCCACCGCCGCCATTACATCTGCGGCCCCTTACAGGGGGCCGTCGGCCTCGTCGGGGTTGCCCCGCCGATGCTAGCCTCCTGGCGGAGAGGGGGTCGGCTTCCCTCTCCCTCTCCGCTGCCTCCTTCTGCGTTATCACAATCTCGCAGAAGAAGGCAAACGCTGCTATAGACCTCTCGCTGCCGATCATGTGGTCGACCACGACCGGCAACGAGTTGTCCATCCCAATAACGCCCCTTACGACATTCTTCCAGCGTATGCCGCGCAGAGACCTGGGCCTCCTCGCAGTGGTGGCACTGCGATCCTCCCAGTGCCAGTTATGAACACACAGTTTGAGGAAACGGCGGTATGCAGGTAATTTAACTTATGCGCATGCATTGCTGCAACTTGTGCTGTATCGTTTAGAATTTTTGTTACCGCCATCCGATTTTTATACATGTGCAAATACTCGTACTCGCTGCATTGTATTTTTTTCCGCACGCGACAAGGAGGGGACAGAGGCGAGTTCCGGCTCGCGTCTGTCCCCACCCCCCTGGTCGACCCGCATAAAACTTAAAAATATGATAAAATAAAAGATAAAATCAATAAATGAAAACGTGTATAGATAAAATAGATAAAATAAAAGTCAATAAATAAATAAATAATAATAAGTAAATAAATACAATGGACAAAACACAACAAACATAAGAAGGGGGGGCAAAATAAAGGGGAATAAAAGATAAAGATAAAATTTATAATATAGAATATAAAATATATATAGAATAAAATGAAATATCATAAAATAAAAGGAAGGGGGTCGACCGGCAGGTCGCATCTTTATAGAGGGAGGGAGGGGATTATTGCTCCACCTCGCCCCCCGCGACCTGCCCACCCCGGGGGCGCCTTAACGGCCAGCCCCCCTTGGCGGCGGTGGAAGTACTAAGTAGTCCCACCGCCGCCATTACGTCTGGGGCCCCTTACACGGGGCCGTCGGCCTCGTCGGGGTTGCCCCGCCGATGCTAACCTCCTGGCGGAGAGGGGATCGGCTTCCCTCTCCCTCTCCGCTGCCTCCTTCTGCGTTATCACAATCTCGCAGAAGGAGGCAAACGCTGCTCTTGACCTCTCGCTGCCGATCATGTGGTCGACCACGACCGGCAACGAGAGGTCCATCCCAATAACGCCCCTTAAGTCTCTGCGCGGCGCCGACCACGCTGGACATTCTTCCAGCGTATGCCGCGCAGAGTCCTGGGCCTCCTCGCAGTGGTGGCACTGCGATCCCCCCAGTGCCAGTTATGAACACACAGTTTGAGGAAACGGCGGTATGCAGGTAATTTAACTTATGCGCATGCATTGCTGCAACTTGTGCTGTATGATTTAGAATTTTTGTTATCGCGCCATCCGATTTTTATACATGTGCAAATACTCGTACACGCTGCATTGTATTTTTTTCCGCACGCGACAAGGAGGGGACAGAGGCGAGTTCCGGCTCGCGTCTGTCCCCTCCCCCCGTCCCAACCCCCTGGTCGACCCGCATAAAACTTAAAAATATGATAAAATAAAATATAAAATCAATAAATGAAAACGCGTATAGATAAAATAGATAAAATAAAAGTGAATAAATAAATAAATAATAATAAGTAAATAAATACAATGGACAAAAAACAACAAACATAAGAAGGGGGGGGCAAAATAAAGGGGAATAAAAGATAAAGATAAAATTTATAATATAGAATAAAATGAAATATCATAAAATAAAAGGAGGGGGGTGGACCGGCAGGTCGCATCTTTGTAGAGGGGGGAGGTGATTATTGCTCCACCTCGCCCCCCGCGACCTGCCCATCTCGGGGGCGCCTTAACGGCCAGCCCCCCTTGGCGGCGGTGGAAGTACTAAGTAGTCCCACCGTCGCCATTACGTCTGCGGCCTCTTACAGGGGGCCGTCGGCCTCGTCGGGGTTGCCCCGTCGATGCTAGCCTCCTGGCGGAGAGGGGGTCGGCTTCCCCCTCCCTCTCCGCAGCCTCCTTCTGCGTTATCACAATCTCGCAGAAGGAGGCAAACGCTGCTCTTGACCTCTCGCTGCCGATCATGTGGTCCACCACGACCGGCAACGAGAGGTCCATCCCAATAACGCCCCTCAGGTCTCTGCGCGGCGCCGACCACGCTGGACATTCTTTCAGCGTATGCCGCGCAGAGTCCTGGGCCTCCTCGCAGTGGTGGCGCTGCGATCCTCCCAGTGCCAGTTATGAACACACAGTTCGAGGAAACGGCGGTATGAAGGTAATTTAACTTATGCGCATCCATTGCTGCAACTTGTGCTGTATAATTTAGAATTTTTGTTACCGCGCCATCCGATTTTTATACATGTGCAAATACTCGTACACGCTGCATTGTATTTTTTTCCGCACGCGACAAGGAGGGGACAGAGGCGAGTTCCGGCTCGCGTCTGTCCCCTCCCCCCGTCCCACCCCCCTGGTCGACCCGCATAAAACTTAAAAATATGATAAAATAAGATATAAAATCAATAAATGAAAACGTGTATAGATAAAATAGATAAAATAAAAGTCAATAAATAAATAAATAATAATAAGAAAATAAATACAATGGACAAAAAACAACAAACATAAGAAGGGGGGGCAAAATAAAGGGGAATAAAAGATAAAGATAAAATTTATAATATAGAATAAAATGAAATATCATAAAATAAAAGGAGGGGGGTCGACCGGCAGGTCGCATCTTTGTAGAGGGGGGAGGGGATTATTGGTCCACCTCGCCCCCCGCGACCTGCCCACCCCGGGGGCGCCTTAACGGGCAGCCCCCCTTGGCGGCGGTGGAAGTACTAAGTAGTCCCACCGCCGCCATTACGTCTGCGGCCCCTTACAGGGGGCCGTCGGCCTCGTCGGGGTTGCCCCGCCGATGCTAACCTCCTGGCGGAGAGGGGGTCGGCTTCCCTCTCCCTCTCCGCTGCTCCTTCTGCGTTATCACAATCTCGCAGAAGGAGGCAAACGCTGCTCTTGACCTCTCGCTGCCGATCATGTGGTCGACCACGACCGGCAACGAGTTGTCCATCCCAATAACGCCTCTTACGACATTCTTCCAGCGTATGCCGCGCAGAGACCTGGGCCTCCTCGCAGTGGTGGCACTGCGATCCTCCCAGTGCCAGTTATGAACACACAGTTTGAGGAAACGGCGGTATGCAGGTAATTTAACTTATGCGCATGCATTGCTGCAACTTGTGCTGTATCGTTTAGAATTTTTGTTACCGCCATCCGATTTTTATACATGTGCAAATACTCGTACTCGCTGCATTGTATTTTTTTCCGCACGCGACAAGGAGGGGACAGAGGCGAGTTCCGGCTCGCGTCTGTCCCCACCCCCCTGGTCGACCCGCATAAAACTTAAAAATATGATAAAATAGAAGATAAAATCAATAAATGAAAACGTGTATAGATAAAATAGATAAAATAAAAGTCAATAAATAAATAAATAATAATAAGTAAATAAATACAATGGACAAAACACAACAAACATAAGAAGGGGGGGGGGCAAAATAAAGGGGAATAAAAGATAAAGATAAAATTTATAATATAGAATATAAAATATATATAGAATAAAATGAAATATCATAAAATAAAAGGAAGAGGGTCGACCGGCAGGTCGCATCTTTATAGAGGGAGGAGGGGATTATTGATCCACCTCGCCCCCCGCGACCTGCCCACCCCGGGGGCGCCTTAACGGCCAGCCCCCCTTGGCGGCGGTGGAAGTACTAAGTAGTCCCACCGCCGCCATTACGTCTGCGGCCCCTTACACGGGGCCGTCGGCCTCGTCGGGGTTGCCTCGCCGATGCTAGCCTCCTGGCGGAGAGGGGGTCGGCTTCCCTCTCCCTCTCCGCTGCCTCCTTCTGCGTTATCACAATCTCGCAGAAGGAGGCAAACGCTGCTCTTGACCTCTCGCTGCCGATCATGTGGTCGACCACGACCGGCAACGAGAGGTCCATCCCAATAACGCCCCTTAGGTCTCTGCGCGGCGCCGACCACGCTGGACATTCTTCCAGCGTATGCCGCGCAGAGTCCTGGGCCTCCTCGCAGTGGTGGCACTGCGATCCTCCCAGTGCCAGTTATGAACACACAGTTCGAGGAAACGGCGGTATGAAGGTAATTTAACTTATGCGCATGCATTGCTGCAACTTGTGCTGTATAATTTAGAATTTTTGTTACCGCGCCATCCGATTTTTATACATGTGCAAATACTCGTACACGCTGCATTGTATTTTTTTCCGCACGCGACAAGGAGGGGACAGAGGCGAGTTCCGGCTCGCGTCTGTCCCCCCCCCCGTCCCACCCCCTGGTCGACCCGCATAAAACTTAAAAATATGATAAAATAAAATATAAAATCAATAAATGAAAACGTGTATAGATAAAATAGATAAAATAAAAGTCAATAAATAAGTAAATAAATACAATGGACAAAAAACAACAAACATAAGAAGGGGGGGCAAAATAAAGGGGAATAAAAGATAAAGATAAAATTTATAATATAGAATAAAATGAAATATCATACAATAAAAGGAGGGGGGTCGACCGGCAGGTCGCATCTTTGTATAGGGGGGAGGGGATTATTGCTCCACCTCGCCCCCCGCGACCTGCCCACCTCGGGGGCGCCTTAACGGCCAGCCCCCCTTGGCGGCGGTGGAAGTACTAAGTAGTCCCACCGTCGCCATTACGTCTGCGGCCTCTTACAGGGGGCCGTCGGCCTCGTCGGGGTTGCCCCGTCGATGCTAGCCTCCTGGCGGAGAGGGGGTCGGCTTCCCCCTCCCTCTCCGCAGCCTCCTTCTGCGTTATCACAATCTCGCAGAAGGAGGCATACGCTGCTCTTGACCTCTCGCTGCCGATCATGTGGTCCACCACGACCGGCAACGAAAGGTCCATCCCAAAAGCGCCCCTTAGGTCTCTGCGCGGCGCCGACCACGCTGGACATTCTTCCAGCGTATGCCGCGCAGAGTCCTGGGCCTCCTCGCAGTGGTGGCACTGCGATCCTCCCAGTGCCAGTTATGAACACACAGTTCGAGGAAACGGCGGTATGAAGGTAATTTAACTTATGAACATGCATTGCTGCAACTTGTGCTGTATAATTTAGAATTTTTGTTACCGCGCCATCCGATTTTTATACATGTGCAAATACTCGTACACGCTGCATTGTATTTTTTTCCGCACGCGACAAGGAGGGGACAGAGGCGAGTTCCGGCTCGCGTCTGTCCCCTCCCCCGTCCCGCCCCCCTGGTCAACCCGCATAAAACTTAAAAATATGATGAAATAAAATATAAAATCAAAAAATGAAAACGTGTATAGATAAAATAGATAAAATAAAAGTCAATAAATAAATAAATAAATAATAATAAGTAAATAAATACAATGGACAAAAAACAACAAACATAAGAAGGGGGGGCAAAATAAAGGGGAATAAAAGATAAAGATAAAATTTATAATATAGAATAAAATGAAATATCATAAAATAAAAGGAGGGGGGTCGACCGGCAGGTCGCATCATTGTAGAGGGGGAGGGGATTATTGCTCCTCCTCGCCCCCCGCGACCTGCCCACCTCGGGGGCGCCTTAACGGCCAGCCCCCCTTGGCGGCGGTGGAAGTACTAAGTAGTCCCACCGTCGCCATTACGTCTGCGGCCTCTTACAGGGAGCCGTCGGCCTCGTCGGGGTTGCCCCGCCGATGCTAGCCTCCTGGGGGTGAGGGGGTCGGCTTCCCTCTCCCTCTCCGCTGCCTCCTTCTGCGTTATCACAATCTCGCAGAAGGAGGCAAACGCTGCTCTTGACCTCTCGCTGCCGATCATGTGGTCGACCACGACCGGCAACGAGAGGTCCATCCCAATAACGCCCCTTAGGTCTCTGCGCGGCGCCGACCACGCTGGACATTCTTCCAGCGTATGCCGCGCAGAGTCCTGGGCCTCCTCGCAGTGGTGGCACTGCGATCCCCCCAGTGCCAGTTATGAACACACAGTTTGAGGAAACGGCGGTATGCAGGTAATTTAACTTATGCGCATGTGTCACGTCCGTCACTGTGTTTTTGTTACAGGTACCAAGAGGGAGAAAAGGATGGCACTCAAGAACAGTGACAGACGGACGGTGGAGATATGAAGAGTAATTGAGGAGTGGTCTTTCGTGGCGAGACAGCCGCGGGCTGTCATATGCACTAGGACAACCGATATTGCTATGGATGCAGTCAAGAAGAGAACGTCCGACGCGGTTACAAGAAGTGTCCCGACAAGAATCACGCGCGAGATGATGCAACGAAAACGGTGAGTTTACAGGATTCAGCAATTATACAAGACATTATACGACTCACCGCAATGCTGTATTAACGCCTAATAATATTGTTGCAGCAGGAACTGGCGGTATTGGCAGTAGGTGTCGTACATCGGGTCTTCTATACAGATGTCCTCGAGGTGAGGGAGGCTCGGCAGCGGATCCACAGGCTGGTGCTGTTTGACGCTGGTGGTCCTTGGTGCGGAGCGTAGAATGACATGGCGATGTGTCGGCAGAGTGACATTGTTACGTCCCTAGTACTGCATCCGGTGTACCGTCGACGCGTCCTTCGGATTGTAACAGGTGGTCGACACGTCCAGGAAATGAAAGCTTCCGGCCGTGACGAATATTAAATAAAAGAACGTTCGATCTTAGATCCACGCGACACGTACGTTCGCGTCTGATCAAGGCTTGCCTTGTCCGAAATTACTAACCTCTCTAATACAAAGTCAACGTGTCCCCTGAGGGACGAAGGGACCGGAGGGAGACGAAGAAAGATGGCGGAAGACGAAAAGGGGTTATTCTCACGTCAATAAAACTCCGCCAAGATTCTCTTACGGAGGTCCAGAAGGTTCTGGTATGCGGGGTCCGCAATGCAGATTTCGTCAGGGTCCGGGAGTGAAGGGAGCATGACCTTGACCTTCAGGAGCCCTTGGATAATACGGCTACCTGCCGGCGTCTGCACCACGTTGGAGGTCGTCGTAGAGAAGTCGGTGACCTTGATGATCCGTGGCTCGGCGTCGGTCAGGTCGACGATCGGAATGTCGGATACGGCCTCGGTGAGGTCGACGTATTCGTACGTGGAGTGCACGCGTATCTGATTCGCGTGGCGTGCCGCAGCTATGAGGCGTGCCCGTTTCGCCCTCTGGTACTTCTTTCCGGCACGTCTGGTACGACGCATAGACGGGAAGAGAGAGGAGAGGCGAGAGGAACTTGCGACACGTTTCTTTTTACTCGCGGCGCTGATCGGCACGCAAGGTGACCGCCCTCGCACTTGAGACGAGTATGGAATATTCTAAATTTACTATCGCTTAATACGCGACTTGGATTGTGTTCTGTCCCGTCGGCGCGAATCAGTCTAATAATGACCGCCCTCGCCCTGAGAACGTATAATCGGAACACGATCCAAGTGCACTAACACTGATACACTCGCGGTCACTGGCGAAGAAAAGGGTAAGGTAATGAACGGAAGAAGGTACTGGTAACGATAGAAATAGAAGAATAAAACGTTAATGAATGTGTTATGTGAGGTGAATTTATATATGAAGAGTGACACAGAGAATCAGAATGTTTAATCAGTGTAAGAGTGAATCGGAACAGTATTATAATCGTAGTAATATAAATAGTACAGTTAATTTATAAAGAACAAGATATAAATGTCGGAAATTGGAATTGATGTCGGAAAATAGGAGGATTCGTAACGAGAGCACTGAACTACACTTGGTTGAATATACGAAAGAGAGTACTTGTTGACGATTGCACGGTTGGTGAACGAAAAAAAAGAGCTTGTTAACGACTCGACGGTTGGCGAACGAAAGAGAGCTTGTTAACGACTCGACGGTTGGCGAACGAAAGAGAGCTATCCACTCTGAGAGGGGATACTTATAGGCCGAGCGCGGACCAGCGAAATTCGGCTGTTGCTATGCGAAAAGCACGTGTTTCTTACGTAACTTGGTTATATAATCGAGGTCATATGGTTACGCAATCGCTGTATAGTGATTATGTAACCGCTGTCATGTACTCGGACACGTGTATGAATTCTACATAAAATAATTATCAATTATGTGGATTTCGAGTTTTGAGGTATCGATGAATATCAGGAGAGATTGTATTAAACAATTTCCTAATATTAATCGACATGAAAACGTGGATTTCACTCGTATGTACGTATAATTGCATTGCTTTACGTTATACGTAATTGCATGCGATTATACGTAATTATACGTTATACAGAAATTATTATGAGTAATTTGTTGCTCATGATAATTTCATTATGCATAATTGATAGTTATTTGCATTTGTGATCGTTCTCGTTACAGGTGGGAAATATGTTGGACAGGTATGTATGCCGCTTTACCTTTCGCTCGATCGGCGGGAATATCATAGGCGTAACTATTAATTATTTCTTCGAGATTTTCTATTATGATCTTTTTGATATTTTACTCATCATCGAGGAGATTAATGACGATTAATTGTCATTAATTTATTCCCAGGTGATGAAGTCGAATTTAACGTATTTTATTATTGATAATTAATAGTTATGCTGATTCAACGGTAAGGATTTTGCTTCTTAACGACTACTATTGTTTGTGTTACATGGAGTTGTGTGCTTACTTTAGAATCGGAATTTGATAGCTTGTAATTA
This sequence comes from Lasioglossum baleicum, assembly GCF_051020765.1. NCBI lineage: Eukaryota > Metazoa > Arthropoda > Insecta > Hymenoptera > Halictidae > Lasioglossum > Lasioglossum baleicum. The sequence goes on along the minus strand of NW_027469087.1, from coordinate 631,461 downwards.
GTAGAATTGTTTATAATAAATGTAGAATTTGAATAGTGAATTATGGCAAGAATGGTTTTGGTAACAAGTGATCAATTTCCAGGTTTCGACTTATGTGCTTATATATAACGGATTACGAGTACAGGGAGTTTCAATATCACGCGCGAACGATAGATGTACAGCGCGTTTCAAAATAATACTTTATACTTTTTGTTACAGGTGACTGCGGAGATGAAGTGCGACGCGGAGGAGGATTCTACAGTGTGTTTCAAAGGTAAGTATGATTTCTGTTTCTATCGCGTGATTCAAAAGTGATGTTAATATATGATATTTTCTATTTTAGGTGATTTCGAGGATGAAGCGTGACGCTGTGGACTTTATAATGTATTACGAGGTTAGATATGATTAATTAAATATTATTGTACTAATTCAAACGTTGGTGTTTGAGCCAACGTCACAACATCACTGACGATACGGCAACGGACCCTGGGGACGATGATCGTGTCTCGGCTGTCGTCGTCGGCTATGTCGATCACCTCTGGACAATCGACCGGATGCAGAACTGGCGTCGGAGCTCGCGAGAGGTCCGCGTGGTTGACCTCTTTAGGAAGGCTGCAAGGGCAACCGTATACAGAAACGTAATCGGACGCGTCACACGGAATGTGCTCGGTGGTTCCCAGAAGTTCTGTCCACTCGGTAGTGGCAATGATTTGATCGAGCACCGCTTTATTTCTCAACGCGCGTCTCGATTTAGCAAGTTGATACTTGCGTCCCGCTCGACGTGGGCGTCGCATGGGTAAGGAATAGTAATGACGGAATATTAATAAGATAATGAAAATGAACTTCCATTTGTTGTTAACCTTTTAGGTAGTTAACTCGCTTCACGTCTATAGTGGCGGCTCAGCGTTTCCACTGCGCTCTTTAGACCAATTCTAGACGTGGCACGAGAACTTCTCTATGACTCGCTTCAAATTCCTTATTGGCGGCTCAGCGTTTCCACTGCGCACTTTAGACCAAGTCCGGATATGTCACGAGTATAATACATTCAATGTAAGAACTGAATTGGAAGATAGTGTTGAACTAACACAAGAATAACACGATCGAAGCACTGGTATAATAATGATATATTGAGTAAGAACTGGTAAGTACACTGATATACAATATGTAAGTAATATTATAATAGGAGTAGTAATTGGATTAATGAATAATGGATATTGTAATATGTTGTAGGAATAATGTATGAGAATTAGGAGTTGAGTTGAGTTGAGTTAGAGTTGGAATTGGAATTGGAATTAGGAGTGAAGGATCGACACACTTCACTTTCGCGGAGCTAGACTGAACACGTCTGCTCTTGTCGTCGGAAGAAGCCGGACTGGCGGCTGAGGCCAGGTTGGCACGTCTGTGCGAGTCGCTGGCTGGAAGCGGACTGATGCAAGCATCCGCTCTGCCTAGCCTCCTTCGGTCGGAGTGGGGATAGCTGACGCTGCAGTCTCTTTGTTCTTCAGTCGTCGGAGTGGGAGAACCGCTGACGCAGCAGCGTCTTCGCTCCCGGGGACTGCACGTGCATTTCTGCTGACGCTGCAGTCTCGTGGCTGTCCTATTGCCCTCTACGAGCGTGGGACTGCTGATGCAGCAGTCTTTGGACTTCTCGACGTTTCTAGAAGCTTCTAGATGCTTCCAGAGTGATGCAATACTTTATTGCATTATGTGTCGTGGTGATGGGTTGAAACTGAGGTAAGGTGTTGATCAAGGTGAAGTTATGGTGATGGGTAGAGACGGAGATAAGGATTAGAACAATAGAATATATGAGATCTTAATACTATGTTCTTATGTCTAGGGGACGGTGTATGGATCTTATGTAGATCAGACCTTGTATACATAGTGTGTGTACAAGGCCAACGTCGTACATCGGACGACGTAACACATGCATTGCTGCAACTTGTGCTGTATGATTTAGAATTTTTGTTATCGCGCCATCCGATATTTATACATGTGCAAATACTCGTACACGCTGCATTGTATTTTTTTCCGCACGCGACAAGGAGGGGACAGAGGCGAGTTCCGGCTCGCGTCTGTCCCCTCCCCCCGTCCCAACCCCCTGGTCGACCCGCATAAAACTTAAAAATATGATAAAATAAAATATAAAATCAATAAATGAAAACGCGTATAGATAAAATAGATAAAATAAAAGTCAATAAATTAATAAATAATAATAAGTAAATAAATACAATGGACAAAAAACAACAAACATAAGAAGGGGGGGGCAAAATAAAGGGGAATAAAAGATAAAGATAAAATTTATAATATAGAATAAAATGAAATATCATAAAATAAAAGGAGGGGGGTCGACCGGCAGGTCGCATCTTTGTAGAGGGGGGAGGGGATTATTGCTCCACCTCGCCCCCCGCGACCTGCTCACCTCGGGGGCGCCTTAACGGCCAGCCCCCCTTGGCGGCGGTGGAAGTACTAAGTAGTCCCACCGTCGCCATTACGTCTGCGGCCTCTTACAGGGGGCCGTCGGCCTCGTCGGGGTTGCCCCGTCGATGCTAGCCTCCTGGCGGAGAGGGGGTCGGCTTCCCCCTCCCTCTCCGCAGCCTCCTTCTGCGTTATCACAATCTCGCAGAAGGAGGCAAACGCTGCTCTTGACCTCTCGCTGCCGATCATGTGGTCCACCACGACCGGCAACGAGAGGTCCATCCCAATAACGCCCCTTAGGTCTCTGCGCGGCGCCGACCACGCTGGACATTCGTCCAGCGTATGCCGCGCAGAGTCCTGGGCCTCCTCGCAGTGGTGGCACTGCGATCCTCCCAGTGCCAGTTATGAACACACAGTTCGAGGAAACGGCGGCATGAAGGTAATTTAACTTATGCGCATGCATTGCTGCAACTTGTGCTGTATAATTTAGAATTTTTGTTACCGCGTCATCCGATTTTTATACATGTGCAAATACTCGTACACGCTGCATTGTATTTTTTTCCGCACTCGACAAGGAGGGGACAGAGGCGAGTTCCGGCTCGCGTCTGTCCCCTCCCCCCGTCCCACCACCCTGGTCGACCCGCATAAAACTTAAAAATATGATAAAATAAAATATAAAATCAATAAATGAAAACGTGTATAGATAAAATAGATAAAATAAAAGTCAATAAATAAATAAATAATAATAAGTAAATAAATACAATGGACAAAAAACAACAAACATAAGAAGGGGGGGGGGCAAAATAAAGAGGAATAAAAGATAAAGATAAAATTTATAATATAGAATAAAATGAAATATCATAAAATAAAAGGAGGGGGGTCGACCGGCAGGTCGCATCTTTGTAGAGGGGTGAGGGGATTATTGCCCCACCTCGCCCCCCGCGACCTGCCCACCTCGGGGGCGCCTTAACGGCCAGCCCCCCTTGGCGGCGGTGGTAGTACTAAGTAGTCCCACCGTCGCCATTACGTCTGCGGCCTCTTACAGGGGGCCGTCGGCCTCGTCGGGGTTGCCCCGCCGATGCTAACCTCCTGGCGGTGAGGGGGTCGGCTTCCCTCTCCCTCTCCGCAGCCTCCTTCTGCGTTATCACAATCTCGCAGAAGGAGGCAAACGCTGCTCTTGACCTCTCGCTGCCGATCATGTGGTCGACCACGACCGGCAACGAGAGGTCCATCCCAAAAACGCCCCTTAGGTCTCTGCGCGGCGCCGACCACGCTGGACATTCTTCCAGCGTATGCCGCGTAGAGTCCTGGGCCTCCTCGCAGTGGTGGCACTGCGATCCTCCCAGTGCCAGTTATGAACACACAGTTCGAGGAAACGGCGGTATGAAGGTAATTTAACTTATGCGCATGCATTGCTGCAACTTGTGCTGTATAATTTAGAATTTTTGTTACCGCGCCATCCGATTTTTATACATGTGCAAATACTCGTACACGCTGCATTGTATTTTTTTCCGCACGCGACAAGGAGGGGACAGAGGCGAGTTCCGGCTCGCGTCTGTCCCCTCCCCCGGTCCCACCCCCCTGGTCGACCCGCATAAAACTTAAAAATATGATAAAATAAAATATAAAATCAATAAATGAAAACGTGTATAGATAAAATAGATAAAATAAAAGTCAATAAATAAGTAAATAAATACAATCGACAAAAAACAACAAACATAAGAAGGGGGGGCAAAATAAAGGGGAATAAAAGATAAAGATAAAATTTGTAATATAGAATAAAATGAAATATCATAAAATAAAAGGAGGGGGGTCGACCGGCAGGTCGCATCTTTGTAGAGGGGGGAGGGGATTATTGCTCCACCTCGCCCCCCGCGGCCTGCCCACCTCGGGGGCGCCTTAACGGCCAGCCCCCCTTGGCGGCGGTGGAAGTACTAAGTAGTCCCACCGTCGCCATTACGTGTTCGGCCTCTTACAGGGGGCCGTCGGCCTCGTCGGGGTTGCCCCGTCGATGCTAGCCTCCTGGCGGTGAGGGGGTCGGCTTCTCTCTCCCTCTCCGCAGCCTCCTTCTGCGTTATCACAATCTCGCAGAAGGAGGCAAACGCTGCTCTTGACCTCTCGCTGCCGATCATGTGGTCGACCACGACCGGCAACGAGAGGTCCATCCCAAAAGCGCCCCTTAGGTCTCTGCGCGGCGCCGACCACGCTGGACATTCTTCCAGCGTATGCCGCGCAGAGTCCTGGGCCTCCTCGCAGTGGTGGCACTGCGATCCTCCCAGTGCCAGTTATGAACACACAGTTCGAGGAAACGGCGGTATGAAGGTAATTTAACTTATGCGCATGCATTGCTGCAACTTGTGCTGTATAATTTAGAATTTTTGTTACCGCGCCATCCGATTTTTATACATGTGCAAATACTCGTACACGCTGCATTGTATTTTTTCCGCACGCGACAAGGAGGGGACAGAGGCGAGTTCCGGCTCGCGTCTGTCCCCTCCCCCCGTCCCACCACCCTGGTCGACCCGCATAAAACTTAAAAATATGATAAAATCAAATATAAAATCAATAAATGAAAACGTGTATAGATAAAATAGATAAAATAAAAGTCAATAAATAAATAAATAACAATAAGTAAATAAATACAATGGACAAAAAACAACAAACATAAGAAGGGGGGGCAAAATAAAGGGGAATAAAAGATAAAGATAAAATTTATAATATAGAATAAAATGAAATATCATAAAATAAAAGGGGGGGGGTCGACCGGCAGGTCGCATCTTTGTAGAGGGGGGAGGGGATTATTGCTCCACCTCGCCCCTCGCGACCTGCCCACCTCGGGGGCGCCTTAACGGCCAGCCCCCCTTGTCGGCGGTGGAAGTACTAAGTAGTCCCACCGTCGCCATTACGTCTGCGGCCTCTTACAGGGGGCCGTCGGCCTCGTCGGGGTTGCCCCGTCGATGCTAGCCTCCTGGCGGAGAGGGGGTCGGCTTCCCCCTCCCTCTCCGCAGCCTCCTTCTGCGTTATCACAGTCTCGCAAGGAGGCAAACGCTGCTCTTGACCTCTCGCTGCTGATCATGTGGTCCACCACGACCGGCAACGAGAGGTCCATCCCAATAACGCAACTTAGGTCTCTGCGTGGCGCCGACCACGCTGGACATTCTTCCAGCGTATGCCGCGCAGAGTCCTGGGCCTCCTCGCAGTGGTGGCACTGCGATCCCCCCAGTGCCAGTTATGAACACACAGTTTGAGGAAACGGCGGTATGCAGGTAATTTAACTTATGCGCATGCATTGCTGCAACTTGTGCTGTATGATTTAGAATTTTTGTTATCGCGCCATCCGATTTTTATACATGTGCAAATTTTCGTACACGCTGCATTGTATTTTTTTCCGCACGCGACAAGGAGGGGACACATGCGAGTTCCGGCTCGCGTCTGTCCCCTCCCCCCGTCCCAACCCCCTGGTCGACCCGCATAAAACTTAAAAATATGATAAAATAAAATATAAAATCAATAAATGAAAACGCGTATAGATAAAATAGATAAAATAAAAGTCAATAAATAAATAAATAATAATAAGTAAATAAATACAATGGACAAAAAACAACAAACATAAGAAGGGGGGGCAAAATAAAGGGGAATAAAAGATAAAGATAAAATTTATAATATAGAATAAAATGAAATATCATAAAATAAAAGGAGGGGGGTCGACCGGCAGGTCGCATCTTTGTAGAGGGGGGAGGGGATTATTGCTCCACCTCGCCCCCCGCGACCTGCCCACCTCGGGGGCGCCTTAACGGCCAGCCCCCCTTGTCGGGGGTTTAAGTACTAAGTAGTCCCACCGTCGCCATTACGTCTGCGGCCTCTTACAGGGGGCCGTCGGCCTCGTCGGGGTTGCCCCGTCGATGCTAGCCTCCTGGCGGAGAGGGGGTCGGCTTCCCCCTCCCTCTCCGCAGCCTCCTTCTGCGTTATCACAGTCTCGCAGAAGGAGGCAAACGCTGCTCTTGACCTCTCGCTGCTGATCATGTGGTCCACCACGACCGGCAACGAGAGGTCCATCCCAATAACGCAACTTAGGTCTCTGCGCGGCGCCGACCACGCTGGACATTCTTCCAGCGTATGCCGCGCAGAGTCCTGGGCCTCCTCGCAGTGGTGGCACTGCGATCCCCCCAGTGCCAGTTATGAACACACAGTTTGAGGAAACGGCGGTATGCAGGTAATTTAACTTATGCGCATGCATTGCTGCAACTTGTGCTGTATGATTTAGAATTTTTGTTATCACGCCATCCGATTTTTATACATGTGCAAATACTCGTACACGCTGCATTGTATTTTTTTCCGCACGCGACAAGGAGGGGACACATGCGAGTTCCGCCTCGCGTCTGTCCCCTCCCCCCGTCCCAACCCCCTGGTCGACCCGCATAAAACTTAAAAATATGATAAAATAAAATATAAAATCAATAAATGAAAACGCGTATAGATAAAATAGATAAAATAAAAGTCAATAAATAAATAAATAATAATAAGTAAATAAATACAATGGACAAAAAACAACAAACATAAGAAGGGGGGGCAAAATAAAGGGGAATAAAAGATAAAGATAAAATTTATAATATAGAATAAAATGAAATATCATAAAATAAAAGGAGGGGGGTCGACCGGCAGGTCGCATCTTTGTAGAGGGGGGAGGGGATTATTGCTCCACCTCGCCCCCCGCGACCTGCCCACCTCGGTGGCGCCTTAACGGCCAGCCCCCCTTGGCGGCGGTGGAAGTACTAAGTAGTCCCACCGTCGCCATTACGTCTGCGGCCTCTTACAGGGGGCCGTCGGCCTCGTCGGGGTTGCCCCGCCGATGCTAACCTCCTGGCGGTGAGGGGGTCGGCTTCCCTC